>NC_139042.1:189794730-190394730 GCF_965140915.1 Aythya marila
GGCTCGCCTCACAGCCCGCCCTCCCCGCTGGGGAGAGCCGGCCTCCGCCGAGGCTCGCACCTCCTCGCCGCCGGCCTCCCCGGGAGCTCCCCCTCAGCCCCCCGGCCGCCACCAGCCCCTCGCCCGCGGGACCCGACCCCGTCCCGGTGCCGCTCGCCGGGCTACGGCGATCGCAGCCTCCAGCTCGGTGCCTCCGCCGCAGCAAGAAGGCAAATGAAAGAATGCCATCAATCACCCCCCTCCCTGCAAAAATAATAATAACAAAAAGCCAACGCTGGGGGTTTTGCTGCCGCTTTCCCCCCTCCAGCGGAAAGCTGTGGAGGTGCCGCGGGTTGTGCGCGGCCGCGGGGTCCTCCCGATTTCGTGTCCCCCCCTCTCGGCCGGCCGGGGCTGGCGGGGGCGAAGGGGGAAGCGGAGGAGGAGCAGGATGGGGCTGGAGGCGGCGGCAGTGCCGGGGGGGTCCCCTCTCGCCCCCCGCCGCCGGGGAGCTCCAAGTTGGGGCGCCTCACGGGGCCGGCCAAAAAGCGGGTGCACAGCGGCGGCCGAAGCCTCAGCGGCTGGGATAGACACAAGAGCGCGTCCATAGCTCCGAAGACGGAAAGAAACCAAGTAGAGGGATGCTTGTGAGAGAAGTCCTAGCATTGCTTCCGTGGCTCTTTGGTGAAATGTTTCCCTTTCTGTTCTTTTATTATTATCATTATTTTATTTATTTATTTTTTTAAAGATCATTATTTAAATATTTTCTTAATTTTTAGAAAGGGGTTTTAAGAGGCTTGGAAGGACGGATTAATAAAATATCAGTATTTTTGTTGGGCAAATGTTTCCCTCGTTGTTGATGATTTGTGTTGCGTTCCTCCCTGTGTATTTTGCTCTTTCACTGGTAGCACAGGGAAATGTTAAAAGCAGCTATCTTTTGAATTTTAAACTTCACACAAATCCCTATAAACCCATTTATTGCATTTACTGTATTTGAAGATTACAGCAATGCAATGTTAAAGCAATGTCATAGCTACACTAGAGATATTCCAATGTAAATCTTTCATTCTGAAACATATCCTTTGGTAAGAAATTGGCCATGCTTGGGCTCAGTTCAAGTTGGGTTTTGTTTGTTTGTTTGTCTTCTGCATGAAAGGGAAAAGTGTCAAACAGCTAAAGAAAATACACGTATTTTATACTTAAGCAATCAGCAGAAAAAAAAAAAAAAAAAAAAAAAAAAAACAACCTCACAAGCCACCCTGAAATGGTGTCATTTTTTTTAAAGTCCACAGATAAGTGGATTTTAAAGGTGTCTCAAACTTAAGAGTTTATGCAGTCCAGGATAAGCACCATGTATAAACTTAGCAGTTTGAACTGCTAAGTTTAGAGAGAAACCCTATGACGAATTTTACATATCGCTTTCCTAGAAGCATGTGGAGATGTGCTGCCAGTGGGTCAAAATCTCTTGCTTGCTCCTTTGAGGTTCAAGATGACAGTGCTGCTCCCATGTACTTTGATTTTAAGCTAGTCTTACTTGGAGCTTCTGAATTAGATGAATACTCCTGGGCTTTAGTGGGCTTTGGATCAGATCCTTTCATAAGCAAGGCATCAGAATGAGGCAGTGTGCTTCTTGGCCACAGGGGAGTCACTCGACATGCACACTAGTGTAAGTGGGAGCAAAATCTGGTTCATCGCTCGCACCGTACAGAGATAGTTAGTCTCATAGCAACAAGGGATTCCAGAAGACTTCCCATTTGGGAGGACAGTGGTACCTGGCAACGATGCTCGCTGTACTAAATATGGTTCACTGTGGTTTTTGTATTTTCTTAATTGACTTGGACCTTTCAAAGGTGGTGAGTCCTATTCAAAAACAGCCACCTTCAATATCTTGACTTGTCACATGGATAAAGATTTATAAAATATTAAAGATATCTCAAGTTACCAACATGGGCTTCTCTTGAAGACTTCTGAATAAATTCCCTTGACAAAAATGCCCCATTATCTTTCAGCCTATTAAGATTTGAACCCCCAGCTAATACAATAACACCTATCCAACAGTTTCTAAGCTGCTTAGGCTAAGAGAGATTTATAGAACTAACTCACTTCGTATTTCCAGGTTTTTGCCAAAGCTCTGACCCCATGTGTCTCCAGTAATATAGAGGGGCAAAGGGCTATGGTCTCAGCATTAGCTTCTGCCTGGATTCCCCTCCACAGGAACTTCTCCACTTGTGTTTTAATGTTAAAGAGAGATGTGGAGCACCTGAAAGCTCCTTCATGCAGGTAAAAGATGACGATGGCATTAGAAGACATTTCCAACACAGTGCATGGTTGGAAAAAGTAGTAAGGAAAGCATTTTCCTGATGGCCAAGGAGCAAAAGCAAATGTGTTTGAGATATGAGTTCTTTCCAGTTCCTATGGGAAAGCAGCACAACAAATAAGTGCATCATTTCCAAGTGTATGTTCTCTTTTGGAAACACAGCTCATTTGTTCCTTTTACTGAAACTTCTGTCTAGTTCAACAGAATTACTAAAACTGGAACTCTGCAGTGAAGACAGCAGCCTTTGCTCAATTCTGTAGTTTTAAAAATATTTTTGTACTCTGTATTTAGTTCTGTGGGGAAAAAACAAAAAACAAAAAACAAAAACAAACCAAGCCAAAACAAAACAAGACAAACTATAAAACTTTAAAAGATCTATTCTTCAGTACCAAGATATTTTATAAATAAGAAGATGCTAAAGTTCCTGAAATGTGACCATGTCTAGATTGTGTTCCATACCACTGTAACTAAGTCTCTAGTACTTTCAGTTGTGTTGAATGTTTCTTGCATGATTATTTTATTACTGTTCATGCAATAAACCCCAAAATTATGCATGTCCAATGCAGATCTAAATGCAGTAGCACAAGAGATGACGTTAGCCCATTCTCACTAATGAATTTGGAATCTACCACTGGCTTTGAAGAACATACGCATGCACGCATGCACACACACACACACACAAAAAAAAAAAAAAAAAAAAAAGCAGGCAATATCTATTATTAGCCAAACTTTTGCTGATGCCCACTGGATTTCATTTTTGTTACTTTTGAGTTACTCAGGCAATAGTCTGTCACCAGCCACTTCAGGCTATTATTCCAGCCCAGCAGTTCTCTCAGCTGGGATGTTTCTCCTAAGTTACATGTAAGTTTAACATTTTATTTTGTTCTAATTCACCCAATTTATCTCTCACATATGCCTGAAGTGGCATTATAAATCCTTTCCCATTTTGAATCTACTCAAAATAGATGATATATTGAATATACAGAAATGAATACAGATGGATATATTTCCACCAATTATCTTTTGCAGCTTTTAAATATTTTTCCCCCGCTGCTCTCTGCATACCAACAGCTGGTTCACATTTCTTTGCATCTGGGCTAGTCACAACTGCAGCAGTTCTCCAAATACCATCGCTTATCTTCAGCTGATGCTGGGCAATGCCACTGAAGTAGAAGTTTATCTCTGAAGAGACTCTATTAATCTCTGGTTTGTGATGTGTATAGCTGCACCAGGAATTACGAACACATATCCATCCTACCATCTCCTTCCTTGAACACCTAAAAATTTTGCTTTATTTTTTCTTCACTCACCTAATCAGCTGATGTGTTAATGTCTGTAATGATTTTTTGACAAACCAAACCCTGCTTCCTGGTCTTTCTCCTAATTGCAGATTCATAAAAGGGATAATGCAGCAAGGATATTTTAGAATAACCAACGTGCAATTTCTTTGCTGTAGTGCCTAATTTCTGTCTAATATTTCTGATATGTCTTTTAAAAATACCTTTGGCTTTCCAATTATATTATTTTGCTGTTCTTGCCTTCTTCCCACCATCTTACTGACTTTCACTTCAGGTATGATTATATTCCACTCTTCTATTTATAGAGAAAGAACTGCGCTAGCAGCCTGTGTCCTGTGGACAGTTGCCCATAGGGAACTCATTGCACTTTCTCCCACTTAGCAGTTACCAGTTGATAATTGCTTTTGGCCACTGCTGCTAAAGGCTTTATATGAGCTGGCTAAGATGTGAAAGGCTTTGTAAGACCACTGCCATCCCTTGACCTCCTGGTAAGTTCCCCAACACCACAAATTAGAAATGACATGATATGCCAGTTGCAGGTACTATGGATAGTATGTTACCGTCCTCCTCCATCCATGTCGTACTCATGGACCATCTTCCTTGTATCTGCTCATCAAGCAATCTCCCTTTATATCATTCAAAGCTTTAAACAGCTCACTTCTGTAATGCTGATTTTGTACTCTTTCATTTCACCTTACACACACAACCTGTTACAGGGAGCACCTAGCTTTCTAGTAGCTGCTCTGACACATTTAACAGCACAATTATAGATGACTTAGTAACCACCCATTGACTAAAAATAACCTAGCAACTGAAGACACACTTACGTATTTATACTTAGATATCCCAGAGGAACCCTTCACAGCTCTTGGAGCTGGGGAAAACATATGTATCTCACCAAATACAGCAGGCTAGGAATCCTCAGGGGTGGGGGCGAGGGGATATAAGGGGAAGAGATAACATTGCACAGCTGAAAGATTTTCCAGACAACACTCTGCCAGCTAATCCAACTCTTTTCCAACTAGCTCTGCAATTAAAGTTTCCTACTGAGAACAATGACAGCATTATGACCTGGGGAATTTCTGACATAGAAAAAAACTAACACATTTGGGACTACAAAATTTAGAGCCTTACAAATTCAGTTCCTACACTGATGGTAATTGCAACCAGTACGTATCCATAGGATCTAGTGCCAGTATGCGTATAAGAGAATACGTGAGCTGTCATGAATGAGATGCCACTGAGGAGGGAGCTAGGACAGCATACCCTGTGTGAGGAACCTGCAATGCTGAAACTCTTTTGCCTTCCAGAGCACGGAATTGTTTTTATGTGAGAGGTACCAAGTTTTCACTCAGGCTCTTCAGGAAGAAATATATTGAAGTCTGAAGAGAGAGGCAAATACTTAAAGGCAGTCCTCTAAACGATGTGATTTTATTTCTGTGATACATGATTATATATGTTATGTCTGCCTGTGGATAGTTTCATATATTTGGGGGGGGGGGGGGGGGGGGGGAGAGAGAGAGTCTGTATTAAATTGACAGAACCACACGTCCTAATGGAGAACTTGTAATATTATGTTGTCTGCCTGCCCTTCCTTTCTTGCTTCCATTTTTTTTTTTTTTCCTGTTTTGTTTATGGCCTTCATGTACTTGAAATGCTTTCAAAACACTTTCATTTGTCTACAAAGTCCCGAATAGGCAGCAACTTACATTCAGGAGAACTACTAATTTCAAAGAGGAAGTCTACAAAGTCTCAAGGGTCTTTCTACCTGATTCCAGTTGTAAGATATTGAAATAATTCAGAGAGTATATAACTATTGGAACTCACAGTTAAGACTGATGGATAAGGCATAGTCTTGAATGTTCCAGTGACTGTAGGGCTACAGAAAACACTGAAATTGAGAAGGCTTATCCTCTTATTTTCACTTTTTATATTTTAAAATTGACTGCATTTTTTAACAATTCCCTACTCAAACTAAAATAATATATTTTTTTACTATATATATACATTACCAAAAAGATTTGTATTAGAACCACAATTATTAAACACATTAATTTAATTAATTAATTTATGGTCCATAGTATCCAGCATCACTTCCTGAGGGTCTAGCCCCATACACACAATTGAAAGGCTGTTATGTTCAGTGAGTAAATTCCTCATGAGACCTGTAAGCCATGCAGAGTAAGTATGTAAGTCATGTAAGTCAAGTTATAGCAAACCTTTATAGAATAGCCAACAGTACAGTATAGTAGTGCTGTATGGAAAAGTTAAAAAGTTAACTTTCTGGTGTTTCCCCTCACCTAAATGGAGATAGTAAAAAAAAAAAAAATAATAATAATAAATAAAAAATCCAAATACAACAGGAACAATACTATACAAACTCAACCTCACTGGCAACTTGGCCAATAAGCTCTATGACCTAAGTAAAGTAAAGCTCTAACCAGAGAACCTTACTTTTTATTTAGCTCAAAACACGCATATCACAAACACTGATCAGGATCCAGAGTCACGGAACAATGGAAACTTTTAATTACTGATTCTTACTGTGGTCAGTAGGAAAGGGAGCTGGAGCAAAAATGGAGCATATCTTTTAATTACTGATTCTTACTGTGGTCAGTAGGAAAGGGAGCTGCAGCAAAAATTGAACATATCTAAATCAAACATGGCACCTCCAGAGTTAGATAAAACACGTTCTGAACATACAAGGAAGAGACAACGACTATGTCTTCACTGTTTTAGCATGTTAGTGGATATTACTGAGAGAAGAGGCAATCTTTGGTTGCAAATAAACTAGTGGAGGGGAAACAAATATTTCTCAGACAAATGTGCTGATGTTTTAAAAATATTCAAAACCTCAGATAGACATTTGAATATTGTTACATGCACGAAATGAACAATTATTACATTTTATGTATAAATTAAAATGGGTTTACCACTATGGCACTCTTGTTTTAAGCCTGAAAACTCTCATGTTTTCAAAAAATTTATACCTGCATCAGACTGTGACATTAAAAGGAACCCAGAATATTATACATTAAGTTTCTTCTGGGTCTGTTTTCAGGAGTTCATTTCAAAATCTCGAATAAGTAAAGGCAAAATTAGAAAACAAACTTCTTTTTATTCTGAAATATAAACCAATAATATTGCAAGCCATTCATGTATAATATGTACTAGCTCTTGACAGTACAAAAAAAAAAAAAAAAAAAAAAAAAAAGTACTAGCCAGTCTTTAGATATTCTTAGATATGTCCAGATAACACTAAAGAGTGTAAGCCATATTTTGTTCAGTAGGATGAAAATGGATTACTGCAAGCTAATATGAGATTTATTACTGGACTCTGTGCTATGAGGAATTAACACGCTGGAGGCCCTATCAATGTACACCTGGGGTGGGATAATGGTAGGAAAAGCATATTTTCCTACCTTCTCCTGCATGTGGAACCTACTTACTACTTGTTTGCTTGCACTTTTTTGTAGATTTTTTTTTTTTTTCTATTTGCCAGACACATCAGACAGTCTATAGCTTACTACAGTTAATGAAGTGGCCACTGTATAGCAGGATTTGACTTTTCTGTGTGTGTGAAAAGCATGTTTATAAAGGGTAATATCCTTTTTGATATTGTTTTGGATTATGCTGTTCTAATAGGAACCCTTTTTCTGTATGTTTACATTGTTTAAAAATAGAGACAATTACTACATGAAATGGAGCATCTAAGATTTTGGCATTAAAAAAAATAATAAACTGCACCCTTACTATACCAGGCAGAATTATCTTTGTCTAATTGCAACTTCAGCTACTGGCAGCACACAGCATGCGCTAACTTCAGTAAAAAACCTGCAGACACTGTAACTGCTTCAGTCAGATTTCAGAAGGATAAAACATTACAAAGAGCATTAAACAAACATTGTAAGAGGTGGAACATGTATTTCTACAGCAGAATATGAATTATCCCTGGACATTGATTACCTTTAAATTAAGAAGGAGAGGAATGGGCCATGGACCTGTCTTTCTGCCAGCTCCTGGGATATTTTAGCATCATATCTGTGCTGGACTGTCCTGATCTTCATACTTATCAGTGAGCTTTTGAAGAAGACACAGAAAGCTTTCTCTGATTCCTTCACATCATGCACACTCACTGGAAGGTCTAACACCTCATGCCTATACAGCCTTCATTGTGCAAGGGTTGATCTTGAAACAGATAGTTGCCTGTGTCTGTATCTGAAGGGGCAGATGATTCATCACAACTAATTGCTCATGACTGAACAAGAGTCTGTAAGGTAACACGTACAGAGTAGGGATGATCAGAGATTACAGCATGAATATAAACTGAAGTCTTATATTAGCATATTGGTTAAGCCATACCCACAGAAACAGATAGCTTTGACCTTAAAGTCACAGCAAAAATTTGAGTAGTTTTCTTCACTGCTATGCTAATATTATATAATATTACATTAATATAATATTATACATTGAATGGCTACTATAGAAAAAAGTAGGCACGTTATAAGTTGGTAATGATGACAATGTTTTTATGTATGAATTACTATATAGAGATAGATACTGTATTTCATTTTTGAAAATACTTTACATATATATGTAGTGCTTATTTGGTTTTGTTTAACGCTTCAGAGGAAATGGGTATAATCTACTCTGTCATTAATACATAAAATAATAGGTCAGTAACACACTTATAAACTATATGCTCTTGATCCATGCCATAGTGCTTTCAGAATGTGTCAACACTCAGTGATTTCCTTACCCAGCTCAAAAGCATCTTGGAAGCACCCCGGGCAATGTCTCATATACAGCCATTGAGGGTTATCCGCTCCAAAATAGCTGTTATAATCTGAATGGAAGAATCATAAATGATTCAATTGAAATCACTTCTTGCAAAAGGAAATGAACACAGAATAAACTACAACATTAGGGGGTCTAACAGCCCACACACCTGAAGATTTAGAATTGAAGACTTTAGAGTTTCCCCTTATAATCAGCCTGCTGTAAGTAATGGCTACTTTCAGATGCTGAGAACAGTACTCATAAAACTGACCTTCACTGATTTTAGAGGAGCTTTTAGTAATCATTTCAAATATAAGTTAACGAAGCACTTACCCAACTGCATCTGACATGACAGAAACCAGGTGAGTCTCTCTCTTTCCCACCTCCCTCTCCCTCCCTTCTTTGAAAAAGGCTAAGTATTCATATCTTCCCTATAAAGGAAATATAGTATAGTGCATAGCACTTATCTAGCCTTCATAGTAAAACCCAGCCATATGAAATAAAAAATTAAACTATAGTGCCACCGAATGTTGGATACAAAATCAGCTCACTTTCCAGGTTTTTGTTTGTTTGTTTATGAAGAAACTATGCCAGGAAAAAAAATCTCAAGAAAATTAATAGAATTCCATAAAATCAGAACAGAAACTCCCCAGCCACATGACAATTACTTGCAGAAAAGAAGGAATAGCTAAAGACAGTATAATAAACTAGGATAATTGTTATGGTTACAAGGAGGATTTTAGATGTTTTTAGATGTATTTTAAATGCTAGCTACTTTGAGTATTCTCTTTGCTTACATGTAACAGATTTTTTTCTTCCACTAGATAACACTAGTTTTTAAAATAAGCATGATTTCTTCATAATTACTTTAGAAGAATACAGAAAAGATACAAGAAGCAAGTACTTTATGTAGTAAACTGAAATATCACGTAGTATGAGCAACATAACATCTACTTGTATATTGAGTATTGCCTGAGGGTTTAAGGTCACAAAGGAGATGAGGAAGGGAGAAGTTATTCTGTTGATGAAAACTTGCAGCTGGCATCAATCCTAAAGACATACCTGGGTATGAAGCTGCTTATTCATAAAGTTATCCTATCAAAGTGGACAGAATCAGCATATGAGCCAATAACCTCCTACTGTGAGAAATCACAATTTACTTTGCTGTAAGGAAAAGTTTCTTCCCCTTTCCAGATTATATGCTCTGCTGCTTCATATATAGAAACACAGCCTCAAGAAGTTATCAGAATTTTGTAAGGCAGTCATTAAAATCTAGTAATGCAACTGTAATAGTCTGAGTAGATTTAAATGTTTTCTTTTCCTTTTTCAGATATACTGCTGAAGATGTGTATCTTCTTTTTGACAGGCACAACACAAGATGAAAAAAAAATAACAAAAGTTTAAATTTTCAACTGTTTCTGGTGGTCATCTTTTTAATTGGCTATCAGAACTGAGTTTTGTAAACTGTCATCTCTTGTTTTGTACACTGTTTTTTTCTATTTATATTAGTCGTTATCATGCCAATTATTTTTGTGTGGCGCACACAGTGTATCAAAGAGGATTAGTTTGATACAATATATAAAACATTCTGCATTTTTTAAAGAAGATAACTTAATCCTTTGAATTATATATATTTTTTTCTCAATATTTTGGTAGAAATTTTATTGTCATTGCCATATGAAAATATATTCACGGAGGAAATTTTTAGTAACCAAGGACTTAAATATATGCCTAATAAACACCAACATCAGTAAGCTTTACATATGTTTTATGTAAAGCAACTAGCAGAAAATAATATCTCATTAATGGTGTTTCCTCTTCTTAGCTTTACTGATACTTTTTATTCAGTCCTGCATCAAGGATTACAAAATCAGGAATTCTGATTAAGAATCCCCAAACACTGGTCTTGCATCTACTGACAGACTGAAAAGAGAGATGGCTGTACTGAATCTTTAGCTAAGCCCAGAAAACAACACATGAGGTTGGGAGCAGACTGATGGCAGTGAAACCAAGTTAAGATTATGAGTTTCTACCTGTATCTCCATTTATAATAACTTTGTACAATGCTGGAATATTGTACCTTACTTCCTTCTTTCATTTGTAGTTCTTCTGTCCAGTGTAGTATATTTTACATATGTGTATAGGATACGAGGATAATACCAATCCCATTCAATTCCCAATCCTAATTGACAGAAAATAAATACATAAATAAATAAATAAATAAATAAATAAATAGTGCAGTTCTGTCCTAGTGCATTGCTCAGAATGTCTGACCATAGTTTAAAAACAATACTTATCCTGAGAAGCCATTGCCTTCCACTATCGGGAATAATAATATGGGAACTTTGTTAAAAAGCAATCCTACTCAGTACATATTCAAACAACAAATTGTGCATGAATGGACTTCACTGCAAACTGTAAATTAATAACAAGCAATCCCATGAGCCCCAGAATAAATGAGGTCAATTTTCATATAAGTTTACATTTTTTAATTGACTGCAAGCTCTGATTTCTCACAACTATCCAGCTGAAGACCATGTTGATTCTCTAGATTTAACACAGAAATAGAGAACACAATGTCTGTTCTCAGCATCGGGGCATTTATAGGGTCTCTGTCTTCCAATGATCATGCATTTTCAGAAACTTTTGCAATTGAAGTATATGATACCTTTGTCTCTCTGAGAAATTTCATTAGACTCAGGGCTCAAAAGTAAAAAGTTTTACACAGATGCACGACATATACTTTGTTTCCTGAGCCTCAAAACTGTAGAGTTCCACTTTCCTCAAGGAATGCTCAGACTCATTCAGATCCTTTACTTCCATGATTTATCTGCCACTAGTTTCTATGAATGAAAACAAAACAAAACAAAACTCTTTACGAAGCCTGCAGCATCTACTCTCTTAGATTGGAAACCTCTCACCAACAAGTTCTCCGTGAGGGTCTTGGGAATATTTAGTATTTATTTATATTTTTTTTCCTCCTTGGTGCTAGTGCTCTGAGCCCCATATTCAGATTTTAATACCATACAGCACTCAGCCAGGCAAATTATCAAATCAAGTTACAGTGGCTCACCAATTTATCTCCCATCAGCTCTAAAGCAATACCTTGTTAACTTGCTATAACTACGTTGTGTATCTGAACTGAGCACATGTGAGTGAAGGTTATTTCAGAAAGAAAGGACAGACTGAAAGAGCAGCTTATTTCCACAAGGAAAAAAATAGGGTAGACATTTGAGCAAACTGTTTAACTTTAAAGGCAATTAGGCAATGGAATGACTTGCCTGAGGAGGTAGTTTAGACAATGTAATGAGAAGTGCTTAAAATAGAATAAACTATTTGTGAGACAGATACAGATGTAAATAATCCTCCATGTTTTGAACTAGATGAATCACGAAAGGTATCTTTTCTATTCAAATGTCTGAGTATAAAAATTCTATTCTCTTTCCTTGGGAACAGCTTTCAAACTTATGACTGTTCCCACCTGTTCTGAATACTAAAGTGAAACCACACTCCAAAATGCAGTTTAACCTCACTGTATCATTATAAAGTAGATTTATTCATAATAGGCATCGATGAAAAACTTCCAGCAAAAAAGTCCTTAGTCAGGAAGATGCACACTGTTGCAAAAATGGATTGTTTCTCTAAGTGCTTATATGGCCCCATCTCTATAATATCCAAGCGCCTTACAAACATTAATGAATGTATTCTCACAACACCCCTGGGAGATAGAGATAGTACTATTAGCTAATGCACAAAGAGTAGCTTGTCCAAAGTCACACAGAAAGTCTGTGACACAGCCAAGACTCAAAACTGTGATTTCCTGCCCACTGCCGTAACCATGACTATATTCGCCGTCCATATACAGCATTTCAAAATATGTTACATATAACCTCAGATCCTTACACAATAAGCCTCTCTGTTCAGCTGTAGATTCAACTGCTGACTTATTAAATAAGAATAACTTTGTTTATCGGGAAGCTTCATTACAGCAATAAATTTGCAGGTTACTGAAACAATGACAGTTATATGGGCCATAACTGCTTCTAATACAGGAGAGCAGTAAAAGAGAATACCCTGATCATAACATCCAGAAGAGAAGGCGTCATATCCAGAACAAGATTTTGATACAAAAATATTTTTCTTCAGATGATGTAAAGTGTTACATTATCCAAAGGGGTTATAAAACAAAAAGAAAACAAAAAAACAAACAACAAAAAAACAAAACCACAGGCTAGCTATATTCCTTACACAGTTCCTTTTGAATAAAATATTTCTGTAATAAGAGATATATGCTATTTTCAGTTTTAATGAGGTCAGATCTAGAAGGACAACTGCAGTAAGTGTTTTTACCCCACAATACCAAAGAACAGAATTTGGCTCATAAATTATTAGAATCAAGTAAATATATGAATTAGTAGAAAGCACTCAATATCGAGGTTTTTCATCATATTATGGGATTGTTTTTTAGTCATTTAGAGGGGTCAACATTTTAATGAATTTGCAGACCTCATCAAATGACAACATGATTCTTCTAAATCAGGAACACAGCACGTTGTCTTTCATTTTGGCAGGGGAGAAGCATAGTCATTGCACTTTTCTTCAAATGCTGAACATTTAAAAATGAGAAAATATTGTACAACTGCATAAATAATGGAAAAAGGTATGAAGGTATAGTGGATCACAAAGTGAGTAATGATTCAAAAATACAATGTTGTTGCCACAAAGTGAAGTATAATTTTAAATTCATTGACAGAAACAAGCAATATCTCCTCAACTTCATTCCTGAAGTTCCACAACAGCACTTTTTCAGTTTGTGGCTTCATGTTTTAAGATGTAGATAAATTAGATCTGTTTTTAATTAGAACTACCAATATAGCAGAGGGGACTTACATCAGATGCTAATTGAAAACAGCCTAGCTATCAGGATTTTTAAATGACAGCACAGATTATCATTGATAGGGAATCCGTATATCAACATGCATGATTTTTTTTTTTCAGAACAAGTTAAATAAATATCCTTTTGGGGTAATCCTAATTCTCATAAGAGACTGGACTCTGTCCTGAGACCAATTCCAGTCCTATATATATTTTACTGTTCAAATAGTAGAAACAGACATTCAGATCACCTGTTCTCAAAGAAGCCCATTCCAGAATCCTTCATTCCCTCCTTTCCCTCTCTCTTTCTGTCACTGGGATCTCTTATTGGGATTACATTCCCAGTAGACAAAGAAATCACAGTCTGACCACAGCCAAATTTATGACAGCACTGAATTCATTCAAAAATCACACTGACAAGAAGTGCTTACCTTTGGCAGCCCAGTGTTGCCCCAGGGAGGGGGCTATAGGCTGGGTTTCTAGGCTCCCCTCTGGTTTACTACACAGTCACTGATCTAGAGAACAGCAAGCACTTATCATACCTTCATTAAAGGACCAGAAAACTGCAACAACTGGATAACTTTGCCTAAATTTTATTACTACTGAGTAACAGGAGGAAAAATAAATAAATAAACAAATAAATAAACTATGCATTAACAAAATTATTAGATTAGAAAAACAGACATTCTTGTTATTAGAAAGCTTAGGTGCCCGTTTAGGTTGCATGAGTTGCTTTTAATTTTCTCTGATTCTCTCAACACTAGAGTAAGGATTTTTTGCCCGTTCCTGTAAGCCGCCTGTTTAAGTTTGCAACTGAAAAACAAAACAAAAAAAAAAGTAGTATTGTTCAATAAGATGGTTCTGTTTCATAAAAACAAAACAAAGGACAGATGAAAGATAACAAAATGGTGTCCTGTATGACCATCACTTTGTCTCCTTATACAGTGTCTGTCTGGGATGGAGTTAGCTCTCCCTGCAGCAGCCCATACAGCTATGCTCTACACTTGTAGCTAGAACAGCACTAGTATCGCATCAGTGTTGAGCAATATTGGCACAGCATCAGGACTTCCTCTACCCCCCTTTCCTCCTCCACCCAGAGCTGGGGGTGGGCAAGAAGTGAGGAGGGAACATCACCAGGGCAGCTGGCCTAAACCAACCAAAGGGATATTCCATACCATATGATGTCACAATCAGCAATACAAGGTGGAAAAAGAAAGGAGAGGGGTGGGGTGGGCTCTCATTGTGAAAACATCTGTCCTTCTAAACAACCGCTACATGCATTGAGGCCCTGCTTCAAGGACATTGTCAAGTATCACTCATTGGTGGGAAGTAGAGAATATTTTTTTCCTCTGCACTTCCACACAACCTTTGCTTGTTTTGTTTTGTTTTTTCCCCTTTTCCCCTTCTCCTTTTCCTTTTAGTTAAATTATTTAATTAATAATAATTTCCCTTAATAATTATTTTTCCTTTAATTAAATTATCTTTATCCCAACCTGTGAGTTGTTTCTTTGCTTTTCTTCTTCCCCTCCTCTTCTGAGAAGGTGAGCAGGTGAGAGCAGTTGTGATGGGGTTCATCTACCCAACAAGGTAAAACCACCACACTCCTTTCACTTCTTTTGAGGCTGTTGAAACAAAGACTAGCTAGATAACTGGAACTGCATCCAACTAGAGTAGTACCAGGATTAAGTAATTCCTAGTTCCTGGTAGGAGGCAGTGTTTAGAGAGCAAAACAGGACTGGAGGAACTGTTCCTAAGGAAGAGGTAAAAGAAGACTTAGGCCTGGAGCATCCTCTTGAAGATATAACTTCTCCAGGACAGCTTTGTGAAAATGAGATCAGGCCATATTATCCAGTTAGAACAGGTTTCTGTATTTCTCAGACTACTTTGTCCCCAGAGATATACAGATAGGGGAAAAACATTTAGCCATTTGAAAGTACACGAATCACAGAATCACAGAATTGTAGGGGTTGGAAGGGACCTTAAGAGATCATCAAAAGCCATAAGGATTTCAACAAGTATTTTCACAATGTAGTTAGTGTTCTAAGTATGGTCCCTTTTACAAGCAATTTGTATTCACTGGAATACAGTTTATTTGAATGGTTATATTTATGTGCAGTTCAGGAGTTACTGTATAAAGGATTCATCAAAGAAAATGCAGTTTGGCAAGTCCAGAAGAACATGCGTGAAGCAAAGACCTCACTCAAGGATAAAATGAACCTTTGACTAGAACATGGAGGAGCCTGCAGGATGCTCTTCAGAAAATCTGGAAAGAAAGGCTAATGAAGCTAAAAGCAGGTACCAGAGAGCCCTCTTACAAGATGTTAGTAAGGGCACTCTGCTGAGAAGTTAGTGGAGTGCCAGACAAACACTAATGAAGAAAGCCACAGGAATCCCATACTGGTAACTGAAAGTTAAGTTGCTAAAATATGAACATAGGGAAGGAACTAAGCAAGCTGTAGGAGTTCCAACTACGTGTGATGGTATAGAAAATAGCCTTTCCTGTTCCTTGTAGGAAAATCATATAAAGAGAAGGAGTCTTAGAATTGTATCAGTTAAAATGGATAGTTCCACTTAAAATGGACAACCACTATCCACATAACCAGCAAAACCATTATCCACATAACCAACTCAGTAAACAAAAACATCATAAAATGTTACTTAACATATGGTCATGAGCAGCACTGTGCTTATTTTAACAGGCACTAAAAGATTGCCTGTAACAGCTAGGTTAACATCTTAGAGAATGGCACAACCAAAGCAAATTCATTTACTTGTGATTTGTCTGCATCTGGAGTTTGGCAAAGGAATTCTAAAAGACCATCTTCTAAAAGGAGTGTCAGCAGTTTGTGTGTGCTTGACTATGGAAGAGCATACAGTCTTTCTCACTTTGGCAGAAAACAACAAAAACTATAGCCCATTGAAAGAGGAAAATCTGGGGAATTACTGATAGTTATCACATAGAAACTCAAAGTAAAAACATGAGACTGCCCCAGGTAGCTTCATTTCACCAGGAAACAATTTCACAGAATCATAGAATCACAGAACTGTTGGGGTTAGAAGGAATCTCTGGAGATCATCTAGTCCAAACTCCCTGCTTAGAGTAGTATACTCTAGAGAACACAAAAGCGTAAGACGTGAAATTATTTCATTTAGAAGGTCATAATTACACCATGTGAAAAGCAACATAGTATTAAAAATATTTCAATAGTTAATCCTTAATAGATAGTAGCATCAGCAGAAGAGTAACTATCATTACAGAATTTCAAATATACAAGGCCAAATTTTGTTCTCAAATCTGTTTTTGTACTAGCTCCTCTTGAAGCTCAAGTGAGGGTCAGCCTATGTAGGGGACCAGGTCACAGAAGGTGTGATAGATAATTAATTTAAACATATTCAGGACAAATTGAGCTGACACTGAACATGCTGTGAGCCATTTAAAGCCACAGAGAATTAGTGGCTTTTTAGTAGGATAGATGAGAATTCTTTCTGACCCTGCCAATCAAAAAAATCGTTTCTGGTTATTATTTGGATAACTTTCTATCATAACAATAAGGATATCCACATATTTTGGGTGTGAAACTACTGAATATAGCCTTTATTATCTAGAGTATTTCATGTTTACCTTTAGAGCAAAGTTTGTTTGTTTGTCTTCAGCCAAAAGATCATGAAAAGTGAAAAGATCAATAAGATTTTTAAAAGTTTGCTCAATATATCAGAGATGAAATTCCTAATGACTGAGTAACTGGGTTAAGGAGAATTAGAGCAAAGTGTTAATTGCCTCATTATAATTCTGCTGGTTTGCTTTTGTTCGATTAAAGCTTAGTAATTTGAACTTTTCATCACTATTGAGTAACATAACAGACTAAAATCATTTTGCATGACATCCTAAAGTGGGGGATTTGCAGAGAAGGTGAGGGAAAGATTAAAACACCATGTCATAAAGTAATGCAACAAATGGGGGAATAAAAAAGAAACAAACCAAATGAAAATAAATAAATAAAATATTTATTTATTTATTTATTTGTCTCCTAAGTGTTAAAGCAGGAACATTTAAAGGAAGAGCTTAATCACAGTCCTTCTGAAGTACACAGATCTTTATGACCTCAGAAGTTGTAGTATATTCCATAAGGAAGAATAATGCTAAGAACACAACACTTTTTCTTTATAATCAGTAATATTTACTATAAAATGTACTTTTAAAAACCTCTAATGGTTTCTATATGATCGTTATATTCTCATCATTTCTATACCCCTTGTGCATAAGTCATCTTTGAAGCAAAGCCCCTTCGCGCTGCCATGAGCTGTCCTTTCAGCACCACAATGCACCAAATTGCTATCGGCTCCTGTGTTACAACTTCAGTTAGCTCCAGCTAGCCTTATGAAACAGGAAGGGTTTTCAGACTCGTTTTCAGACTCTAAACTTAGATATTCAAAAGACACCAGTTAAACTATTCCAGCTGAGATACATATATGTAAAAGTAATAGTTTACAATGGGTTAGAAACAATAGTTTACAATGGGTTAGAAACACTGATATTCTGTCCCATAAATATAGAAAGCTAAATTTAATATAAAGAAAGCTTTATTTGAAAATCTTGTCAAAGTTACAAAATAATAAATCCTGTAAACTAAATAACTGAAACAGAAAACTGTTCTTAGAATCTGTTTGTGCATGCATAAGAGTTCCTTTAAGCAGCCAACTAATTGTATTAAATCCCACAAACTATAAACATTCATTGTTGATATAGGTGATAAGTGTAGATGGTGTTTTTATTTTGAAAAAATTCAAGTGTCTATTTGGCAGAAAATTCATTCTCTGTAAACACAAGATCACCTGTAGCAACATCTTTGATGTGTGGCAGGACCTTCATCCTTAGTGAATGTATAAGGGAATAGAAAAAGATGAGGAAAAGATTCTTAGAGAGTAAAACTATATTAGAATCTATTACGTTATTTTTCTTTTCCTCCTCAGCTTTGCATACCTGACTAGAAAAGACAAACAATGCAAGTTTAAAACCTCTACTAACTATGCATTAAGACACTGTATTGGACATAGGAATAATTCCAAAATTTACTTCTTCTGTTGAATGTTTATACTGATAAACACTCCTGCAAATTTCAGATATAACTGAAATATAATACTTAGAAAGACATTATATTTACTCCTCATTTATACACTGAAATGATAGTTCATGATGGAAAGTTCAGAACTCCACCTTGTGGTTATAATTTTAACTATATGTTGAAAACAGTTGTGGAGAATTGGAAGAACACTGAGATGTCATCACAGAAAGCAAGAGAAATTCAGGTCTGAACTATGGTAAATAAATTGTGTGGAAGCTCACATGTCAAAGTTCGCAAATTTGCTCAGGATAAGTGAGACAAAGCAAACCTATGAAATATTTTATTTATTTTGGGGACAAATTAGCTGAACAAGTAATGCATAATAGTCAATGCAAAGATAGATAGGTGTCTATCACTGTTCTAGTTTTTCTGTCAAGCCAAATGACTAAAAGTTAACGCATACCTACATTTACAGTGACCACACATTTACAGAGATGTAGTTTTCTTCACCAAATGCTAAGCAACATACATTCTGCTGGACCTGAATTTTTAAGGAAATCCAGACTGACTGTGTCCATCAAAAACTGCAATGAATAGCAGACCATCAACAGCAAAAGTTCCATCATTCAATATTTATCTATGAAAAGCAAATATTCTACTATTAATATATCCACCTCCTCACGTTACTAAAACAAGAAGAGGCTGGAAGATATAAGCATCTAGCTCTTTGGATCATCTATCATGAACTCACAAATCATTTGCTTTTGCCAGAAATGTTCTCCAACTTAAAATAAAATGATTGTAGAAACAGGATGATGAACAGAAGCTGAAAAATGCATATGAATCTACATAAAAAAAAATAAAAATGATGCTGCCATTTTCTTCCTATTGTTATGAGAAGAAAAAAAAAAGAAAAAAAGAAAAAAGAAAAAAAGAAAAAGAAAAAAGAGATGCTTTCATTTATAATGTGGTGTTTTAATTTTGCATTAGCCTATAGAATAGAAAGCTTAAGGGTAATAACTTGGCTGGGCTAGTTTATATGCCAAATTCCTACAGTTCTATAAATCATAGAATCAGAATGTCAAACCATGGAAGGGACTTTAAATATCACCTAGTTCCACCACTACCTCCACCCCCTGCCATAGGCAGGGACATATTCCACTAGATCAGCTGTGATCTATTTTTCTGCTTATTTAAAGGCAAGCAGAAAATATTTTGGGGATCCCAGTTTCCTTTCACTCAACTGCAGAGTTGTAATTGAGCATCTTATGCTCCACTGCTGATGTGCCTTTGTAGAAAAAATAAATTGAATTAGCTCAGCTGCTAAAAAAAGAAAGCAAAAACACTACAGATTTGTCTACTAATACTGTGGTTGGTTTTGCTTGTTTGTTTGTTTACAGTATTAATTTAATTAATCGATTTACAGGGAAAAATCACTATAGTTCTACAGAAAGTCTGTTCCTGAAGAACAGGACACTATTTGAACCTCTTCAATCATTGAAATGCTAGAGGTAAAAACAATGAATCTAGCCTTCCAAGGATACCCAGCTTTTCTGTGTAAGTTGCAAAACCCTATGTATGGTCAGACATGCCTCCATTACTGGAAGTGCCAGTGTGTTGCAAGAGATATTAATAGCTTTACATATCATCACATACAAATTAAAGGAACAGACATCATGAACTGTTCCTTTGTGTGCATGTCGTAGCCCTCAGGAGATGCCTTACCAGGCATCTCATGCAGAAGGAGGATATAGATAGGAAAGTGAAGACTCTGCTAATCTTCTTAAAGTAGGTTTTACAAACAGAATCTTTAAAAAAAGTCTGTCTGTGTTTACTATACATCAATTCATTGTTCCCTAACACCTCACACTAAAAATGATGTTTGCAAGGAAGTGTTGTCCACCCCCAGAGTAGCTATAATTTCAGAAGACCATTGTGTAAAGCTTAAAAAGGGCCAGCCCTTTTCCACCAATAAATTAGTTCACACCTGTTCCTGAAATATATCCTCATGGAACACCATATGAATAGACTCATTGAAATGAACCCATTATTATAAATAAGGGTACACAAAACAAACATACAACACACTGGAACATATCTATCTTGACATGAAACTAGTACCAAAAGCAACAAATAGTTTACAAGGGTTGCATATAATTATAACAGTCAGGTCATGACAGAAAAGAAGTTATATCCACTAAAGAGAGTCAAATCTATTGGGCAGTCATACAGGATATTAAGTTTTTATTAGGTTTTAGCATGGCTGCCTCTTAATGAAATGTTGCTACCATTATTCTGTGTTGCACAGGCAAAGCAACACAATGAAGGCCTGCCAAATGAATCCATGCAATTGCAGAACTCTACAAGACAATAAAGGTTTTACTGGAATGAATTAAATACTTATCTTCCTTTGGTTCCCATAATGATGAATGCACCCTACCTTGAAGCAGCTCATTTAAAATTGAGTTCAGCGTATGAACTACTGAAACAAAATAAACTTAGGCAAAACAGGCAGGCACAAAACCATGTCATATGAATGCTTAACCAAATCCCAAACATATAAATTTGGACATTTATTTACATCTGTTATCAGGGTCATCTAAAGGTTTCCTAGATGGCCTCTACACTCAGTCTCAGCTTTTCCCCAGCAAAAAGCCTCTCTCTTTCTTGTATGCTCAGATATGAGAAACTCTCATACTCCTAACCTTGTCCACAGCTCTCCTGACAACAGCAAAGAAGGCAGAAGTTCCTTTAGAGATGTCCACATTTCTGTATCTTATTTTCTGAATTTCCACGTAGAAAATTCTCAAGATGCCCATCTATTTTTTTCTACATTTTGTGAAGCATTCTCTCTGGTGGTAGAAAATAGCAAGTAGAGCCCTATACTGGGTTATTACCTTTTTGATTGTGATGGCTTTACATAGCTTGTAAATGCATTGTTTTTGTTTCAGCACTTCAAATGCCCGTTCTTAAGGATGGTTTATGTATGCACCATGTCTGTGACAGTACTTATTTTTTATTGCAATTTTTACGATACAATGAGTTCTAGAGAGGGAACTACTGGCAATAATTTAGAAACAATTTTTAAGTGAGAAATTCTTTTCTCAAGAAACTTAGCCCACATGCCTTTATCACTGCCAAATTCCTACACAATACAATAATCATAGTTCATATAAGTGGTTGCTTTTGTTGGTGTAATTGGGTACAGACTGTCTGTAATTACAGATTTTCTTCAACCCAGCAGGATTTTTTGTAGTTTCTCAAAGATTTCACATAACTGTGGGGAGATGGGCTGAGCAGTGTCTAAGCATCTTCTGATGCGCTGACCTCAGGTACTGCACCTGCTTTGGTACTGTCACTTGCTAAGCATGAGCTGCTACCCTTTCTCTTTCTGCAGTGCACTATTAGTCAGTGTTACTGTCAATCCCCTGCATTAGGGAAAGAAAAAGAGGAGGAGAAGGAGAAGGAGAAGGAGAAGGAGAAGGAGAAAGAGAAAGAGAAAGAGAAAGAGAAAGAGAAAGAGAAAGAGAAAGAGAAAGAGAAAGAGAAAGAGGAAAAGGAAAAGAAAAAGGAAAAAAAAAGAAAAAGGAAAAAAGAAAGAAAAAGAGAAAAAAAAAGAGAAAAAAAAAGAAAAAGAAAAAGAAAAAGAAAAAGAAAAAGAAAAAGAAAAAGAAAAAGAAAAAGAAAAAGAAAAAGAAAAAGAAAAAGAAAAAGAAAAAAAAGAAAAAGGAAAAGGGAAAAATGAAAAGAAAAGGAAAAAAAAAAAGAAAAAAAAAAAGAAAAAGCAGTTAAAGAAAAGATACTTTGCATCAGAAATTCCACTGAAAGTTGAAAACAAATTTATTTAAAATAAAACAAAAATGAAATCCTAAATGCATACCATTTCTTGAACAGAAGAAACAAATTCTAAAAAGAAGATATATAAGGAAAGGATTTTAATAAAATTTGTGCAATAAATTTCAATCACTGCTGTGAGAGACATTCTGCTTTACAACTTTTAGAGTTTTAGTGAAAATACATGGCTTTTTCAATAATCTTTGGTTGCATTGTCTACTAAAGTTCTTCAGTATTATATTTGTTTAAATCCATACATTCTGCTATAAACTACACTGAACCACAATGAAAGCCCAGAGCTTAGGACAGCTATATATGGGAACACATAGGCTTTTTGAACTAGGCTTTTTGAATAGGGTTATTTGCTGTGCTGAAGTACTCAGGATAACTGTTGACACTGATGACATTTTAAGTCTAACACTTTCAGTTTAATATTTGTAAGCATAAACATGCAAAAAATGTTAGAATATATAAGACACTTAATATATTGTGTTTGTTTTCCAAAGAGGGTTTCTTAGCAATCAAATATGTCTGAGATATATGGCTACAGTCACAGCTATCTTTACTTTCTCTGAAAAAAATAGAGGCAATAAAGCATAGCAACACATGAAACTAAACCTAAAGTAGCTTCTTTCGAAACCTGGAAACTTAGATGCTTTTCCCTTTAAAAGATGGCATCTCATCAGACCAATTTCTCACTTGGGTATGATCTCATTTCCAAGAAGCAGTAAGCATTCCTGCTTATGGATAGCGTTTTTGAAAAGGCTGATATTGTAGAATATCTTTATTTATATTTAAAAGAGGAATCACAAACAACAACACACAGCTTAGCCATGACTACATGCTTTGAAGTATTTCAAAATTATATACCTATTATATATGAAAATATACACACAGAAAATAAAGTTTTCATTGCAGAAAATTCATTTTTAAAGCCCAACCAAATTTAACACCAACTGAATTCCAATATAAGAATCAGATAGTTTACTTGTTAATTTAATAGTTCCGTGGTGAAATAAAGTGGTGAAAAAATAAAAATATAATAATAATTCATTTGTTTTAAGCATATTTTGATTGCAAATAACATAATTTATGACCAAAACCATTACCATTCTTTTGACTAAAAATCTGTTTAAATCTTATTATCTCTGGTTTCAGATATATGTTCATTTAATAATTTTCTAAAAGAAAAGCAAAAACGTCTCAAATAAATTTCAGTTTTCCAGAAAATTTGATTTCTCATTTTCTTACCGGTTTGGTTAAACTACTGTAATTTATGTGAGAAAAATGTGCCAATACTTGTAGAATGCTTTTTGGCAGATAATTACAGAGCATAGCACCTTGAGGCCACATGCAATGCATAGAAAAACATATTACTTCCAGGAAAGGAGGAGGAGGTACTAGAAAATCATTTGAAAATGTCATGGGGAAAATGTAGTACTGATTGCTGCATTTATAGTAATTACTAAGGAAATGAAAAATAAAAATCAGCAATATTTAAAATATCCAAGGTGAAAGGAAAAATCTACTTAAAAGTTATTTTCTGGCTTCAGACAAATTTCTATCATCTTTTAAATTCTCACTATCCTATTATTTCTAACTTCAAGTTATCTGAGATTTCCTCATAAGAGTTTCTTAAGTTTCCAGCTCTGCAGTAAAAATAATTAGGCATAAAACCCCTATGTACTCTGAAGGGTAGTTGTCATCAGTCAATTGTGCAGGCACAACATAAGCACAACTAATGTTTCCAATTTGGTGCATGGCTCAAAGCAAATGCAAACATTCCGTTCATGGTTGTTGGCAGAGGCAGGGCAATAGACAGTACCTAACATCTACTGCTGTTAGCAATATGCCAAAACAGAGTTCTGCAGAAGAAAATATTATAATTCTCTCTGGAAATACAGAATCCAAGGGAAATGATGCTAGCAGAAAACATCACTTACTCATAAAATATACGTACTCATAAAAAGTCTTCTGATTGTTGAGCTTGTATTTATGAAAAGGTTATAAGCAATGTTTTATTCACATTTTAATTCTAAAAAAAATAATAAAACAAATTCAATTTTCCATACTGCTTTCATAGAGGTGATACTGTATTTTTGTCCAATAGTCACTATCTAAAACACCCACTACAAAATTTCTAGCACAGCATTAAAGTGTAACAGAAGAAAATGTGGAATTTTGTACATCGGTACTATGTACAATAAAGTATATTTGGGAAAATAATAAAACATACCTATACTTCCTTCTATAGGCATATCTATGCCTTCTCCATGCTCCTATTATTTAGAAAAGCACCTTAATGTAGTAATAATAATAATAATAATAAATTTAAAACACAATACAAATTCACCTTTTCAGTTAACAAACTACAGGAATCTCCAGTTTCCCCCAAAATACCCAAAATGTCACACAGGTCTTAACCACTCATATGAATTACAGGAAGACAATTGAAGTTTCACATCTTCAAATGGAAAGTGGCAAGCTAACTGAAGCAATACTAAAGATAGAAGCTTGCCGAACCCTGAACTATAGAGTTCAGTATATAATGTCTTCTCAAGACAGTTGTACAAGTAGGGTGATGTGAGAATAGAAGTGTACCCAGCTGTTAGGTCAGTGTCAGAATATTTCTAGCATAGGCTAGAACACTTTTTTACTCTGTTAATTGAAACCTTGCTGATATGCATTTCTTGCCATTACCCTACAAACTCAAACAGTGGCTGCTGGTTTATTTTTAGAGCAGAGTAGTCAGTAGTCACTAGCAGTAATGAGACATACAGTACCATTTATCGCGTAAACAGCAACTGGGTAAATGACAGTTTTTAAAAGCAACTTCTGCTTACATCATCAATTCTCCTACACCATCAATGTATAAATAACCTGGAAAGAAAAAAAAAAAAAAAAAAAAGAAAAAAGAGTAAAAGAATAGTTAATGATCAATTATTAGCCCCAATACCTTTACCTACTGTTTTGGGGCAAGTGTTTTAACTTGTAGAAATTAGCAAACATATTCAGAGAACCACCAAAACAAGGATTATTGTAATATCATGCAAGACAGTATTTCTGAGTGCTAAGAATTTTCAGCCCAGAAAAGGGAAGATTTGTGGGCATAAAAAAGGTTGAAAAATTCATGGTGTCACAGGAGAGGCAGATAGGGACCAGCTGTTTTTTATCTCCTCTGGTACAAGAATTTGGGACTATTGGATGAAGCTAGCAGCAACCATGCTCTAGGGAAACAAAAGTACTTGGTATTTAACAGAAATAGACCTGTGGAACACCTTGTGATGTTATGGATAGATTCAAGAGGAAACTAGGTAATTACACAGAAGAAAATTTCATTGAGAGTTGCTAATCTGACAAAATCACATCAGGCTCAGGAAAACCCCTAACCTGGGAAAAAAAATAATAATAATTAAAAAAAAAATTACTGGGAATACTATATATTCTTGTCCTGGTTTTACTACATCTAAGCACTGACCTATGAAGCACCTGCTATTAAAGCAATACAGTTGAGCTAAACCTATATTCTTAGGTTCTTATATTCTTGCTTAAAAAAATACCTATTTTCTTTACAGTAACTAAGGAAAATAAGTAAAACAAACAACACTTTTCTCAACAATTTATACTTGCATTTCAATGCATACTTGCATATACAATGGCATCTATTTAACAGACTTTATTTAAAGTATTTGTGCTTATGTCATTCATGTATTCTTTAAAAAAAAATACGTTTTTATAGAGGAACAGTTATTGCGCTATATTATCATTGATGTAAACCACAAAATGATTCAGGCCTTTGAATGTCTGCTTTGAGCGTGTTAGAATTGGTTTAAGACAGACATGACATTTTGTGAGTGCATTTTCACTTTTATCAGTAATATGATCAGTAATATGATCAGTGTCATAATGGTTCAGGTTGCAAGCCACTGACGCACTTCCACACTTTTCTTTTCACTATATATTTTCAGTACGATCTCTGATGTCCCTACAGGGAAAGACTGATTGCCATCAAGGTACAACAGCATGGGAGCCAATGGTGATTAGAGTTCTACACTCATATCTTGTGCCTTTCGCAGTAAGCATCTTTCTCACTTTCAAATAAGTAAAAAGAATTATTGATATTGAAAATTCAAGCCAATATTTTACTACCACTTTCACTCACCTTTGAGAAACTGAAAAAAATAGAAATCTTACAGTAGTACAAGATCAGATGTTGGCTTAAGGTATACATCATACATTGTTTTTGGCTGATTCTTGTCATTATGAATGCAATGAAAGTTCCAGGGTGGTGCACAAAGGGTGTAAATCAGTTCTCCAGTACATAGATAAATCATTTTCTGTAATTTGAGGCATGCAATTTTGTATTATTGGGAATAGCTAACAGTGCTGGTATCTAGTCCCTGATTTAACCCTTGATGGTTTGATTTGTATTCAGAACTCTTCTATGGAAGATAGCTTTTAAAATATGTTTTTTTGTTTTGTTTTGTTTTGTTGTTTTTTGTTGTTTTGTTTTGTTTTGCATTTGGACTGTCAGATTATCTGCTTTCCAAGTTTTTAGTTATAGTTAGCACAAAATACAGCTATTATATACATAATACTACATACACATCCTAGATTCCAAGAAATTTTACTTTTTCATGAGAAAAACAAAATGGGTTTATGATTAGCCAAAGGTCTGTTAAGCAGATTTAAATCATACCTGTGTCCTCAAATTCAACAGATCCTTCACTGGATTATTTATAGTCCCTCAAAGAGGATTTGTTTAATTTATAATTTCCCTTCAAAGCATTAAATAGATCTGTAGACAATTCTTAAAGGGAAAATGCATTTCTAATTTCAACAACAGTAATGTTTTAGCACGTCTTCAGCAATTTAATATGTTATGCTTTTAATATTCCTTTCCAACAAAATGTGTTTTTAAAATGTCATAAAAATAACAGAAACAGCATTTAGAGAAATTAGAATAAAGTTATGCTTTATGTCATACAATGATAGTAAATATGTATTTTAAAGAATTTTCTTTTACAGGAAAATAAACTTTATTTATCAAAAAGAAAAGGTCAATTTGTATTTAAAATGTTTCTGTGGATGGTTTCTATACTTCCAATTGATTGCACACATTAAAATGGATATTTTCTAAAAGTTAACATGAATAGAAGATAAATAAATAAATAAATAGATGCTTATTTTGCATTTTTCCCAAGAGATACAGCTCCCAGATACAGCAGAAAGGTGGGAATCTGAAAATACATTGTCACATATGCCTACCAGTGCTAATCATAAATGTTAAGTGCTTCAAAATTAGCTATGATTTAAAGTTTGTTCAAGACATTTGGGAATCCTTCTTCTTTGGTGAAGTTAATTAAATTAGTAACATTAAAACTTTCATGGTGCAATAGAGAGAAATTTTATTATGAGGAAGCTCTCTGCAATGGGTTTATTTAGGAGTACCATGTGTCTGAGGGTACCTATTGAAATCATTTTATTCTTTAAACAGATTGCAAATCTCCTTCCTCTATGTGTCATAATGAATAAGCAATAAATTGTTTCAATACACTTAATTCTTTACAGTTTTATTTGATGCATTTAAGCAGAATGTCTCAGAAGAATCCATTCCATCTATGGTCTCCCTAAAACAAGATTCAAACTTCTAAAATTGAATTAAATCAATTTATAATAATAATAATTATTTTTTTTTTCAGTAAGGTATCCTGTAATCTAAACTCATTAAGAACTAAACTAAAAGTTCATGAGGTCTAAACTTTGCTTTTTTATTTCTAAGGTGATACATTACTTCACATATGTTGCTATCCTGTCTTCAGCCCACACTGCCTGTGCATCTCTGAAGAAGATGAAAAAATTAGACATAGTTGAAATTCTCAGATAAGCCATATTTGAAGTTAAAACATTCACATCACAGTCGTGAGATGGGTTTCCATCTCTACTCAACTCAGAAATATCGAATCCATGTCTCACAAGAGCTTTGTAGTAATCACCTTATATGAAACACTTCTTATCCCTTTTCCTGAAACTAGGCTACTGTGAAACCAGGAGAACAAGATTCTAAAATAGTAGTAAACTAAGGGCAGAAATGGGTTAGTTTGTTTAAATAAAGTCTTTGTTAAATGGATATGCATTCAAGGAACTGTATTTGGGATCAAATCCATGCTTTCTGACAATTCATTTCCATTAGATTAAATTCATTGCTTATACCATTACACTTATTGCTTATACATCTGATTAAAATATTTCCCATTTTTTGTCTTGGTACCACTACTATCATATTTTTGTTGGCACAGTAGTTCAACTTCAAGAAGAAACAGTGTAAATACTCTTATCTGTGACACCTGCGGCCTGGTTATTAGACCACTTATCATAAATGTAGAAGATGAAAGTTTAATCTCCTTTCACCTTCAAGGGCATGTTATTCATAACACAAAAGACTAGTGTTATAAGTACCACTACTCCCAAAAGAAGAGCAGTAACATAGAATCCTCAATGTATGGGAAGACATTTCTGATATTTTCCTATGGATTTGATGAAGAATGAATTAAGTTGCCTTCAGGATACACTTTCACAAGTGTATCCTGATACATCAGGACTTGTGAAAGATAAAAACAAGCTCTACCTACAAACCTTGAAAATATATTATCTGTTTTATATTGTGCCATCTTACAGTGTTAGTGCAGTGGATTCAGGTTGTTGAAGAAGGACCATTTTAAGTATGCACATGGAAAGTGGAAAGGGATTTGTTAAGTTCTATTTACTTTACTTAAAGTAGGAAAAGACCATCGTGGAAAATAAATAAATAGATAGATAGATAGATAGATGGATAGATAGACAGATAGATAGATAAATAGATAAAGCCACAGTTCATTTTAGAAATAACCTACAATTCAAGATTTACCAGTATCCTGGTGCTATGTGAGGGTAATAGGTTGTCTGTTTAAGTGCTAGGTTTCAAACACTTAGCAAGTTAAAAACACCAAAAGGAAGAAATTAAATTGCCAAAATATATTACTTCTCCCAGCTACCCATTAGATAAAATCAATATATTTTATTCCATATGATCAGCTCAGGAAAAAAAAAATGTATTTGCAATTATCTATGAATTATCTATGAAATTATTTGTCAGTATCTTTAGTGCTTAGTGATTGAACTCCATCCTGGGGTTCAATCACTTGTGCTGAGGGTGAGTGCTGATATAATACAGCTGCATAACCATATTTCAGTCTGCTATGAGAAGCAGTGGACTCCCCTACTCCTTTGCTGAGGAGCTACATTTGAGCTCAGGCTCTCACCTTTGGTTCCTGCCTGAGCTGCAGTACAACCATGTCTGTTTCTGGTCACATACTCTGCTGATCCAGACCCTGACCATGAACTGGGGACTTCTTGTTTCACCCTAGACCCTGCCTTCTCACAACAGACTTGTCTGGTATTGAAGGACTGGACCCTTGCTGGTGAGATCACTGTTGTCTTCCTTGCCTCTTCCTTACGGAGCAGTCCTTTCTTGCTGCTCCCTTCTATTATTAATAATTGTTGTTATATATATACATTCAGTCTTTCAATCAAACTAGTTTTCTACACGTTAGAAGACACCATAAAAAAGCTAACTAGTTGATGTGACTTTCAAACAATGAAACAGTAGGAAGATTATTAGAAATAATGAGCAGATAAATAACTAAAATAATAAGTAACAAGTCACATTAAAATAGAATCAAGTGAGTGACACAGTGAAGGAATACTTTAGAAATAATACCCAAATCAGATGTGAAATTCTAGAATACAAGATTATTTGGGGAAAAAAGCACAAAGAGTATTTCTCTCAACTGAGTGCTTTCAATGGGAAATGTATCTTGATAAAAGTAACATGAATTCAGTTTTTGGGAGCATTCAAAGTATGTTTTGCTAAAGTAGACTAACTGCCAAGTGTCATCAGCATCAGTAGTCTCATTCTAACACAGCAAATAAAGATTCACTGAAATTAAAGAATGCATCTTATAATATAATCCAATCCTAAAGTTATTTTAAATAAAATATATAAAAATGTTAACTCTTACAACTGGTAGGGTAATGTAATTAGAAGCACTGCTACTATATAAAGTGTAAAACCCACAATTCCTCCTAGCCTTAAGTGTGAATTTTCCCCCTATTATTTCTAAAATAAGCAAGAATTTATGTGAATGGTTATGTAAAGAATGGTTATCTAAGAATTTCACCTTGAATTTATGCATGGCTGACATACATAAGCCTAGCTAAAGACAGTTAAAGTAACAAATGGAAGGAACTAGCTTTCTACATACAATACGATGGTTATAACAGCAATGTGTTTCAGCTATTACTGATTTGATGTGGAGTTAGTAAGAGAGAATCAAATGGTGTCAGTAGATCATAACTCAACCCCATATGATGTAAAGTATGAAATTATAATGAGATAGAGTAAAAAATAGTTAGAAATAGAAGGTTTCACAGTCAGACCAATTCCACAAAAATAAATAAATAAATAAATAAAATAAAATATAAAAGCTACCATAAAATAGTATATACATAGACTTCAGGAGACCTAATGTACAAAAGAGATATAATGCAAAGCATAACATTTTTGCTATCCAGGGCATGTAAAAGTAAACTAGCACAAACACTTTGCATCTCACCAAATTTTCAACTTTAAAAAGCTTAGAAACCTATCTTCAGCTGCTCCACTAGACTCCCCCTGTAATCTTAAAGGGAAGGCAAGCATCCCAGATGGTTTAATTCTATTTTTATTTGACTCCTACCTGAAGATGCCTACCTCTCTCCTTCAAGTTTAAGTACAGCCTATATGATTATCTGTGTTGCTGTACCTACAGTGGTCTAAGAACATAGATGAAACAAAGCCGGTAGGAAAAGATATAATATCTTTATGTAGGAGGACTATTATTCTAATGCATTAGTCATTGATCTAGAATGTAGAATGTTAGTATTACACAAAGTTGGTTTGGTTGGTATTATCAAGCCTCTGCATAAGTTTAAACCAGATACCTATTGGAAGCAGCTAAAGATGAGTCACACAGTGAGTGCACTGGTATGGAACTTCAGAACATCAGGGCACATCCTTCCAAAGAGAGACTACTGTAGTTAGAGATGTATAATACAACCTCAGTTGAAAGGAAAAAAAAAAAAAAAAAAAAGCATGTTGGTGTTTAGGGTGTGCATAAATGAAGATTAAAGAAGCACTGACTGCAGTAATTGAAGGGTGACAAGGGGCTTCACAGTAATGTATTCCTTACCTATAGGAATATACCATGTGGTCATAACAAGGAGAGATTATATCCTCACCTACCCAAGCTACTAATCCAACCTGTACTGAATACCAAAACAACATTTGCTCACAGCCATGTAGCTGTACAAATTGTGCCACAGGAGAAGGACAAGAGATCTGATCTGCCTTCCTGCTGTCCTGCACCTCTGTGTGCACACATGAAATTATTTCAGCAATACATAACCGGTTGACAGATCAGGTGCCACTCCCTGTTCCCCAGTGTAATTCCAGCTTTTGAGGAGTTCATCTTTTCACACAATGAAGAATTGACCTGGAATTCTTATTTATTTGTTTGTCTGTTTGTTTATTCAACGCTGATTTAAAATCAGTAATACTGCTAGATTTAAGAAGTCCTTAATTGAATCTTCTCTGCAAATGCTTAATTGTAATTAGTGTTTCGTATTTTCTAAGATTTTTATCAATTCCATAGCTTGAGGTTTCCTTCCTGCTAAAAATTATTTATTAGTATTATTTAACTTCCCCTGTAGGGAAGATTCATGCATTGTGAAGTTAATATTCTAACTTTACATCAGACACCTCTATATAACAGAAAGTGCTTGTTGGCCTTCAAACTGATTCACAATATTCATTTGATTTCACTTATTCTCTAAGATAGCAAAAGATAATTAAGTGTGACTCTCTGATGCTGGAAACTTTCTCAAGAAAAAAAAAAAAAAAGTTCTGTTAATTTGGATGTTTGCGCATGTTTTTGTGGGCTTGTCTAAACAGTTTGATGTAGAAAGTAGCTCATAAACGCAGCCCACACTGCAAGCTGTCAGAGTGGGAATTTTTAATGATCCAATAGCTATTAAGTCATGTTTGCAAAGAGCTGTGCCTGTATTAATTAATCCTTCCTCTTACCTGATTATCTAGACACCCAAAAAATGTCAAAAAAAAATAAAAATAAAAAAATAGGGGTAACTGTGAAATGATAGACTTATTTTAAGTTCAGAAAACTTTTCTTAAAATTGAAGCATCTGTTTACAGCAATAACTGACCATAATCTTATAATCTTATTAGGTAAATACTTAAACATTAATTTAAAACTGTATAGACTAAAATTCTTCTTTTCTAATTACATTGTTTTAAGGGTATAATTCTTCTTTTCTAACTACATTATTTTAAGTGTGTACTTTAGTTTCATCAAAGGGATATTATACATTGAGCGACAAATATACAAATAGTAAAAATAGAAATGTAGGTTTTAAAAAAAAAAAAAAAAAGGCAAACCAAAGGCAAACCAAAGCTTGCTTTTGGGTGTTCTGTTTGGATTTCATGAATATTTCAGATAAAAGGAAGATAATTTTTCTATTTTCCCTCTCAACATTACTTTCTGTTCTTGAAAAACACATAGTTGTAGGGATGTAATTTACAAGGTAGGAAGAAATTCAAATTAAATTTCAATGAAGTGATTTTGCCCTAGGAAATTCAGGATTTTTATTCAGCTTTGTATGAGCATACCCATGCAACTTATCTGTATTTAACTGAAACAAATGGTTTATAAATTCATCATGATCAAAACTGTTTTTCCAGGGGAAAAAATAAAAAAATAAAAAAATATATATAATCTTTTAGACAATCATAACATGTTTTTAAACTCCTGTTAGTACACCATAAATAATCATTTAAAATGTTATTATATATATATATAAATAAATAAATATATATTATATAAATATATATATAAATAATGGCTCCATAGGTTATTCTTGAATATACAGAGGAAAGAGACCAGTTAAACTGAACTGCATGTGTATGAGGACAGCTGGTCAAATTCTAGAGCAATCCTAACTTTGTGGTTTAATCTGATAAGACAACAATTTTTATTAATACTCATTTGTTACTTGTGAAAAGTTGCTGACATAAATTGATGATTAAGCTGCTCTGACCTTCACTGAACCTTAGTAATTCTCATTTGCATTCTCATTAAAGCTGGGTTTCAGTCTCATTTTTTTCAAATCTGTAATATCATCCTGTTTAAGTCTTTATAAAGTCTTGCTCGAGCAATTAACTGGTCTGGTAAAAAAAAAAATAATAATTTATATATGTATAAGAAATAAAATATTTAAATAGATATAGAAAACCGGTTAAAGTATGTCCTTATACTGAAGCTTATGGATAAATGTTTTTGTTCTAAATCAAGAAAAAGTTAGAGGAAAATACTGGAATAGTATAAAAGCGGGATAGTTATTATTTGGCATAATATAAACCAGGTTGATATCCTTTTGTCAATTCAATACTCCTACTTGATATATACATTTAAATATATTTGTTTAAATATTCAGTATGATTTTGTGGTGAACAGTTAAGCTGGGCAGAATTAATGTACGGAGCCTTTCTTCATAAACAAATTGCTATCTCTTCAAAAGCTAGACAAAGAAGACATAAATTTCGTGATCACACCTGGAACCAACATTTTTCTGTTTTTCAGTAAGAATCAGCAGTGGTGAGTTTTGTGCAAGTACTGTGCATTCTTGAACATAAAGATTAATAGAATTCTGTTGTTAAAAAGGTCTTTGCTCTCAATGTGTAGTAATTCTTTACAAAGCACGTGACGTCATATCCATATGAATTGTTTTGGACTCTAAACCATATTATGTTTACATATTTACAATGCACTAGACATCCTCAGGGAAAAAAATAATTCTTAATTTTGATTTTATTTTACTTACAAAGAAAGAAAATCTGCAGAGGAATCAACCTGTACGGACAGTCAGAGAGACATGTTGGAGTTGTTTGCACAGTTGTTTTTTTTTTTTTTTTCACATTCATTTTTATAATTAACTTAAATTTATTTTTAAGAACCTAGAAGTATTTCTGATATCTCTATGAAGTTATGAAGAATTTCAGAAGTCAAACATAAAAAATATATTTTCTAAGAAAAAGAAACTATTTTATAAACCTCTTTAAGGATTATAAAATAGACAGGTGGCTGAAGCTTTTTTATGACTCCTTTTATATCAGTTCCTTTCACATAACCAAGCCTTGAAGAAAAAATAATCATTTAATGTATATTAAAACATCCTGAAACTATTTTTAGCATCATGTGCTTAGCAAAAATGCTGATAGGATATTTGAAGTGATTGACCTAATTAAGCACATGTTAAATGTACTCAACGAATTCTAACTAATGCAAGATCCATGACTGAGGAGAGAGAAAAGTAAAGGTCTGGATGAGCAAGGCAACAGAAATGTGAATACAGAAAATGCGCAGAATACGCTGAAAAATATTTTATTCCAGAACTGTTTCCCCCCCCTCCCCCCCAATTATAGTAGCTAATATCACGCTTGCATCTCAAATCTGTTGACCATATTTTGAGATCAAGCCCATTATGATTTTACATTATCTTTCACAAATAAACATTATGGTAATTAAAGCAATAAGCATGGCTTTGAGAACAAACCAGCCTCAGGAGATTCAAGATTTTCCCTTTATTTACAGGACTCATTCCAGGCCTGCTCAGGAGTCTTCTGGTGTACTTGTACAGCCTATAAACAAGATATAGAGCAATTATTTTGCTATTGCAGGTTTACACTCGAGGTGATACAGAGGTCAATTCCTCACTTTGTTGTACTTTAAAAAGAAAGAAGCTAGTCTGATAGAGCACTCAGAAACTGCCTTGCCAATTAGTTCTTCAAACCATACTCTGATATGTTTTTGTACAAGTATAAATACACAGCAATTCAATTCAAGAAAAAATTCAGAAAGGTGAAATAATAATCTAATTGGAAGCAGACTCTAACAGCATACAGTAGTGAATGGAATAATGTACAGACCAGAAAGGAAGTTTGGTTGATTTCATTAAGCTTCCTGCAAAACTAGCCTATGTTTGGTTACCTTGATGACAATGGGATACCAATGCTTAAACTAATAAAACATCAACTATTTACAGGATACTCTGTTCCACAAATACTTGAACTTGTCTATATTCATATAAATTTCTTTTACACTGATTCACATAAAACTAATTTCCTTAATGTGCTTCTGTGATCTAAAATCAGTCTCGAATATAATTAGTATGATTATATAATATTGTGGTACTTCTAGGTTATAGTGCAGCATCCTGGCTGATTTTTGAATAGAAGAAAATAATTTGCCTGATTTCACCAGAACTCTGATATTACTTTTCATATAAATGTGACCAGTGCTGTACCAGCCATTAGGGTTTATGTTACATCTTTTTCGTTTGTTTATTAATAGAACTATCCAAGAAGTGGTTCTTCTGACTAACAGGTCAAAGCTGAGATTAAATCTCTTCCCCACTGTTCTGTAGAACATAAGACCCCCGTCTGCCGTAGGCCTGATCCCTCACATTACTACCAGTATTGCCAAAGTTCTTGAATTCAAGTTGAACAATAGAGTCACCTCCTTAATATCAAAATTCAGATAAAAATCCACAGGAACAGATGTCTTTCTGACAGTATAAGTCTTCTCATACACATACTATATCCATACATTAATATAATTGACTGTGATTAATACTTACATATAACATTTTATATTGTGATACAAATTTAAGAACTGTTGCTGTATTTTCATGTTTTCTACTTTGCACTCAGATAACCATGGACATGAAGTCTTCCAAACTTTTTGTGCTTGAATACACTCCTAGTAGGTGAAATTCAATTACCATCTTCCAACTTGGTATATTTTGTACAAGATTGACTATACAGTCTTGGTGTATATATACACATCTCAGGTATTTTAAAACATCTGTTAAAAATGTAGCTTCTGTTAAAATTTTCTGGTTTTCTTCATTCAAAAGCTGCTAACAAGCTTTTATGATGTAGTATTTAAAACAGAAGAAGAATGCTGTAAGCAGTTTTCTCATATTGCCTTTAACTTCCTTAAAATTCTTGAGATTCGGGCTTTGTTTGCCTTTTAATAAAAGAAAAAAGAACCTCAGTGTCAACAGTTTCTTAATTCTGATGCACTTCTTTATTATTTTCACTATCTTAATGTTTTTATTTCCTCAGTTCCAAGGCTTTTATCAGCCAGAAAGTCTTCACTGAACCACTGGAAAACTGCATGGATAACAATTTATGGAAAAATTGTATGTTTTGTTTCTTGTAGTCATCAGAGTACAGGATGTTGACAAGAAGAATAACTGCCTGTCATTGAAGCCAGGAAGAAGAAATGTGATCTGTGTTCTAACTTGCACTTATTTAGAACATAACAGTTTTCATGAAGGCTAAAGAACACTTCAACCACCTCATGTTTTCAGGAGTGAGAAACTGGGTCTAGGAGAGTGTATGTACTTAGTATATAACCAGCTATCATACTGAGCGGAGCTGCATTCTGGTTTAGGCTATAAAATATTGACTTTGCCTGTGGTCATAGTACTAATTAGTTCTAGTAGTAACAGGAGAAATAAAATAACTCTGAAAGACTAATATTATATCACTATTCTTTAACTGTTGTAAAGATGTTTGGACATAGGGCCATTTAGGTTTGGCTGCAATATTCCTAAATAACTTGAGTCATTTCCATTTTGAATTAGTTTCTTATTAAAATTATAAATATTAGGTTAAGAGATGCACCTAAAGAATTTGCACATTAATGAAAGTATATCTCTATATTTTTCATTTTAAAATAAATTGATTATGAAAATTAAAATATACTGATATTGACTAGTAATACATTATCATAGAGTATGCTGAATAGGTCAGTATAAAAGTTCTTTCTCAGATATGAGTATGATGCTGTAACTGTACAAAAAAGAGTATGCATACACAAAAAAGATGCATAACTGTGCGGCACTACATTACATTGAGATCTCTGCATTCTATATTTTTGCTAAGTTTTATAGCTATAAATAACGTATAAATAATGTAAATAATATTTACATTATTTGTAAATAATGTAAATATTTGCACAATTAAAAGCTGCTAATGGCAAAAATCTTGCATGAAAGATACTTTTCAGAATACTAATACTGAATGAGAACTAAAGCAAGGAGTACTTCCTAATTACGGGTTTGTGGGCAATTACTCTTCAATAAAAGCCAAAAAATAATTTCACACAAATATTCAGCTGGAATCTAGTCACAATACTTGCAGAGGATATGTATGTATCATTATGACAGTGAATGGGGTATATTTATTGTAGAACAACTTTTTTAGTCACGCCGTTCATCTTCCAGAACTACTTTCCTTCCATGTTTTAAAGATAAAAGCATGAGATAGATTGAACATTTACTGATATTCAGTAAATCTCATTGAGTCAAATAAGTTTGAAACCTTGCATCGCTAAGAGCTTTGCAGTTAAATAAACCCTACGGTTCAAACCTTTTCATGACTTGAATACAGTTTGTGCTCTGAGGGATCTGGCTGTGCCTTATCAGTCACTGAGATGTACCAAGTTTTTAGGTATGGGCCCAGTTCCTTTTTTTATATTGAGTTTCACCTCAGTATAAAAAGGAACAACAAGAGTAGTAGTGTAGTGCACCGAGTAGTGCACTGAGGAAAGCAGGCAAATTGATCTCATATCAGCATTTTTTTACAGGCAAAGATTACTAGGGAGCAGATTAATAATAATTTCTGAGTTATAAATAGGGTGATAAATACCTTTTATGCAGAAAAACATAAAAGTGACATTTTTTAGTTTTTATTATAAGCTAGTCTTCATGTTGGAAAATAATCTAAAACCTTATAAAGTACTATTTCTACAAAATATATCTGTATTGCCAGTAAATAGATTCATCCAACTGGATTTAACAATTACCCAACATGCTGCAATTCTTCCTTGATTTTATCTTCTTTTACATTGGTGCCAAGTTTTTAATGGCTTAGAAGATAGTTTAGTAACAAAAGACATAAAATTCCTCATGCTTATTTTTTACTTATAGAATGTTTGCACATACTTCATATATTATAAAAATTTTAAAAAACACCACAGGACATACCGTTTAAAAAAAAATCAGTTTTGTTTTATTCCTCACCTTCTTCATATATTCTAGGCACAAATGTGTTTATCATTGAGAAGATACCCTTTCACTGCAAACCAAGATGCAAGATATGTAAGAGAATAGACATTAAAATACCGACTCTACATGATGTACATACCTTACCGGGTAAGACAGTAATTGCAATCTTAAAATAAATTGTGGAAAAGAAAAAATAATTGTAAATATAAAATTCCCCAAACTAATTAATCCCTTCAGTTTTGATTTCACAACAGTTCTCAAAATGCCAATTTTCAAGCCAATTTGTTAGAATTCTCAAAAAAAAAAAAAAAAAGATTCCAGTAGTATCTAATCTGAATACAAATTTTGGACATGATTCACTATTGATCTCTCATCTAATCTCAAAGTGAATATCCTAATCTAATTTTTATGCAAGTCTAGATTTTGGAGAATATTATGGAAACACATTTTGCCTTTGTAGTTCAAATGAAAATTTTATTTAGTGTCACTGTAGAAATGTTTGTTATTTTCTAGATAATAAAGAGTATGATAGCAAACACTAATGCCTCTTTTAAAGGAAACAAATCCAAAAAGTTCTTTAAATACTATTTTTAGAAGTTTGTTCCAGAAGTAAAACTGTAGCAGTAAAAAGAAAGACGCTGCAACCCATGGCAATAAAACTCAATAAATCTCATGGCATGGCCTTTTATAGAAAGATAGTAAGGATTTAACGTAGTGTTAAATATAATTACTAATAATTTCTCTTTCTTGCTTTAGTGTTAATTGTAATTAAACTGGAATCTTTCTTTGCAGCAGTTTGTGTACTGAAACCAATAGTACTTCTTTGTGGGATATTAATGACTGCATAATTAACTACAATAATTTCATGTAGGCTATTAATTAACTACAGAGTACAATACTAGTAAATGAACCATAGCTTTCTACAGGAAAGAATCATAACAATTCAAATCTTGTAACTTCTTTTTTTTTTTTTTTTAATTCTGCCAGAACTATAATCTAATAGTCATCAATTTCCTACTGACCTTGATGTCTCAAGTGCTTACCGTACTCACTTATCACTCCTTTTCTAATCAGTTCAAAATATGGATAAGTAAAATAATTTTCTAGATTATCATTAACTACTATACCATTTTTTTATTTTGTTTACCATCAATGTATCTCACTTTTACCTTTCAAACCCAGAACTTCTTGCCCTAAATTGGAAATCTTTCACAAAATTAATCAAACCTTTCTTATTATACTATCTCCCTGAAAGGCCAGCCTCTTTGTGTTATCTGACTTTTCACGTAAGTGAAAAATCAAATTGTTCCACATGTGAAGAATTCTCAGTCAGAATCTATAAAGTCAGCATCTCCTCCACTGTTAAGTTTCTCCTGCTAACATACATGCAGAAAACAAGCAATAAAAGCTTAATGGTCAAGTATTTACAATACTTGTTTGTGTTAAAACCTCTAATTATCATGGTTATCTACTTTTTTTTTTTTTTCTTATCTGTTTTTTGTCATCTTTTAATCTTTTAAGTTATTAGCTCTTTGAGGTACACCACTTCAATAGTGCCCTAACAAATGGAGTCTAAACTAATTGACTTATCCATTACCAGCTATTAGTGCAATAAATATAAAATATATTATTACTACCACAACTGTGAAAAGTTATGAGCATTCTTTTATTGCTATGCCTCTATTTAAGAACCCTCAAGCAACAATTAGAGGATATTTGAGGTAAATGAGGCACAAAATAACTACTGTGCCTTTCTGGCCTTACCACAGAGATGTTGCAATACTGCTTAAAATGAGCTCACTAAAAGAGGACAAATTCATGATAGTGATGTCATTTCACCTTCCTACCTCAGAAATTGGCCCTCTTTGACTGCTGGTCCAAGCAGCAGTGAATAACCATTTCTAAAACTTGAGAAAGGATACTTCCTGGAAGCAGCAGGAGTGGAAAGGCAACCACCACCTTCTTGCTTACCAGAGGGATAAGGCTGTGTAGGAGGAGGCAGCCATTCCATCTAAAGAACTCCCTGCTGTGTTGAGTCAATTCTAAAAACTACAAACATGAACCAAAGTATTAATATCTTGCTGAGAAATTACGACGATGAAGAAGGTTGATAAGCCATTTATCATTCAACGTCTCACCATTTACTAAATACTGTATTTTGTGACGTTAAACCCACACAACCCCTTGTTTCCTTCTGATCATAATAGAAGTGTTTCCCCTCCTAGTTTCTTGCCATTTCATCAACAGCTCAGAAATATCTATAAGGGGCTTCTCAACTAAACATATAATTATATTATTGTTGAATAGTTGATTTTTGCATTTTGTTTTCTGTGATCAATATTTTTGTTCATAGTCACTAATAAAGGAAATTAACCTTTGTAAACATAATAGCAATTTATGATATTTTTCATCTTATAGATAAAGAAGCTTTACAAAATTATCAGCTGTTAAAGAATTGTTATCCAAGATACAGTATAACAATAGTTAATTTAATGCTAAATTAGTATTAACTGAGGATCAGTCCAAAGTTAAACAAGAAAATATGAGTATTAAGTAAATCGGAACTAGGAAAACGGTTGATGAATAACTTTGAGATAAATTCTATTTGGACGTACAAAAGTGGCACAGGATAAATCTCATCATTAGAATTGATCTAGGACACTTGCTGCACTTTAATTACTGAACTTATACTGCTCACATAGACATAGCCTATATAACTTCAAACATGGAACAATTAACACAACAATCTGTAAAGCCAAACTTCAACATAGACTACATAATAGGTAAACATTCATCCAGCTTTTCCAAATGTAGCCTGTTCCAAGCCACACAAACCCATAAAAAAAGTAGGAAAAGCTCTTCTCTCAGCCAAGTTAAAGCTAATTTATGCCTAGATGTAACCATCAGAAAGTATGCGGAAGACCTCATCTCATATGCGATTCATGGACATGGCATAATCCCTGGACACACATTACTTGGAGCAAGGATGGAGTCTGGATTCCACTTGTGCCTTCTGCCCCAGAAAGTGTTTAACTCTGTTTTGCATAGGAACACTGTTACCTCAGAAGAGGGTAATATCTCTATGGTCTTCCAGGAGATGGTTCATCTCTCTGCTCTTCCATCAAATCTTCTTTACTGGGCTGCTGTTTGTACTGGCTTTAAGTGCACTTTTTTATCTTGAGCCTAAACATTTTGAAGTTTAAAGATCTAACAAAGATTTTCTCCTAGGTTTATAGCTCTGCTTCGTGCTTGCTAAGTTCTTTTATTTACCTGGCTAACCTGCCTGCCCAAGGGCTACTCCCCCATTGAATCTGGCTATTTCTGTTTTAAAGAGTTGACTGAATTTTGTGCAAAGGTGCAGCAGTTAGCTTAGAAAGAGCATTTCACATGACTGAATTTTACATTTCTAGGTGAGAAACTGCTATAGATTTCATGAAAAGGAAGCAGAGATGAGAGTTACTGCAATAGGAAGAGAAATAAACATCAATTCCATCTTAAATAAATCAGCATGGTTTTCTGTGTTGGTTGTTTTTTATTTGTTTTACAATAATAGAAGAAGAATAATCCTTTTCATTTTAAATGAACATCTCAGACTTTGGGAAATTTTGCTGATAGTGCAGTTTACTTTTTTCATATCTGACATTTAAGTTATACCCAGGCACTCCTGAAGGCTGTCTTCACCCAGCCCCTAAGCAAAAAAAAAAAATCACTGTGAGCAGCATTAACAAAGACACTGCTGTGAATTACACATTGTGAACTCCTCTGTTTTCAAGTGGTTGTGATTTTTCTGCAGATGACATTCATGAAAGAGGAAATGCCACACACTTACAATTCAAAATACTCTAGTTCAGGTATCAACTGGTCAAGGCAAAATTTATGTGTCACGTGTTCAGGTATTTTCATCTAGCATCAATCTTCTTTCAATACAGTATTTCAAAGCTGGAGAGGTTTAGAAAAGTAGAAAATCAAGAGCTGAGAAATTTCAAAGACAAAAGAAAAGGATGAAAAATCATCTTAGTAAAATCCTAATCCAATAGTTTGAACTAAAAATCTAGCCTTAATTCAGTATTTCAAAAATGTTAATATTGTTGCAATTACAAGCATGTGAACAACTCAGTGGATCCATACTTTCAAATTCTTTTATGCAAACACATACATATGTGCAGTTTATCTTTCTTTCAGAAGTGGAACATGCACAGCAGAAAGGAGTATCAGATAGGACATCTTGTAAGTGCACTTTAGATATAATCAGAACCCTTAAGTTTATGGTTCTCAAATGCTGTGTGTTTTAGGCATCCACTGCTCTGTTCAGTGTTTGACTTTCTGATTTTCAACAGAACATACAACCATCTTCAAATTTGATGCTTCTCTTAGTCCACAAGTAAATTTTGTATATATGCCATCAATTTGTTACTTATTTCTATTGTGTTTTAATTTCTTCTTTTTATGAAATCACACTAATAAGATACACTCTCTGTTCTCCAGTGATCAAGTAAATACAGTAAACTGGACCATACCGCATCCTGCTGGCTACAAACTCATTTCAGGCTTTCCATCCTGCCCGTAGCTCCAGTACAAAATTATGAGTTACGGAGACAAGATTTATTTAGTGCATTTTTGGCATTCCCTATCATTATATACAGCTGAATCACTGGCATCCTGAGGCAGTGAAAAACCTCAGTCACCAACTCTTCATACTGTTGTTGCACCATGTACTGAAATACACAATGAACTTCTGATTCTCCTTAGCTCCGGGCTAGGCTCGTTACAAAGGTTGTTCTTTCTCTGCCCTACTTTCAGCTCATTTTATCATGCAGAGCTTAAAGCCCTTCTTTTAATTTATTTATTGGTCTGAACACCAAAGAAGCTTTCTATTATGATCTGCAGCCATAGCTGCTTTTGAAATAGATTTTCAACTTAATATCCTGCTGAAACTAGCAGTCATAATACTTGAGAGTATGTGAAAAATACTGACCAAGCCTGGGAGTGATTTAAAAATATGTATACTCAACAATGGAAGGTGAAAATAATAGAAAAGACAGTGACATAGCGTATATGCTTATTGGATTCAGAATTTCATTTGCTTACTAGCAAATCTACAGCTGGTAAATAAACTGATGCAGATGTTAATTTTCTGTTTCCTCACACCACTGGCCCTGCAAGGTAGTTAGAGACTGCAATTAGCAGACTCTCTCTGTAATTCTGTTGATTCTTCCCAACAAAACTAAAAATGGAGAGAATTAGGTCGCCTGCATCACTGACTCTTCACAAGCTTCTGAGAATAATCATTGTCCAACAGGGACACCGAAGAGTCTGGCTGTTTTGCAAATGCCAGTAAATGCCTACAACCACATGAATACAACAAAAGGAGTCTTCTTTGCCTCTTAGGAAAGGGATTTACCTATATGCAGTATGTAGTGCTAATAACATGGTTAAACAAAATCAAACTTCAGGGGAATTAGAAAGGTCATATTTTCAACAACATTATAGAGAACATGTCTGAGAATGAAAGTATATTAAAACATGCTAGCTGAAAAACACCTGTTGATGTCGATACTGGACACGTACAGTTTGAAACATGAAACTAGTTCCATGAAACTAAACAAAATCATGAGAAGAACTCACAAGTACCACATTAACAGCACAAATGTATACATATATATATACCTAAAAAGCAATAGAAATGCAACACTAATTTTAGTCTTTATGATACAGATATTTAAAAATGGGAAAAAGCTTCTCCAAATAGTAACTGACTTAATAACGTCAGTGAAAAAATGTGTCCTGCATTTAGCCCTCTTTTATTTTTTAATGTCAACAAAGATACAGTAGTTTTACTGTTTTAAAGACAGTCCAAGTGAAAGACTTCCTCATGCCAATCTCCTAGTTATTTCTAAAAAATGCATATTTCATTTTTAGTCATTCCAGCATGATGGCACTTTGTTTGAAATATTAAGGTCAAATTAACGTCAATTTTTTAAAACCCATTAGTCGGAATAAATAAATAAATAAAAAGTTTGAAAAATAAACAATTGTCAGTTTTCTATAAGTACTATATTAGGAAAGATATGAAATTTGAAAAAAATTCAATAGTCAAAATTATGAATTTCATACCCCAGTAAGACAACTTCTGTCGTTACTAAGTTATCTTAGGTGGAAAAAGGAACTCTTTCAGGCTCATGATCCCCCTGCCTGAAGTTTAACACAACTGATTTTTGATTACAGGAAGGCTTTGACTTCACATTGACTGGAGAATCAGATTCCATTTTCAGTTGCAATTGCATACATCCAGTTATTATTTCGAGTTTTCACCACTCTGTGTATAATTATCCTTATAGATACAAAGACTGTTTACAATTAATCTATTAAACATAATTGTATATTTTTGCCTGTGGTCTTTAAGCCTTCCATGGGCAACAGAAGACAGCTTCCAACAACTTGGCTCTTACAGTAACACAACACTATATTTGCCTTGAAGAGATGGGTTCTAGAACAGCTGGAAATTTCTGGGCATTTTTTACAGCATGACGAGGGAATAAAGATGGGATAGATGTAAACATGCCTATAAATGATATTTTTTCCTTGGAGGAGAAGAATTTGGGGGAGTGGATGGGATAGGGTTTAATCTGGGACAATTTCAGAGACTGTGGCTGCAGCAGAAGTGTGACTGAAGTGTTTGATACTAAATCAGCAGAGATCAACTGACCTGGTGCTTCTCTGCTATTCTCATTCAGTAGTAGAGGCAAAATACTGAGAGCATGACCATGATGTCTGAAGTCAGATCCCAAATGCCCAATGTTATTAAACCTGTTTTCTAGTGCTGTAAATTTTTGTCCCTGAAAGAGGCTGTTGCCCCAATCATAACAATTTGGTAACTCTTTTAGGAAATAATGAGCTAAGGTATAAAGCAATAGGAAATCATCACCAAGAAATAATGTCAGCATATGGCAAGGCAGGTAGATTAATGTTTGTCCTGGTTTCAGTTAGAACAGAGTTAATTTTCTTCCTAGTAGCTGGTGCTGTGTTTTGACTTAGGATGAGAAGAGTGCTGATAACACCCCGATGTTTTAATTGTTGCAGAGCAGTGCTTATACCAAGCCAAGAACATCTCAGCTTCTTGCTCTGTCCTGCCAATGGGCAGGCTGGGGGTGCAGCAAGAGCTGGGAGGGGACAGACCCAGGACAGGTGACCCAAACTAGCCAAAGGAGTATTCCTTACCATCTGATGTCATGCTAAACAATATATAGGGGTGGCTAGCTGGGGGAGGGGGGCCAGACTGCTCGAGGTTAGGCTGGGCATTGGTCAGCGGGTGGTGAGCAATTTCATTGTGCATCACTTGTTTGTACACATTATTAGTAGTAGTACTATTATCATTATTGTTATTATTATTATTGTTATTATTATTTTCCTGTCTTATTAAACTGTCTTTATCTCAACTCACAGGCTTCACTTTCCATTTCTCTTCCCCATCCCAGAGAGGGAGGGGGGAGGGTGAGCGAACGGCTGTGTGGTGTTTAGCTGCTGGCTGGGTTAAACCACGACAATGTTTCACAGTACTGCTGGATGATGATAAGTAAAATGTGGACTGTGTTGTTCAGGTAGCAAAACACAACAGAACCTGACCTTACTACTGTTCCTGAAAATTAGTGGTATTTGCATTTTTCTTCTCTACTCAAAAGTAAGTTGCACTTTAAAGGAAAGAAACTCTGACTCTTCACCTCACACTCAACTTGAGTTCAGGTTCAAATAGTTTCACTTTTCAAGTAATAAAACATTTATACTTAGAGAAGTACACTTAAAAGAAATGAAGAACTGAAGTCTTCTAGAGGAACATGTCTGTGCAAGTCTTTATTAAAAAGCAATTAAAAAATTGAAACAGGGCACATACTTTATATATTGCTTGTCACTAAATTAACAAAAATATGGGTTTAATTTGGTTCATCCATTCACAGTGAAGTAATCCATAAAAAAGGATAATAGCAGCTGTACAGCATATCTGGGACAGTGTCCTCAATAGCAGTTAATACTGGTATAATTCTGTTACCATTAATTTTTACTGGAGAAATCATAGGTGATTTTGAAACTAGTTTCATCTGTGGCCCCTTCTGCTCTGGACTTCATATCTTTTCATAATAGTTAACATGCACATGGTATAGTTTAACAACTGTTTCTGCTCACAGACTTTTCACCTTTGAAATCTCACTTGCCCCTTAAGATTCACTTAAGGTTCATTTAATCTAACAGCACAGTAAAAACTGAACTTTCTCATGTTAGGCTCTATGGTAGAAACAAAAAAGATCAGGCAAATGAAAGGCCCGATATTGCTATTTTCTTGTGCTCGTTTCCACTGTTTAAACTGTGTGAATCCCATATTTCATTGGTATTGCTACTTGCAAGGAATTGAAATTATTATTTTTCTTGGTTATGTGAATGCTTGAGACTGCTTTCCCTTGAGCTAACGTGAAAGAAAATATAAGGTTATGCTGACACGTTTGCAATTGACAAATTCTCTGAAATACTTGCTTTTTCTGTCTTACTTATTCAGGGCTTAATCAGACGCAGGATTCTCAATCAGGAACAGGTTTTCCTTGCCAGATGGGAAGAAAGCATTGACTCCTCTGTGGGGAAGGACATAGTCCACTTTGTCTTCTTATTTGGTCTGTTCACCTAATAAACTTTGTTCTACACTCCAGGATAAAACTTTACTTTTTAGGAATCTCAGAGCTTCTGCATGAATTGCTCTTGTTGTATTCTTCACATTGTGGTTATGCTTCTTCACCATTTACAGGTCTAAAGTTTGTTACAAGGTGTTGGGAAATGATCTGAAATGTGCATGAGGTTTCATTGGTCCTCCTGAGCATTTTGTGGCATTACTGGCTACAGTAACAGGGGAGTGAACCTGAAAACTGCCCTGGTTCTGTTCCTGTAATTTCTGTATTTTTACAACAAAACAATCTCAGTTTTGAGAGTAATCCAATGTTTCATTTAATTCCTGTTTCCAAACTATGATATAACATCCCCTTGGATCAACATCAGTTTGTCGTTAAATAGATGCGAATGAACCTACATGCACTGAAGATTAGGAAGAGGAGCTGTCAAGCCTACAGATGCCTTACAAAAAGTCTGAAAAAGAATCCTCAATCTTGGCCACCTGGAGCAAACTGCATTGCTATTATTGATCTGGAGTGAAACCAAAGATATTACAATTTAATACATGCCAAAGAGGGGAAAAAAAAAAAAAAAGGCAAAAAGCAAAAATTAAAAAGGAAAGTCATCCCAAGGAACTGAGTTATTTTCCTAGAAATGGTTTAAAAGTAATGACTAAAACAAATAAAGCATGACCAATGACAGGATTTTATTATTTTATATATCCTCTTAAAACACAGTTGCATGGAAATGTTAGAGGATATTTTAAAGACGATATAATTTATGAACTAGTGAGACAACGTGATCTCAGCCTGGATGCAGATTTTTCTTTTAAAAAGAGAATTGCAGATTATCACATGAATCTGTATAGCATAAATTGAAATTGAATTGCAGAAATCCTAAAACACAATGATTAAAGAAAAAAAAATTACATTAAAAATACAGAATTGTGATAGAAAATATTTAGCTGTTTCCTAATACTTTTTCACAATATGGATAAATCAGACTACATTTGGGTAATGATAACCATGGAGAGGTTAGTGAAACAGAAATTCAAGCAGCTTGTTGAAACAATTTTTAAATTTAAGTGTTTAAATTTAACTAAGTATATCACAAGTATATTCTCTATGCACAGTTCTGACCTTCCAGTAGTGGAACTGTAAAGTTTGAGAGGTCAGGTTCAAAAGTTATCAATATTTCATTATATTTTTGTTATATGTTTACAGTAAGTACTTCAAGAACTTGGAGATGATATAATTTTAATTTTCTGGAATTTGAATGATTCCCAATGCAATGCATTTGCAAAACTAGTGAATTATTAACAATTACAGTGAGCCTATAGTCACAATTTCAATTAATTTGCATTGCTTTCTCTGTTTACAATTATTGAAAAAAAAAAAAAAAGTAATCAAGCACTAAAATTGCAAAGGGAGTAATCAAATACATTTAGGGCTATTTGTCTAGGCTACCAAGATAATTGTGGGTTTTGTTCAGGAAAAGTAAATACAAAATCAAAAAATCAAGGCCATGTTATAAAAATAAAGGACAAACTCTATTTAAGGTAAATTTTATTTATTTTGGAAGAATATGTATATACAATAGGATGGTAATAGAACATTCTAGTCCCTATCTTTCAAGTATTTCATTTATATCTCTAAATCTCACCCCCTAATAATATCAATGCTTCCACTTTCCAATAAAAAAAAAAAATGAGAAAGAGAAGTGACTTATTGATCTTTCAGCAGGTCACAAGCAAAGCTGGGACAAGAATTTTCCAACTAAAGAATGTTCTTTTCTGGGAGACTTTGACAAGGATGATTTCCACTGATTTATTTATCTTACACACATATGTACATACATTTATATATATTAATTTACTTATTTGGTTAGACCAATGCAGAATGCCTGAAAAATCTTTTACATTTTTTTCAGTTGCCCGGAGAATCCATTTACTAATTAATCTTCTCTGACTCAGTTAAACAAGATCTCAGTTAAATAAGATTTCAGTTAGATAAGATATATATATAAGATTATACAGATTATAGTTATATAAGATTTATATAGAGCCAATATTTACATGAACAGTTGTAAAAATATTTAAAACAGGAAGAGGAAAGAGGAAAAAATGGGGGGTTAGTGTCACAGGGTTCTCAAGACCAAAATGAGACAAATGAATTCAAGATTAGTAAGATAATATTTCAAACAGATGTGGAAACAGAACTTAATATCAAACTCAATGAATCTGAGACATAAATGTGTCTGCAGGTAAAATATATTGGGAATTATTTTGTAACACTTTCAGTCTCAAAAGAATGAGGAAAACAAATTTAGGGAAAAACAAACAAACAAACAAACAAAAAAAGTTCTTAATGCCAGGTGATCGTTATTTACAGTAAATATAATTTATTAATTTTTCTACATTCACTAGTTTACCTAGTCATTTTAACTCTCTGGAATCATCAAAATTTGACTGGAATGATACAAATGATTACAAAAACCAGGGAGAACAGCCAAGTTTATGTCAGCAAAAATGCATCCCCAGTAACGGTCTGTAGACATTTAATTATTTTGAAAGACAAACCATAAATAAAAAGTTAATAACAATGTTTATGAGATATCCTAATAACTGTTCAACATTAAAAAAAAAATAAGACAATCTGGTCTCTTAAAATTATGAACATGAACTGCACAATTTATGAATAGTATACAACGATTCTGATTTTTATTAGAAAAATATTTTGGGTTACATTTCCACTCAGTTTTTAGTATTTTACTCAGTTAAAAACCCTACATTATTAAAAACCCCCAAAGATTTAGAGCTTCCGTCATGTCCAGAATTATTTTTATTTATATTTTATTACTTTTATTTTACTATATTACTTACTGTTTGTGATGCTGTACATGTTCCATCTTCTTAGCATATTTCCCTTAAGAAATAATTCTACAAATATTTATTAACGCATGTATTATTTCTTCTAGTAATAGTATCATTTAAGACAATAAAATAATTAACAAGCACTAGGCCAATTGCAAAGTTCACAAAAGTAAGAACTCTCTAGTAATAGGAAGGATGGGCAGGGCTTAAATGGTTGTGGTTAATGGGGCCACACCTGTCTGGCGGATGATCACTAGTGGGGTCCCTCAAGGCTCCATTTTAGGGCCAGTCTCTTCAATGTCTTTATAAATGATTTGGATGTAGGACTAGAAGGTGTTCTGAGCAAATTTGCAAATGACACCAAACTTGGAGGAGTTGTGAACTCTGATGAGGGTGGAAAGACCAATCACCAGCCATATGAAGTTTAACAAAGGCAAGTGCCAGGTTCTGCACCTGGGATGGGACAGCCCTGGCTATACGTACAGCCTGGGTGATGAGATGCTGGAGAGCAGCCCCGCAGAGAGGGATCTGGGGGTTGTGGTTGACAACAAGTTGAATATGAGCCAGCAGTGTGCTCTGGCAGGCCAACAGTATCCTGGGATGCATCAAGCACAACATTGCTAGTTGGTTGAGGGAGGCAATTGTCCCGCTCTACTCTGTGCTGGTCTGGCCTCACCTCAAATACTGTGTGCAGTTCTGGACACCATAGTACAAGAAGGACATTCAACAGTTGGAGAGTGTCCAGAGGAGGGCGATGAAGATGGTGAAGAGCCTAGAGTGGAAGATGTATGAGGAGCAGCTGCGGGCACTGGGCCTGTTCAGCCTGGAGAAGAGGCTGAGAGGGGACCTCATTGCAGTCTACAACTTCCTTGCGAGGGGGTGTGGAGAGGCAGGTGACCCATTCTTTGTAAACACCAGTGACAGGACCTGCGGGAATGGTGTTAAGCTGAGGCAGGGGAAGTTTAGGCTGGACATCAGGAAGAGGTTTTTCACCGAGAGGGTGGTAGCACACTGGAACAGGCTCCCCAGGGACGTAGTTACTGCACCAAGCCTGTCTGAATTTAAAAAGTGATTGGACTGTGCACTTAGTCATATGGTCTAAGCTTTTGGGCAGACCTGTGCGGTGCCAGGAGTTGGACTTGATGATCCTTATGGGTCCCTTCCAACCCGGGATATTCTATGATTCTATGAATACCAGGGTGGAATCACTTGTATAAGGAATACTGTTGTGGATATGTTGCAGGGTTAAGAATAGTGACAGCACATGAAATACCAAAAGACTAAATATATTACTATTGTCTTTCATGTCAGTTAATTGTATGAAGTCACAGACTTTTTAGACTTTGTAGCTACCTGTAACTTCAGTTAACCCAGTTAACTGAAGGAAGAGTTTGAAATGGATTCATGAATATTGTAAAACTTATGAAGTCTTTCATGTCCCTGATTATTTCTCTTTTTCAGTCAGTTTTAATAATAATAAATCTGTACAGTCTAGATGATGATTGATGGACACAAAGCTGCATGTACTTCGCTTGTTGTTTTGAAAGGCGCAAGGAATGGATATTACGGAAGCGAACAAGGCCTAAACAAATGTCTTCTTCACTGGCCTTAAGCCCTGTTTGTACTAGAGGGGAGTTTTGCTTCTCTTGCCCCAGTTTCCAGTTAGCAATGGCATTAATGACTAGATATCTCTACTTATGCACAGCCCAGCACAGAGCAGCCCTTGGAACATTGCCTTGGCCCATGTAGAGTCTCTTCTCTCCAGAGCTGTACTACAGCAGTGGTGAGCACAGCAATAACTATATTAACAAAGATTCATAGTCTTTCTTGCAATGTATAGACTTCAATCACTGTGAAGATAATGGACTATAATTTAAAAGCATTAAAACTTTAAACCTGTATTTAAATAGTAATTACACTGATTAAACTCTTGCACATTGTTTTTAATATGTCTTTTTTTCAGAGCAGCTGAATGTCTTGCCTGATTAAATACCAAACTCTGCAAAGAAACCCACTGTCTCTAGCCACAAATAACATTTTATAATTGTGGTTATTCTAATTTTGAGAAATCATGTAATCTGTTAAACTCAAAAGTTGAATAAGGCCTTTTGACTTTCAATATGCTGTAGCAAGTCATCCGCACATTAAATTTTGTGAAAACTCTGTAAAGCCACCATAAAAAATGAAAATTGCCTTTTTAAAATCACATTTGTATGGAGATGTGTCCCTGTGGCTTCCTCATATCAGCTGCCAATGACAGAATGTACACCAGAGGTAAATGGAACCGTGCTGCCCATCTGCGTGTTTTAAACACTATTGTGTGCCAGCAGCTAAGAAGTATCCATAGAAATACACACATAGATGTACATAACATCAAGCTGCCTCATCTTGAAAAATACAGTTTGAAAAGTAAAACCACAGTAGAAGTCCACAACTGTCATTTAAGTTAACAATGCGTCAACTGCAGCACCATTTACAACTCTGGGACAGAAAGTGTTACTATTGCATTGCCTCAGAAGCCCTGCCAAGATGAACATGTGTTGTCAGGGCAGACTTCAGTGGAGAACAGAGCTTGACAAGCAGGCACTGATTCCACCTTCTTGGTGGGAATCACTTGCCAATAATGTGGTATCAGTCAAAAGAATTTCTGAATTATATGCATTAATTGATAAATGCCTAAAAAAAGACATTTGTGCTCTTATCTTTTATTCCTGCATTCTAGCTTCAAGGGATAGCCCTTCTTTTTCACAGAGTACATTAACACACTTGGAAATAGAGCCCTGATTAATATAGATTTGGACTGAGTTTAGAGTAATGGAAGAAGACTTTGATTGTATTCTGCTATAGTAGTGTTCTAATTCTATCTGTAACACGGATAGGTCTGGAATATTTGCAATTATAAAGCTGAAAATACTGGGGAAAGAAAAAAAGAAACTACATTTTTATTTGGTTATTTTTGGTACTTAATCTATACTTCTTTATACATTTATTTTTCTTCCATGCCAAGTGTAGTTGGCATGTACCCCTAAAAGTACATTTCCAAAAAAGCAATATAGGCAAGCTCTAAATTAGTTCATTACCCGTTGGCCTACTTCCACCAGTTTTCCACATGAGATCTTTCATTATGCATTGTTTAGAACAAATATTTTAAAGTGAAATACACTTCTGTATTCCATACACAGAATTACTCTTATCTCTGAATTTAAAGCCATCTTTCCCAAGACACAAAACATCCTTAGCAAGTCATACTTAATTCCTTAATGTAACCAGACAAGCCCAGCAAGTGATGACGGTCTGATGTCTAAATTTCTCCCCTTCACAACTTCAGATTCACTGCTTTCTCCTAGAAGCTGTTTTACCCTCTTTCAATCTAATTTGCTAATAATGTCCACAGAAATCTTAAAACCATTCAGAAAAATGATTTGTCAATAACTATAGTACTGCTCTTATTGTCTTGTTGGACCATTCAGAATTGTTTTTTCTTCAGAGAAGCTGTCTGATTGTCTTCATTAAATATGTTGTTTCAGCTGTACTCAGATTAATCCTCCTTCCAAGGATTACAAAATCCATTTTAAGATGAGGGTACTACACAGAATATAGGGTACAAAATTTGTGTTTCCATGTCCTGTCAAACACCTAAATATCTAAATGCAATAGATAACATGTCTTAATACTGAAATACTCTTGTATGCAGGTTGTAGGGCAGCTTTGTACCAGTATCCTTTACTTTAGTGACAGTAAGTCAGTAGCAGAAGTTGGTGCTGAACACACCAGGACAGTGCTTGTAAGGACCATTACCTTTCCAGCCCACACCCAACTTGCTGGCTTTACCAGTGGTGCTGTGAAGGGGCAGCCTTCAGATCAGCTGCAAGCACGCTGAGTGCATCTGCCTGCTCTTCTGCCTGTTCTGGCTTGCACCTTTGCTCCTGGATGTCTCTTAAGTCAGCAGCCTGCTTAGAAGACCTTAAGAAAATGACCTTAAGGGTCAATTGACCTTGTGAAGTAAGATTTCGCACCTAAATTGTGACTTCCATAACCTTCCATAACTGGCATGTTAAAGATTGTTTTGCCAAAACAGGTGCTACAAAAGGATATTCTTTGATTCTATGGCATTTTATTATTTCTCTGGGAAGTAAATTTTGTCTTTCATAGCCTGTCTTCACTGAAAAAAAGTTTTCTACGTCTTTGACCCCATGTTTATAAATAGTGACAAAAATTACACAGCTTTGTCTCTATCAAAAAAAAAAAAAAAAAAAAGTAAATACTGTTATACGTCTGTTATTAATTACACTCCAACAAAAGTCTACTTTCTAATGATGAAGAACAAGCCAGACTTTTACCATTCTATCCAAATAGTCAAGTAGAATACTAAATATGAAGGGTGTCTGGGATGAAGGATACTGCACTAGTGCATAGTAAGAATACCAATTGGGTCAACATTCACATTAAGCTAGTATTTACCAGAATATCATTTTATCATTTTAGAATCATATCAGTAACTTGACATCCAAACCTCCATGTCATAGTGCTAACATTTCACACCACTTAACAAATAATAATAATAAAAAATTATTGTTAGCAAAATACCTGTTTTTTTTTGTTGTTGTTTTGTTTTTGTTTTTGTTTTTTGTTTTGTGTTTTTTTTTTTTTTTTCTTTTTCTTCTTCTCCAGAACAGAAAGTTCATAAGGGAATTATTTTAAAACAGTTACAGAAGAATAATTTATTCTGGTCCATTTCTCTTCTACAGGCAATACCTTGTTCTAATGTAATTCTAGTGATTTCAGAAGAATTACTTTCAATTTTCCCCAAGTGGAAGATGAAACTCAAGTTCATTGTGTTCTGACCACCTTCATACATTACACCTACGAAACAGTATTTATTCAGTTACTAATCATTGTTGTCTCTAGACTTGGAGGTTCCATTCATCAAACTGCAATCATCCAGTAGGGAAAATTTCAAAACATCTCAAGGTCTAAGGTCAAGACATGACTTTTTTCCTTTATAACCTTTGGTATTTTTTTCCTAAATATTAAATAATCTCTGCACAGAATATATATGTTCTACATTCTTCAGTGTCAATTTGGAACATAAATGTGATCATCCCTCTTATTTAAAGGAAAAATAGGACAAGGAATGGATGAATGTCGTTTCACAGAAGTGTAATTTTTAATGGAAGCAAAAGAAACCATATTTGCTTCAAGAAGCTATTTTTTCATATAAATTAGTAGGACACAGATTGTCGATCATTGCCTGCATCCATCTTGAAGATTTCCTCGAAATGTCTGATGTTACACCTATCAGATTCCAAAATCAACCAGATTACATGATGGAGGGCTCAGAAGGTATGGCATATAAGAAATGCATTTCCCTCTAAGGAAAGTAGATCAGCTAAATTAGAAGCAATGGCTTTGTTGTCACCATATAAATTGTATCAAATCTGAAATGCTTCAGTTGATTTAAACAGATTAATGTGTCTCCATGAAAACCTTTACTCTAAAACTCCATTTGACATATCTTGTCAAATATTAAGATATATCTTATCATCTTAGCTATTTATAATTAATAGTTATTTACATACAATATAAACGATGACAAGCACTAAGTTTTACTCCCAATAAAAATGTTTTGCTCCCTTTAAAAACTACTGAAGTGGCATTTAAAAGTGTCCCATACACAAACCCTGTTAGCTGCCACTTAAACAACTTTTGTCTTACAATTACCTTAACTACATCGGAACTAGTCTTAGGATGTGCAAAGCTTTTGGTGCAACTCCTTGTATCTACTTATTACAGTGAAACATACAACCATTCACATGACAAATATGAAAAAAAAATAGCTTTCTCCATTTAAATGTTTAAAACTTAACATGGGTCAGTGCTCCCTATTGATTTCAGTTAGAAGTACCCCTGTTTATATCAACTAAATGAGGACAGAAACAAGCCCAATCAATAGCTACTAATCTTAAATATCTCTGTAAGTAGTGATACTTTAAAGCAAGATACTGCCAAGACTTTGCATGTGTGTGTTTGTGTGCACATTTAACTGCAACAAATGAATTTGGGACTTTGACCTTGCTGTGTGAAATCTCAAAGAAATATCTAAAACATATTTCATCAAGTTTCACTCCTCATAATTATATACATGTATATTAAAAATGAAGATGGAAAATATAGTAAGTGATCATTCAGCTAATGCTTTAAACAATACAGCAGATTCACAAAGCAGATAAAATCACATTGCAGAGGTAATCTGAATTCTTACATCTTCTAATTTCTGAGTACTTGACATTGAGACAGCATAACATTTATGTAATATGTTTTTAGCTTATTTCTTACAGGTACAAAATGTAGACCATTGCTTTGAATGTCTGTCTTTCCAGCTGGCACTCCTTAATTTTTGAATCTTTTGGACAATTTCTATCTGAAAAACATAATCCATCACTTTCCTAGAAGTTTCATAAAAAAATGAGAGATCCAGTGATAATTAAGCTTGTATCACACAGTTTGACAGCAACCAGCTGGCCAGATGTGTATATTGGCCAGCTGATCAATATATGAATAGCTCTACAAGAGCCACAGTATGTGCTGGCTCTTGCCTAGAGGCTTTTCCATATGGAGAGAGCTGTGGTAGTTCCAGAAGTAAGGAGGGCAAGATTAGGGATAAAGAATACAATCACTGGGAAACCAAGTATCATTAGCTCTGCTTCTCATGGAACAAACCGTGTGCCATGTGCTTCTTAACAGTTGTCAGAAACAAAATCCTAAAGCATTTGCAAAACAGTAAACAGGTATTTAAAATCTTTTTATATTTACATATTAAGCACATACAATCCACAGGGGAAAAATATTGCCATTCTAATACCATTGAAATAGAAGGTTTTGAACACAAGGGAAATAAAACTTTGCTTTGTCTTCATGCAGGGGCAATCTGGAGTGCCTGCACGTGTCTGTATCACCTGCTCAAGGCATTCAGAGTCTGGTGGTAATGTATTCAGTTCTGTACACACATATGATTTCTCCCCTTGTCTTTCAGAGGGGAGTGTAGCAAGCTTCGTACAGCCCTAAGGCAACAACAGTGACTACAAAGTGAGAACAAATGACACTTTATCTCTCCCCATTTTTATTTATTTATTTTTTTTTTTTTTGTGAGTTCGAAGGAGATTGATTAGTTCACTGTGATTTCCTCTGGATATGATAGCGGTAAGAAGTTGGTTAATTTATTTATTAGGAAAGGCAGATATTGTGTGTTTGCATTTTCAAATTCTTTTAAATGAGACCTGAAGCTGCTCAGGTCCATGATAATTATTCAGTACCTGAAATTAAACATCCAAAATTGGAGGCACTCAAAAGAAACCAACACTTTTGCTTAAGGTTACTCAAGCAGATTTGCAAAGTGAAGAACATAAAATTGACCTCTGTGCTCCGATCTTGTTCTCATATCACCTAATTTAAAACTTTACTTATCTAATTGTTGACATAAAGTATCATTGAAGCCTGATTATCATTTAATCAGGCTGATTACATAAAAATTATGCTGGCCTCAGAAATTCAAGGTGATCTAGGTATTATACAATTTACGCAGAGCAGTAATTGCAGTTGCATGCATTTTCTGCAGTGAAGATGAGACAAATAGGTTTCTTAATTGTTAAACATAAAACAATCTGCTTCATATTTTCATGAATGGCAAAGATAAATCATGAAGACAACTAGAAATAAGAAAACCTGTTGTCATGGAAACATAACGGTTAAAAATTTCTCATGCTCTCTCAAAACATCAAATTTTGATAACTAGGTTGGATTCCCTGCTCCTCATAGTGCACTATTTGGCGAAACAAGTGCTGGCATGAATCTTTGACAACACATCATCCTCAGTGGTTGAGCAAAGCCGTATGTCTACAGTGCACTGCAGTACAAGAGCAGAAGTTTCTCAAATTCCTTGGACAGCATAGTGGGGAAAAAACATCAACATTATGATGTAAAACTCAGATTTTGGACATTCTGTCATTTTTTGACAAAGGTATCACTTGGGTTTTACAGAAGCTTATCTAGCCTTACAGTGCTCAAACACAAGTTAAATTAATCTCCTTATTTACATATAGAATAATGACCATTTAAAACACTTTTACTCTAAAGTTCCCAGATGCCACTTAGGAATCTTTTATGTTATCACAACTGATTTTCATTTTCAATGTGATTGTGAGCATATTAGCACAAGCCAAGCTGCTGTATTTAAAACTGGGGGAGAAGACTTCAAGTATACTCCAAAACTGTGAGGTCTGTTTGCTATATAGTAGATCTTCCTGTGAGAAGCATAAGTGTAGATAGAAACATTTCTCATCTCTATCTTTCCCCAAGGCTAGTTTCATGAACAGTACTATGATACTGTAATTGAACAGTAGAAAAATAAATGATACTATCTGAATCCCTAACAGAGGAGCTGCAACCAATCATTGTCTTTAGAAGAGATGGAAAAAAAACTGCTGCACTTAAATGTGAATGACACTAGAACTATACTTTTCTCTCCAACCCAAGGTCCGTACTCTTACACTTAAGAGTAATGACAAGAGAAGTCAATGGACAAACTGCTTATTAATTCTCATCCTAATTTGTAATCGCATCAGAAAGCTAGCTCAGAAAACATATCTTCATATTTCCTTAGTATTTTATTCTCTTCTTCAAATGTGCATGTAACTCAATCAATAGAAGTAATATATGCATCATATTAATAAAAGAAAATAGACTCTTCAGTAATTTCAACAGATGTTTTACTCCAGGAAGGGAGAATCATTTTTGCTAGCTTGGCTGCTTAACATTTAAATGTAATGTTCCTGAAATGTATTTGTCTTTATGAAGAAATAAAATACCAGTATAGCTACATAAAATTGTACTAAACAACACAAGAATAAGATTAAAATGACTGTCAAAATATTTCATTTTTAATGTTTATCCTACTTAGCCATCTAACTCAACTCTTTAGAAAAGAGTTTAGAACTGAAAAATAACGATCTAGGATGGAATTTATCATCCATACTTAGATGGACAGATTGAAGCATTTTGTTTTTTCTCAGAAGAAAGCACATTTGATTTTAGACGTTTAGTTGGGTGAACCATCAGCTTAAGCTATGACCTGTAATATAATTAAAGAACACTGCAAAAGAATAAAAATTACCTAACACAGCTGCATGGATAAAATATAGTTTGACAAACAGGAAGTTCAGCTGATACTTGCATTATCCACTATTTCACAGTTTTCTAGGGATAAATGGTTAAATCATAGTGAACACTGCACTGAACACATGCATGCCTGGATAAAAAAAAAAAAAAATCAAAATTGATAAAATTTAAGACAAACCAAATGTCATTATGCTTTAAAAGTCTAGATGCCAAAAAGGATAGTCTTGGTATGAAATAGAAGACAACTCACCAATAACTTGTTTTTTGTCAAAACTTATACATCACTAAGTAACCAAAGGAAGGCCAAGGTTTACTATTAGCAGATAAATACAGAACTTTACTGAAATATGTGATGTTGCATTCATCTTTCTATACCAGTAATGGATTTGGCTCACACACAGTTAGCACTGTTGTTAGATATGAATATGAAAACTAATTTAAAAAAAAATTTTTGGGAAGGGAAAGCATTAAGCAGCTCAATTTATGTTCCAACAGAAAAAAAACAGGGAAACAGGTTGGAGCAGGTTTTATAAAACACACCTTGTAGCTGAAGAGACTCCTCCATTACAAGGCTTTTTGAAAAGAATGCCAGTGCAGTATGGCTTTATTGAAAACTTCACTATCACCATGCTTTCTTCTTGTCACAATGACAAACAGAATTTACTCCCTTTTTAAATTGTTCTTTAGCAGCCTAACACAGCAACAATGATAACTGCTTACAAATTGGATGATTGCATGCGACTGAAAGTGGGACATATGAGTGAAAGCTTCTACTTCTCATATGTTTGCAAAACAAGCTTCAGGGTCCAAGTACAGAAAAGGTAGGGAGGTCTGAACATATGTGCTCTAGGAATATTGATAAAAAGGATATGTCACTTGAATGAATTGCAAGATAGTTTACCCCCAAGAGAAAGTAGATAAGCTCACACAACTCTGTGTCATTTAATTCTCTTGGTTGCCAGCAGGAGAACTATTACATTGCTTAAACTTTATTTTCACCAATACTCTGTAGCTTAGTTTATTCACTTTTTTCTTCATAAAAATATTTTTAAGAAGCAAAACATATTAATTGGCAACAAGGAAACAAACAATTCTTTGGGGGGGGGGGGGGGGGGACAGAGAGTGAGCAAGAGACAAGGGAAGACATTCCACCAAAATAAACAAAAACAAATACAACAAAAAGGACTGTTCTTTAAATTTTGGCATTCCAAGATATGGCCTAATACAAAATTGATCACAAGCAATCTCGTTCCAGAATCTTAATAGTGTTCTGTAAAATAAAATTTTATATATATATATATATAAAGTAAATAAACCTGCCTAAATTATTTAGATTAGCTTAGAATCATAGAATCACGGAATATACTGAGTTGGAAAGGACCCACAATGATCATCAAGTCCAACTTCTGGGTCCCCAAAGGACCACCCAAAAAATCGGACCATGTGTTTCAGAGCATTGTCCAAATGCTCTTGAACTCCAGCAAGCACAGTGCTGTGCCCACTGCCCTGTGGAGCCTGTCCCAGTGATAGACCACCCTCTGGATGCAGAATCTTTTCCTAACACCCAGCCTGACCCTCCCCTGTCCCAGCTCCATGCCATTCCCTTGGGTCCTGTCGCTGTCCCTGGAGAGCAGAGCTCAGCGCCTGCCCCACCACTCACCTTGTAAGGGAGCTGCAGGCCACCATGAGGCCTCCCCTCAGCCTCCTCTGCTCTGGGCTGAACAGTCCCAGGTGCCTTGGTCTTCTCTCATAGGAGAGATGCTCCAGTCCATCATCTTCATTTGTAGCCCTGGACTCTGTCCAGTACGTCCATGTCCCTCTTGTACTGGGGAGCCCAGCACTGGACGTAATATGCTGTATGTAACCTCACCATAGAGGGGATGGATCAACTCCTCAACCTGGTGGGACAACATTTCAGAAAATCTCCATAGAGAATCTTCAGCACTACATACACGATCTTACTGACAAAAGCATCCAGTACCTGACTTCTGCCTCTTAACTTCCTAGAAACAGAAAAAAGTTCAAGGTAAGAACTTTCTCATCTGGTAAGATTGTACTTGAATTGTAATTATAGTTGCTATTATTAATCTTAAGATTTATTTATTTTTTTTTTAAACAGCAATTAAATTACAAGCAAAGCTAAAAGATAGGTTAACATAGGTTAACATAGGTACATAGTCACACAGAAATCTTTAGAATGTATACCAAAATGCAAAAGAAAACTATGTAAGAACTTATGTTAAAATAGAAGAAAACCTGAAGTCCCGAACTACAGACTATTTTTCCTCAAGTGTTTTTGAGATAGAGTTTTCACTGGGTTATGTTGAACTGTGCACCAGAATCAGAACAAGATGACCTAATTTTATGTTATGGTGAATAGTGTGTGATTTCAGAAAAAGTCATTTAATTTCTTACAGCTTCAGTTTTCACCTTTGAATAATAGGGGCAATGTTCTTTAAATCATCAAAATATGCTTCAAAGAAGTGAAATATATAATATTTCTCTTCTCAGTTTTATGTTTTATACTTCAACTACTTCATCACAGAAAAGGAAAGCCACAGTCAATTTCTTGATTAAATATATACTGTGTTTTGCTACACACTATACAACTGAATAAAACACTGCTATTGCCCTCTCCTGCTTCTTCTTTTCCCTCCCCTAAAGGATCAGTTGGATGTCAGGGAAAATCACATTCATCTGACATCTTTGAAGTTAGAAGCATGGTGAGAAAATGGAAAGTATCCTATCCAACGGAAAGGAAGAAAGCCTTATGATATGGCTAAGAGTGAAGCACAAGGACAGAGGGTTGCTAAAACTACATAGTTAGCAGTAGAAGCAGATGAATCACAAAAAAAAAAAAAAAAAAAAAGTCAAGAGTTACTAAATAATTTTGATTGAATGATCTAATAAAAAACCTGGGTAATGGATAAAAATGGAAATTCCAAACTGTAAATACTGATGGTGCCCATGTTAGAATTTAAATGACAATATTATTCTTTTCCACTCTAAAAATAAATATTCAACAATAAAAACAATGAACAAAAATTGTTGCCCTATTGTTTCAGAAAGGTTTTAAGATAACATTATTTTCATGCTCGCAAATTGTACTGACTTAGAAGTACCTTGTATTCAGTATTCACCCATCTATTTTATATCTGCTTCTTAGTGTTGCAGCATTTCTGAACTATCACAGAGAATTCCTGTGTCCAAAAACCTGCATATTCTCTTGCCTTAGAACATCTCTAAGAATGGCTATATAAATCAAGATTGATCATTGTCAAGAAAATAATATTTGATGAATAATTACAAAATTCTTAGCTGGATTTTGCTTTGGGAGTTTCTGGATCTTCAGAGGACTCCTGGGAATCGTCAGAAACACCTCCTGCTGCCAGGTAAGGACAAGGTAGCTGCAGGAACATGGGTCTGAGGGAGATCTAGCAGCTTCTAACAAGTTCAGTCAGGTGATTGTGAACCAAGAATATCTACAGCCTTTGTCACAGATGCCCCACAGTTAGAGGGTCAAGGTCCCTTTTAGCCAGTGCTAGGGACAGGCTTATAAAAAGCCAGGCCTAAAGCACCACTCCTGGGTTATAGCTAACAGGTACAGGAGCATGTCCCAAAGGCCTCATCTTAGTTCAGACCACCCTAAATGTTTTCAGGTATAGTGCTGACATACCATAGAGGTATTCCCTAGCAGGTGTTGGAGCAGTAGCTCCTGTCATGGCAGAGGCTTTGATCTGGGTAGAACTTCAGATGGTGGATGCAGCCTTGTAAGGCCCAGGCTACAAGGAGTGCCTGAGGCCTCTCCCTGAGGCTGGAAGAAATGGTCTGCCTTCCTGCAGGACATGCGCCATTGCTGAAGAGCTGGGGCACCAAGCAGAGAAGTTATGTGAGAAAACAAGCATGGCTATGAAGCAGCTAAAGGGATGAGAGAGAGAGACAGAGACCCTATATCATCAGAGCCCTGCAGTGGAGGCACAGTCCATCCCTTTCAGAACCGTAAGTGGAAACTCTGAAGAAGGCTGATGATTTCTGGCAGCAAATGGAGGGCTACAGTTCCACCTGAAGGCTTGCAACTATGGAATGGGCTTGTTGCCCTCTAAGCTGAAGAGGAGTAGCTGGGTGCACCCTCAAGCAAAGCATCTGAGCCTAAGCCACACAGCAGACAGGAGGAAGCAGCAAGTGACAGTAGTAGGGGTGCTGCAGGGGACAGAAACCCACAGCTGTTGACCTGACCTATCAGTTAAAGAAGTTTGCTGCTTGCTGGGGACCCAGCTGTAGGACTGTTTAGACAGACTGACAGTTTGTCTGAGCCTCCATTATCTCTTGCTGTTCTTCCATGTGGGCACCAATGAGGTGGCAATCTGGAGGGTATTAAAAGTCACTACCAAGCTGTAGGTGTAATAGTGACAGGAACCGGTCCCAAGCAATGTTCTCCTCAGTCCTACTGGTGAGGGGAAGAGGTGTGAGGAAGATGGGACTGATGCTGCATGTCAATAATTGGCTGCACAGCTGGTGTCAGCAACAAGGTTTTGGTTTACAGGGGACCCAGTCTGAGAGCAATGTCTGTTTGGGAGAGATTGGAACCAAGTCACTAAGTTGGGCAAAGGTATTTTTGCTAACAAGATGGCTGACCTTATACACTAGGAACAATGTGGGAAGGAGAGAATTACCGTCTGCCTTCTGAAGGAATGATGGACAGATTTGACATGAAAAGGGCCTAGATTGGACCAGTGACAATAAAAATAAAAAATTATTCCAGTCTAATACTGTTTGTACAATCTGTCATAATAGAATACACTGTTGACAGAGTCAAGACTACTAGATTTATCTTGTACACACTTCAAATGAATCCTATTTTCATTTATCTTTTTTGTTTCTGCAAAACTGTTCAGCCCACACACATTCATGTTAGAAATAATTGCTACAACATGATTATGAAAGGAAGTTTGTTCTGGTTTTGATGACCAAGTCTAGCTTTCTATTGAGAATGTAAATGACATAATGTAAAGTGCTTGCATGCAAATTAGAACATTTTAAGGAATGAATTAACAACTCTTTTCTATACGATAAGATAATATCATTTCCTCTACAACTTTCTCACTGTGCTTCACAATGGAATGAGGTAGACACAAAAGTGCTGAATTAAAAACACAGTTGAGTACAGTGTGGATTTCTGGCACAGGGGACAACAGTATTTAAATAGGAAAAAGAAATTCCCAAACTCTATACAGAAGGAAGATGAAAGTGAAAATACTAACTCAAAAACTGGGCATAATAGAGAATTGTGTCAAAAATGCTCTTCACCAGGTTAGGAGGCTGTATTTTCAATTATTATAAGAGACTGGCTTTTCAAAGGGGGAGAAGATTGAGAACTTCACATAAATCTGAAGTTGAAGACAGTATTCCTAAGTAAACCAAAAATTTATCTGACATCTCTTAGTATATATTTTGTGCTATAGATCATCCACTGTTCATGTGCTATAGTCACTGCAGGACTGTCAGCTCCCTTCAATTTAAGTACACAGAAGTAAACAAACAGAACAAAAGGTACTGTTGCTGAACAACCAGAATTTCACAGTTCCAATATGATGATAATTTACTCACTGAAGATGACAAGTGTTTTGGAGTGTAAATTAATGTATTAAAGTCTGGATTTTTTTGATCCTTTTTTTTTTAGATATTTCATTACTCAGAGCCAGTAGCAAGTGCAAAAATCAGCAAAACAATGATATTTTAAAATGTGATTGAAGCCCCCGTGTTTGTGCAAGATAAATCAAGACCTGATGAAGGAAACAGAAAGCACAATATATAATGAGAATAGCAATTGCTCTTGTCCAAGTACTTTTACTTATTGAGTACTTGAGTTGACAGATGGACCATTTGGAGGATAATGAATTGGCTGGATTTTCACACTCAAATTGTTCCAGTCAGCAGCAGCAAAATGTCCAGGTGGAGACTGGTGATGAGCGGTGTTCCTCAGGGCGTCGATACTGGGACCAGTACTATTCAGTATCTTTGTTTGTGACAAGGACATTGGGATTGAGTGCATCCTCAAAAAGTTTGCTGATGACACCAAGCTGTGTGGTGAGACTGATATGCTGGAGGGAAGGAATGCCATCCAGAAGGATCTGGACAGGCTTGAGAGGTGGGCTCATGCAAACCTCTTGAAGTTCAAGAAGGCCAATTGCAAGGTCCTGCTGCTGGGTTGAGGCAATTCCAAGCACAAATACAGGCTGGGTGGAAAATGGATTGAGAGCAGCCCTTAGTAGAAGGGCTTGAGAGTGTTGGATGATGAGAAGCTCAACACAAACCAGCAACATGTCTTTGCAGCCTGAAAACCCAACTGTATCCTGGGCTGCATTAAAAGCTGCATGGCCAGCAGGCTGAGGGAGGGGATGTCTAGGTGAGACTCCACCTAGATTAGGTGAGACTCCACCTAGATTCCCTGGAAGTGCTCAAGGCCAGGTTAGAGGTTTTGGGTGACCTGGTTTAGTGGGAGGTGTCCCTGCCCATGGCAGGGGGGACGACAAGACAATCTTTAAAGTCCTTTCCAACTCAAACCACTCTACAACATTGTAATAATATTTTCTTTTACTTTCTGTTTATCATGAGATTATGGTACGTACAAAATACTTTCTGAAGAGAGATGAACACACTGTGGAGTATGGAGAGATATTTTTACTTATATAAATATCTAAGCTATTATATTCATAAATGCCTTTAAATACATAAGAACATACAGATATGGAAAAATATTCTACTCAGGAAATTAAAAGTATTAGGCTGGCACTCTCATTCTTAATGCTATAAACTTATCTTTTCTGTAGAAATTGTACGTCAATGAATGCATTTAAAATTGACTTTCACTGACCTAAAGTTTCATCTGCAGAATAAGATGATTACAACAAAATTATCAATAATTAGAGCTGGCTGGAAGGAAGAGGAAGGGACTGTCTGTTCTTTTTAAACATACTTCAAAGTATAAATACAGCTTTTAATAAAGAACTTCAGTAGTGTACAAGATAAAAAGTGTAAACACCTTTCAGTATTCCAAAGTATGCAGCAGCGAGTCACTAACATCTTTGTTTCTTAAACCTGTCCCTACATCTCATTATACCAAAGCCATTAATAAAGGCAATTTTTGTAAAACTGAAATATGAATGAAATGTCAATACATGTACTACAGCGTTTGGCATGATGCTTCACAGACTCTGAGCAGCTTTAAACTATGCTGAAAGACAATACCAACTGAAACTGCAGAGCCATCTCCCAGGTGTCCTAAGGTGTGTCTCTGCCATAAGCACTTACAGTACAGATGTAATGTAGATTAATATATAATACTATTATAAATGAATTTCAAACCTTTATTTTTTACACCAAATAAAAAATAATTTACCAAATTTTTGACCAGAATGCTGTGCATCCTCAACTGCTGAAGCATTTGAATTACTGTCCAATAACAGATAAAAAATAAGATAACGTGTTTTGAAAAACATCTGTTGTTACCTTCATTTATCCTATTAATTTAAATGAGAAAATAAGTTAGCAGTCATGGTTAATAAAAATTCTCACTTAGAGACTTGCCACACAGATTACTGATATCAGATTTCAGCAAAATGTTTATAGGAAAACCAGAGAAACACAAAGTATGTTTAGAACAGAGACAATTTTGTGGCATTCTATGGCCTACTTAACATAGAATCATAGAATCATTAAGATTCTAATATTAAGAAGATTAAGATTCTTAATTAAGATTAGAATGTCTAAAAGACCTTCAAGATTACCAGTATCACCCACTAAACCATGTACCTAAGCATCACATCCAACCTTTCCTTGAACACTCCCAGGGACAGTGATTCCACCACCTCCCTGGAAAACCCCTTCCAATGCCTGACTGCTCTTTCTGAGAAGAAATTTCTCCTATTTCCAACCTAAACCTCCCCTGGAGCAACTTGAGGCCATTCCCTTTAGTCCTAACACTAGTTACCTGTGAGAAGAGGGCGACCCCCGCTCCCCACAACTTCCCCATAACTTATCAACATGCTAAGTTATTAGATGCTGTAATAAACCCTTCTGGTCTTTTACCTACAGAAAATGAGCATGTTTTCTTAAAGAAAAAAAAATAATACAAAATTTCACACTTGGTACGTGTTCTCTACAGACTGTGTTTCGTCTGCAGTTCCAGCACTACTGGAATGAAATGATTAAGCCAGACCCCCAAAATCTGATTTACTTGCTTTTCCAAATACGCCTTGTCCAACATACTCAAGATGAAAACCACTGCGTTAGTAGTAATGCAGTACTCTCGTAAAACACTACCTGTTTATGTAGCACACCTGAATGAGCCTCTACTATCTTAAAGTTTGATTACAGAAAAAATTAGTTACAAGTGAGATCTATTACAGGTACCTTAATGGCTCAAAGTAGAGAACTGGTTCTGATCAGCAACAGAATATAGGTAAGATAGGAGGAATACATGTAGTATTCTCTTTACAACAGAATAGAATAGTTCAGCTGGAAGGGACCTTGAAAGGTCAAGTCCAACTGCAAGACCACTTCAGAGCTAAACAAACATTAAAGCATACTAATGAGGGCATTATCCAAATGCTTTTAGAACAGTGATGGAATGGGGCATCAACCACCTCGCTTAGAAGCCTGTTCCAGTGTTTGACAGCTATCACGCTAAAGAAATTTTTCCCAATATCCAGTTTGAACCTCCCCTACTGCAGCTTTGTGCCATTCCAGTGCATCCTGTAATAACAGGATGTTATTGTGCATCCTGTAATAACAGGAGAAGAGACTGGTACTTCCCCCTACACTTCCTGCCATTATAACAAATCATCATGTTTGGGATGGATAAGTTAAGATATCAAAAAGTTAATCCAAACCTCCACTCCAGAAAAAGAAAAAACAAAAAAACAAAACAAAACAAAACAAAAAAACCAACCAAACAAAAAACATTATTCAGAAAAGTATGCCTCAGTACTAAAAGAAGGGAGATATAGATTAGAGGTTTGTAGGAAATTCTTCACTCAGAAGGTGGTGAGACACAGGTCACCAGAGAAGGGATGCTCCAACCCTGGAAGTGTTCAAGACCAGACTGGATGAGGCCCCGAGCAACCTGATCTAGTGGGTGGCATCCCTGCCTATGGCAGGGGGTTTGGAACTAGATAATCTTTGAGGTCCTTTCCAATCCAAGTCATTCTATGATATTACATCTCCCATTTTGGACACTCAGCTGAAACTTAATCTAAGGAAACATTGGTTCCTCAGATTTCTCCAAAAGTCGACACAGAGAGAAGAATTCTTTTTGTTATAGTTATTTAGTGATTTTGGCATGACTGCACTTCTACTTCATACACCTGAGTCACAAACCTGTGGGATAAGGTGTTGTTTTCCCTTCTAAGCTTTAGAAGCTGGACCTCTGTAGAAAGATCTGTGGATGTTGCACAATGCAGAGAGGGGAACAAAAAACAAAACAAAACAAAACAAAAACAAAAACAAAAACAAAAACTAACACAAAGCTTAACTGAACAGACCAGGAACAGTCTAACCAAAAAAAGTACAAGCAACAGTTACACACAAATTAAATTAGACATTATGGGCATCATCAAAGAACTGACCAGCTTAAAGTACTTTTGTTCTGCAAACAAAATAGAGACAGTACTAACATTAATTATTACTTATTTTTACTCTTCTTTTAAAAAATAATAATTCAATTGTTTTGTTTAGAAACAAATCTCCCTGAAAATCTATTGGTCAGATTAATGTTCTGGTGCATAAGTACAGCACAGTACAAGCCATTCTATTTTCTATACATTTACAGAATAAATCCAATGATTAGTCACAAATTCCTTTTTTTATGTCCTACTCTCTGTTTCATTTTGCCAAGAATATTTAATTATTCTTTGGTATGCACATTCATGGTAGTTGTTTTTCCAGCATTCAAAGAACATTCTTTAAGTGATTAGTCTTCTTCTGTAGAAAGGTCATGGCTGAGAAGTTCCTGTTGTACAAAAGAAACTAACAGAATGTGAAATGATCATACAGGTGACATAATCCATATCATATACTGAAATCCAATTATATAAAAAGGAGTAGAATGGTTGAATAAACACCCAATTAAAAAAAAATTGTTTTCCAATTTGGTCAAGAATGGTCAAGAGAGCAGACTATCAATCCTTTCTTTGCCATGTTTGCTTTTATTTTTTATTTATTTATTATTATTATTATTTTATTCAGCAGGATATTTATCTGTGACTTAACTGCACCTACTTCAGCAGTCTAACAGTTAGCCATTTAGTTGACTTTATACTTCTTCCATCAGAGTCCACCATAGGGACACCTCAAAAAAGCTGTTCATTCTGTCATATTTGTCCCCAAATAACAAGATGAATCACATCTGGTTGTGCATCTTTTCCATCAACTCTGTAGAAAGTACAGAGAAATGTTTTAAACTTATTTTTTTAGAAAGCTGTACAAATTGTCCAAGTCTAATGAAGTTACTGACAGGTTTCAGAATCAAACGCTGTAAGGCATTACAGAACAGAAACCAAAAGACCAAATAAAGCAAAATCATCTGACATACCTATACAAAGCTAAACACTAGAACAATGATGAAATGATGAAAAAAAGGATGTTTCATTCACAGTTGGAATCTCCTCATGTTATTATTTTTTTTCCCAAAGAACAAATGTTGGGGTAACCTTTAAGAAAAGCCCATGGGGATATTGATAGCAGCGATCATTGTTCATGCCATGGCTTAGTGCCTTGCAGCAGAAAACAACCCAATTTCTCTTAGGTTGAACATTCTAACCAGAAGGCTATCTTGCATGTGGAACTTCAGGTCCAGTTCCTGTTTCAAAGTACAGGAAGAAATTGAATGCTTGTGTCTCCAGTACCTTAAGAGCTTCTCTGATCACTAGGTTGTAATGTGGGATACAGCTCTTGCTTCCTTATAAGAGCTTGTAAGTTTTACATGAGACTTCACAGTCCTATGGTTCACTGACCTAAGTAGAGTCCATCACCTTGTATTTAAATTACACATAGTGTGAGACATGCAAGCTCATTGCTCCCAAATTACAAGTTACTGACTTAGTAACACACAAAGTGGGGACCCTGATCTTTTGAAAACCATGAGATACATTCCACAGTACAGCTGTACAGCTTTTGGTCTTCAAGTCCAACTAAATAAACATTAAAAAAAAAAAAAAGCTATACGTAGACTATCAGAGATTGCCATATATCACAGTGATGTTTATTTCCGTCTCTAAGACAGACCTGATCAAGAAGTCAGCTTCAGACAGAAAGAAGTTAAGCAAGTATCAGAGTCCAGATATTATCGGAAAGATTGAAACTGAATCTCAAACTGTGCATAAAAATAGTATTAACCATTTCTACCATATAACATAATACTTCTTTATATCATGACTGCACCAAGTAAGTTTTCTAAAATGCCAGGATTAACTGTAGTGATCCTAACCAGAAGACCATGTTAACTAGAGTAGGTGGATGCCTGGGCTGAGCTGTGTTGCAGGTAATAGCTGTGCTATATCACATATCAGCCCTGTGCTGTCCTATAATTTGGTTTTTGAAATAAACTTCAGGTATGCCCTAAGCATACCTGAAAGCAGGCATTTTTAAAATTAGCTTCAGGTCTAGCTCACATTTCAAATTTACCTGATGCTTAAAAATCTGCTTAAGAGTGAACTTTCTGTCCAGCTTTTTCAAAATACACAACCCCTAATGTTTCCTTATTTCTGGCACTATTTTTAAAAGTTTTGTACCTGACATACCAATCTCTGCTAACAACATCACCATTTCTGACTAAAGATACTTGCTCACATGGCCAGCAACTACAGTCTCCACCTGCTTTATACATATGGTTAAGGGAAGCATCTACCTGCAAATTTGTTAACGATAGCTCATTTAAAGTGAGGTCCAGGTCAGGGTGAAAATCCCAAAAAGTACATTGCAATCTCCTCTTTCAGCCATTCCATTGGTGAAGGATGCTGTTCCTGCTGGTGGGTCTGACCCAGCACGCTGGCTAAGATCCATCACTGAGATGCCACACACTCGGATCATGCTACAATTTTGTCCTTCGGCAAAGTTTCAGATGGAGTCTTACCCCCAGATGCAGCTGGGAGCATGCTTTCTGTGCTACACCTCCTTTCCGCATTTAGATGCAGCATGCCAACCCCTTGCCTAAATCATTCTGGAGTCTGCCTCAAAGACCCAGAGAATGATACGGGAACTCAAAACATTAGTGAGCCTTGAGCACTCACTTTCTGAAACTCTACATTAGACTGATTTACTGTCATTATTTCCTGTCTTACAAGAATGATTATAGCTGTCTTCCAAAAGAAGCATACAGTGAAAGTGTATCTAAATCAGAGTTCATGTAAAAATATGGGACAATAGTTTTAACATTAAGCCAAAGAACCGACCTCCAAACATAGTTATGTAAGTGAATAATAATAAAAAATATTATATATGTGATGCTCTTACACACTTTCCCATGGAAAGTCCTGGCAGCTGAAAATACTTACATATCTGGAGTAGTGACATAGTGTAAGAGATACAAGAAGATTTGAATATAAAACTGATGAAGTGATATTTGTTTTTTACACCAATTTGTTTTTTACACATTTAGAGTAAGCCACAGACTCCAAGAAAACACTCCAGCTGTCTAGTAAACACAGATTCAGGCACTAACACAGAAAAACTCTCTTAATAATTTCAGCAACTTCTATCGTCTCTAAAATATTCTCTTAAAAAAAAAAAAAAAAAAAAAAGGATTGGGAGAAGACTTGGGCCATGTTGTTTGTTTTTCTCTTTTTTTTTTTTTTATTTTTTTTGAGCTTTGACAAGCAGAAGCCACTTTATCTTTTTTTTTTTTTTTTTTTTTTTTTTCCTCTTTCCTTTTTATCTGTTGTATAAACAGGTACAACAAATAATTAGTATTCTTTATCTTGCCTTCTTAAAAACATATGTCCCTATCTTGAGTGAAACATATGGTCCATGAAAAGGTTCTTCCCTCATCTGCATGGTAATTAAATATCACTGAAGGTACTACCAGAGAGCTTCCCTTGCCCTACAAGGCAAATTTCCACAATCATGTCTAGGGAAGAATTGCAAGAGAAAATAACATTATTTAGTTAACTGGCCTGGACTTGAAATGTAGTGTAAGGTTTTTCCATGGTATATCTTCTTCCAGTTCAGATTGCTTTTACAGATTGTGGTGCTCACTGAATTCCTAGTATGTTTTCATAAAAATGATGTCTTATAAAAGTTGGACCATCAAAATAAAGAAGTATCAAATAAAGAAGAAAAACTCCCATAATATAAAAATCACTAATGCCTTAAATTCTCGCTATTAGACAAACCACAGTTCCAACAGTAGATCTCTGTTAACTTTCCTAAATGACACATTCAAGAAACAAAATCAAAATAAAAGGAATCATCAATTCAGCATTTAAGAAAAACACATTTGAAAGTATATTTTTAAATGAAATCTCCTCCTCCAATAAAAATGCCATGTTGCAATCTTTTTAAGTCTATTCACACCATACCAACTTGATCATCTCATTCTTCTTCTGCAAAACACCCAGCGCACACATAATGACAGCATAATCAACATTTAAATGAATTTACAAGACATTGTCTAATCTTGTAAAGACCGAGAAAGATGTAACAATAAACAGCATAGAAACTCTCTTCACTACCCTGTATGGATGAGCTTCCTAAAAGGGACGATCTCAAACTTTGAAATGAAATTAATGAATAGAGAGATAATGGAGATAAACAGCAATTACAGCCTGATCCAGACTGATACTGTCTCCTCATCTTCTATATAATTCACTATAAGGTGAAGGCACATATCAGGATTGGTATGGAAGATGATTATTCACTTTAATCTTTCATCTAAACATCCTGCTATGTTTCTTCTATCTATCCCATTGCATAAAAGATCGTAGAACACACCTACTTTTCATTTTGAATATGAACTGCATTTATTCTTTTGAGAATGCATTAGTTCAAAATAATAAAGTTACAGATTCTGCAGTCTCATACTTTATATGAAAAATGGATATTTCAGAACTACTGATATAATTCATCCATCAAGATACATGCAACTAAACTCTTCTCTAACAACATGGATAAAAATCCTTTAAGAAAATGAGTACACTTTACATCAAAGCCCTGAAAACCCACAGAGTATCTCTGGTTGCACCAGAGAAAAGGATGCTAATCTAGCGTTCAGACTCTTTAGTCTTCATCATCCCTCAATGACAGAGCTACTAGTTCTGTTTAGAGAGCTGCTAACTGCATTGCCTCAGAGGAGCATTTTCTAGGAAGTCAAGTTTCAAGCTTTGTAGGACTCATAAATCAGCATCAGCTCCTTATGTTATAACCTGAAAGAAACAGGAAAAGCCCCTTCACTGTTGTTTCCCTTCCTTACCTTACGAGTCTACATAAACAGAATATTTCACTTTACTAATATGCATAGTATGTTGTGTTTGTCATTCTTCATGCTAACTAATATTATTTCCCTCTGGTCCTCACAGAATTTATTTTCTTATCTATAGTATTACAGCTGAATTATGAATTCTCTGGAAGGAAATGTTTACTAACAACTTGTTCAGTACCTAACATGAAATCAAGTTCATATTGCATGACTGTTCCAAGCCCATAATGCATGTAGATTTGGACAAGGCACACTTAAGTCTTTACCATATCTTTTCACATCAGCAACACGGAATAGAGGAACATTAATTTTTCTTTCTTTGTAAAGAAAAATAAAGCTTAGTCTGTGTGTGGTAGATAACACAAAGGCAATGGACTAACTTATTCTAGAGTGTTTAGAACAGAAAGCATTTCTCATGGAGCTTTCATTTTTCCTGCTGAAAACACATGGTGGTTAGGGATCCAAGAGAGATGGTTATCACATTGCTCGATCTGGAGTGAAGTCTTGTCCCAGGCAATAGTGATTCCCAGTTAACATTTGGAAGTCTAATGTGTTTGAGCTCCGTCAATTTTAAATAACTGTCTTCAATTTTTACATTTTTTTTTTCTTTATGTTGTTACTACCAAATGTGTTTTATTATTATTATTATTATTATTATTATTATTATTATTTTCTATATATATAATAAAAAGCTAACATCTGTTATTAATTGTATTATTGAACTAGGAGAGTTATTTGGAGATTGGATACATGTATGGTATGATTAAGATCCATATTGAAAACATCATAAATAACACACTGTATTATTATAACTGTGTAATGTATCAGTTTTACTAAATTCTGTTTAGGTACTGAGAAAGAAAAGGCTAAACTAACAAAGAAGATTGACACAATGAGGAAGAAGAAAATGTATTCTATTTAAAACGATGGGCAAAAAATGAAATTGTTAATGAAAGGGCTATGGCTACATAGTTTGATGAGCTAGTAGCCTGAATCGCTGAAAAGAAGTAATGGACTTTTTGGCTTGGAATGCTACATCTTTTTAATTGACTATCCTCTGTCCTTGGAAAAAAATCTAAACACAGTTAAACAGTTTCTAGCAGACAGCTGAGCTTATGTATTTCTCAGATGATCTCATGTAATTTCCTGTGGTTTTATGGCTTACGCAGACAAGAAGTGGCAATGCCATAAGTAAAATACAGCTCTGAAGCAAATAACAGGTACCATACATCAGTGAGACAGGCTCATGGTTAAGGAGAATGCTTCTGTACATCAGTTTTCCCCATTTCCTTGCCTGACTACCATCTCCACAAGCAGAAGTACTCCTACCTAAAACATTCTTAGAAAAAATCATGGAACTAAGTAGCTTCTTCCATGAATTCCGGGCACTACAGAAGTGACCTGATAGCTTGGTGAAGCCACAAACATATGCTATGAAAGAGCATCAGTACTGGCTTACACATACTCTGTTCTTATGTTGGTGCTAATACTGATTTAATACAAAATATTTTTGACTTTCATATACTACAGTGATGGAAGCATAAAAAAGCTCAGATCAGCAGCTACAAACATTTTTTGACCATAAAGCTCCACTTAATTGAGGTTAGCCTCATTAACATCTATATGACTTTCTTATCAAGTCACAGTGCAAGAGTAATTATATATGTAACAAGTTTATCACGGTATTTATTTTTTCTACTTTATTTCACTCTTTCTCCTAACTGGATATGGTAAGAAAAGCACTTAGTCCTATGTAGTGCTTTCATCAATACTCACAAAATGTTTTACAAAGAAGGTTTGTATTGTGATCTCCATTGCTATCAGCTGAGAAACTTAGGCACAGAAAGGTCAACTGCCTTTTAAAGGATACTCAGCATACAAATTACAAAGCTAAGCTAACAGGACTCTTGAGTCTTAGTCCTGTACCCTATTAATAAGGTTACATTCTCTTCCCTAGAGACAGGAAAAGGCAAAATCAGGTGGCTAATTACAAGTAACCACAGACAACTAGTAATCCTTGAATAATCAGGTTTCAAAAACCTTGAATTATTAGATTCATAGATCCTTGTAAATCTCTGAAGTAATTAAAGCCTGACTGAGGAGCTAAGTGATCTTTAGCTCAAATCCCATGAATAGATTAGCTTGCAAACATAATATATGCTGACTATTAATGCACTATTATGCTGTATAAGCAATGGGCATAATTCAGCAAAACTCTACCCAATTTGTACACATAATAGACTTACATCATCTTTACAGAGCTAAAGCTAATGTTAAGGGAAAACATTAAGAAATGTTATTTTATCTCTTAAGATTCCAGTGATAACATGAGATGCTCTAATTGAAAGAATACAGCTAGATAAGATATTTCAAGGCTCCAAAAATTAAAAACTGTACATCTTTTCATAACTGAAGAAATCTGAGGAGGGCACTCTAGTAACAGGAGTGTGAACTGCTATTCTTTAAGACAATTCTAAACAGAGATTCTCCATTATTCGGAAAGGCTTTCTAGAATTCCTAAACGACTGTTTATTGTATATGTTTTAACACGAAATATCCTGACTTCCTTTCTTGGAAATGCACTATAATGTCTACTGTAAGTTAAATTTCTTAGAAGTTACCTGGTACCTCTCCACTAAACTTTAGAGGGAGCAGGGACCATCCATTAAATAGGCTTGTATTTAAAATACGCACATAGGGAAATGAAATATTTACACACATAAGCCATTTGAGGCTATCTGAAACAAACACTTATTAACTCATCCTTCTGTCTGAGCTCATCAAAACTCACAGCACTTCAGAGACTGCAAGGTTATTTTTAAGTGAAATTGGACTAAACCTAAGAACTCACCTATAATAGTCACAATCACTAGAATTCCATCGGTCACCAAGACTAGAGACTCCATTTGACCTGCTAAGTACAGCCCAGCTTAAGTGTGAATTTGATGTAATGGGAAAAGAGTAACATCCCTCTCTGCACAAATTCTTTTTTTTTTTTTTTTTTTTTTTTTTTTTTTTTTTTTTCTTGTATATTCTGCATTCATTGCCTGGAGCTTTTAGGTGAACATCTGAAGAAAAAAAGAAAAAAGGAAAAAAAAAGAAAAGACCATCCATTGTCCCAGATCCCTTTTTAAACAAGATAATGAGGCTACAGCAAATTTGAACCACAGCTTGTTTGAGCTTGTTTGTTGTGTCCCTTCCTCATGAGATAGCTGAATATTTGTTGAGGATTCATTAGCTTTCATTGTGCAGAACCAAGGGCCCAAGATGAGAACAAGAAGCAGCAGCAGCTTAACATTACTAACAGGAAGACAAGTGCCGTGGAAAAGGTGGGAATGGGTATTGCTCTCATATTTCCTTCCACCTGCCCAGATCTGCAGCTTCACACTTCACACTGCCACGTCCTCCATCATCTTCCTTCCTCCCCTTCCAATAAAATCAGAAGCAAAACAGGTCCAGTTTCCCAAAAATGGGGAAAATAAACCCAAAAACTAAGCCTCACAAAAAATGCAGCAGAAAGCCATCATGTTTTGGGCACTTGTTACAATTCTATATCATGATGCCTCTTCAGTGAATCAAATCAGTTAGCTGCACAATAAGCTTATTTTACATACTGACCTTGACATTCTAGTTCTGAGCAGCATCATCTCTTCTCTGTTCTAGTCACAAATGTTATATGCTATTGGGCTTTCTTTCTGCTGTTCTAAATATCTTCAAACTTTTTGGCATTTCTCCATCTGGATGTCCTGTGGGTACTTCAAATTTCTCAGCAGCATTAAGACTAGTTAGGGTTACTTTCATATTAAGGAAGTTTCTCTAAGCAACTTGTCTCCTTTTCTAGAGGGCAAAAGAGGGGGGAAAATCTCATTTCTAAATATATAATGCAAACCTTATGTAGTTCAAATTTAAAAATTCAAAACCCTATTTCAATTATCATAATTGTTCAAAGAGCTCTTCGTGCCTATGTAAAAAACTAACACTTCTGACCTAATAGCTATGGCCCTGAAAATGCACAGGTAATGAAATATTTCTAAATCTCCATTAGAAGCTTAGATTACAATGGCACTTTAATGAAAGATAGAATTAACCTTGCTGAAATGCAAAATTATACTAGAAGACTCTTTATATTACACTAACAATGATGTGAGATTATATAAGCTTTTGAGATGACATACTGTTGGGTCCAATTTTTCAGCTGCGCCTTGCAAAGATGAGAAGAAAAACCTAACTATTATAGCTCAGGTGCACAGCTAAGAAGCACAGCATATATATAGTTAAAGTGAATAGGAACAATAGGTCAGCATGATGGAACTTGTGGGGGGAAAAAAGCTACAAAATGTGGAGGTCTACAAAACAGTAAAATATATATCATCCCTGAAATGATCTTTGGACTCGTGCCTTTTGAAAAGAAAGAAAAAAAAAAAAAAAAGAAACCAGATCTTTGGCAAAATAACAGAGACCAACATAAAAGCGCAGGTAGAATTTGCAACTGCACTAATTTGAATCAAACCCTGGAAAGCTTCAAAAGGTTCCAAGAACTAAACTTTAGAGAACTTTAGTGTAGAAATTCAACAATAATTTGACATCTGCTGCTTTCTTCTGACACTTACTGTTACACTTTCAGATGTACATCCCATATATTCAGTTAACACCAAGAGATGAGAGAAAATTTAAGCCAACTGACCTCTATCACCTCTAAAGATTTCTCACTAAGTCATCCTATTATCTCCCAATAATCCCATAAAGCATCTCGTAAAAACTGAAAACATCAGTCACATATTTGCAATATAAGAAGCAACTTACTACACAAGATAAGGCCAGTGATTCATCTAGTCTAGCACCATGCTGCTGATAATGGTAAGGTTCACCTTTCCCTAAGAGGAAATTCTGCTTCTAACATGAACAAAATATGTCTATGTGGAGGTGTCTCTGTCATGAATTGTGGATAAGCTTATCTCATAAATCATGCGGTTTTATAAGTGCAATTTTATTTTTATTTTTGCCTTAATTAACCATATTTACATTTTCCATATAAACAAGTAATCACACATCCAATTTTTCTACCTTTCTACCACTTTGATTTCATGTTGCAGTAAGTTAAATGGATTCACCACATGCTAAGAAAAATAATTTTATTTAAAAAAAAAAAAAAAAAAGAAAATTAAACATTCATTGAATTATCAGCAAGGAAAGAGAAAGATACAGTGTATCTTCCATATCTTCCATACAAAAATTATCTTTATACCACTGTAGTGTTTATTCCCATCCATACAGTATCAGTCCGATACTGACCATCTTTGGTCAGTGCATTGCCCACATTTTCTCTGTACTTATCTGCCCTGATCAACCCTGATTAACAAAAATATCCATGCAATTTTTATCCTATTTGGATGCTGAATTCTCCTGTATCTAATAAGGAATAGGAACCAAAACATTTGAAGATTTGATTCTATGTATTTTAAAAACTTTAAAAAAAAAAAGAAAAAAAAGAAAAAAAAAAGAAATTATATTTGGAATTCATCTCACTGAATGCAACTTGAGACAGATATCAGAGTTACAAACTGTAAGTTCAAAGAAATAAAAATAAACCAATTGTTAATAACAATGAACAGCCTGTAGCAATTAACGATTTTTTAAAAATGACAAATACTGTGAGTCTTACTATAATTTTAATCCCTCTGACATATTTTTCTTTCATATTTAATAGAATAGAAGCATTTGCTGTTGTTTTTTAGTTACAGATCTAAAGATGTATTAGGATGTGACAGATCCAAGAAGCCATACTTTTATTTAAAACTTCTTCATCTTGTAAATAGTCCTTTAGAATTTCTGGCTTTAATCATCAGTTTAATGAAGTCTAATGGATCTGCTATTATCCTTCCCTTTAATGTAGTAATGAGAATAAAAATATAATTAAGGGTGCTTGAAATAAAGGAACAAAAGCTGAAGACAAGGGAGAAAAAGAGATAGATACAGCAATACTACATAAATGAAAGGTCAAACAATCCGCGAATAGCTTTTCTATAGGCAACCACTCTAAAACATTGATTCCATGATTCCAAAGCTTATTAATAAACCTGCAACCTCCTAAACTTGTTACAGAAACCCCTTATGCACAATTCTATCATGAACAAAACAAGTCCAAGTAAAGTCCAAGTCCAAGTAAAAATGAATTTTTTGCACCAGGTTTAAGGTAAAAGTCAAACCATATTTTACTAAAAGCAAGTTGTTAAGCAATAATTGTGAAGGAATTTATGTCTGTGCCTTGCATGTTGTGATTGTGCTTTATCTCAATTAAAGAGACTATACAGGAAAAATAAAGTCTGGTTACTTTCCAGGAAGATAAACTTATGTTAGATACATGTATTTACTTTCAATAAGCTTCTCAACTGAATTTTGTTACTTTTTATAGTTTTACTCTGATGAAGAAGTATTGGGTACAAAATAAAATCCTGATTTGAAGAAAAACAATGAATAAGATATGCAACACATATGCAACCCATGCTTATTAATTGACAAAAATTATTTACATAGGCAGTATTTTCCTCTGAAGGTATCCCAAACGCTGAAGTTTCTAGACTGTGAATTTCAATGGGACATAAAAATACTTTTCCTTCTTACAAAAAAAAAAAATAGTTTTAAATTCAGTTTGGATTTTTATGGCAAATAGGAAATCAAATTTCTTGCATCTCTAGCACAGATATATAAACTAATGCTAAATCTTATTTTCCACATTCTTGGACAGGACAAAAGCATATAAGCTTTATATGGCGTAAAATAACATGGCCTTTCTTTCTCTTTATTATCTGACACTAGAAAATATTTTACATTTCTTGTATTATACATTTCTCTTTAATAAAATAAAGAATCAAAATAATCAGCATTATGAGAAGCCTCTCTCTTCCCACCACAGTAGTATAAGTAACAGAAATAAAATTCTATGCCTTGTTTCTCAATTTAAATATGATAATTGTTTAATAAATTAACATCCTACAGTAATATTACTTGGCATTCTTTCAGAACACTGGAAAATGAGTGAGGGTTTAGCAAATAGTGACATTAAATATATATATATATATATGAAGCAACAAGGGAGACAAAATTAGGTCATTTAACTTTCGTAGATGATATGAAAACTCAGGATCTCAGTGTCTTTCTTCTTAGATAATTTTATCTGCACTGCTTGTTAATGAGACAGTATCTAGAGGTAGATGAGGAAGCAGATTCATCATGGTTATTTCAGCTCATTGATGAGACCAATGAAATACAAAGAAGAAACAGGTTGCCCAGAGAAGTTGTGGATGCTCCATCAATGGAAGCGTTCAAAGCCAAAACTGGATGGGGCCCAGGGCAACCTGATTTAGGGGGAGGCATCCATGACCATGGCAGGGATATTGGATCTCGAACATCTTTATGGTCCCTTCCAACCCAAGCCATTCTATGATTTTATACTACCAAAACCAACCAACCAACCAACCAAATAAATAAATACCCAACTTTCTTTATTATTTCCTCCCTACATCATCCCTTACCTCTCTTCCTAAGTTTCTGCAATGCATGCAATTCCTCTGGTTATTAATTCCTTTGGCTTCTCATTTCCACTACAGAGAACCTATACTTTCCTTGAAGCCTAAGGGAATTCTGCCAATGGAGTGCAATTTAAATAGCGTACAATTGTGCTGGGCAAAATAAGCAATGAACTCAGGCTGATCTTCACCTACAAGTCACCTCATTTTTTTCTAAAAATGCACAAGTTTCAAAAAGATAATGCCATTTAGATTTCTACTCCATGCTTGCTAAGTAGTTAAGAATAGCATACTTTTATCAGAAGCAGGAAATGAATATGTAATGAATGATGTTTTCCAGGAAAACATTTATAACAATTTTTAGCTTGTTTTCCCTTCCAATATGCAAAGAACTGAATTTTAGTCTTTTTTATTATTATTATTATTTCTGTTGTCATATATATATCTAAGCTCAACATAGTGCCAAAATAAATTTTGTATGCTTTTTGCATATTTCCCTTTTTGATGGAAGAGAGGCATAAAGGAGAGCATCAAGGTGGACAATTTTGAATAATTTATTTATAACTCTTTTTTTTTTTTTAATAGGTTGAGTTCCTACAAGTTGAGTATTTAGCATCACAGCACGATGCTTGGGCTGTTCTATATATGCAAGGATAATGTTAATGAGACTTTTTATAAAGAATAAATGTTGAGCAACTCCTTCTTTCCTTCCTTTCATGCAACAGTTGGAGTCAAATGGTTGTTCAAGCTTGTTATGCACAATCCTGTTGTTATAGGGAGAACTATTCTATAAGAAGATTAGATATTAGCTTAAGCTGCCTTGGTACAAGTGAATAAGCATGAGCCTGCAGATATACAAATGCTAAATCCACTGGCATTATCATTTCTTAAGCATTCAGAAACCTCCAAGCTTTTCTAGGTGGTAAAGCATCCTACTACACATAAGTCTATTTCACAGACATACAAAATCTGTTTATTTTCAATAGAAGCAGCATTGTTCAAGTTAAGTTATAGTGTAATAAACAGATTAGGGCATTAGGAAACAGAATTATTAAAAGTGAAAGATCCTCAAAGGGAAGGGAAAGAAATAAATGCTGAATCCTCTATTTCAAACAAATATGGAATGAAATTTAAATTAAATCTAGCTCAAAATAATTTACCTTTTGGCATCACATATCAGTATTTCAAGTATCAGTTCAGAAAGTAAACAACTCACTAGGTTGGATGAAAAATTACCCTGTCTCTTTTAATTCAGTGTGAATTTTCAAATTTAAAGTAACCTCTAGTCATTTATTTAAGGCACCTTGTTAACACACTGTTTGTTATACCAAAGTAGAGACAGTAACTTTCAAGATTTTAACTTACTCCTAGAACTCCTAGAACATTTCATTTTTTTCTGCTGTCCTCAGTGGCTTGTGGCAGTTTGTTAACAGTATAAATGGGCTATATTTAAGATTTTCTTTCACCTACAAAGTTAAAACTTCTAGGCAAAAGGTTCATCCACTACCTTTCTTTATAAGAATTTAAATAATACTGATTTGACCTATAGATCTTATGCTGAAGCTTGACACAGAATGCTCTTACTCTCATTACACTAATTGCTATCATAAAGTCAATTATTGCATTAAGAGTCAAAAAGTCAATGATCCTTGCTGAACAGGAAGTTTTTTAAAATTATTATTATTATAATGTAAAGTGGGCTATATCTGTGTTTCTACCAGTACGTATCATATGCATTTCCATACTGAAGTACAAAGCCTGAAGACTAAGCATTTCTAAAATGTCTTTTGGTCCATTTTTATTTATTTATTTATTTATTTTATAGCAACAGATTTTGCAGATACTACCAGAAACTGCAGAAAGAGGGTTGGGTTGCTTTTAAAATGTTGTTAATATCTGCTTCTTTATAGTCTCTTTAAATCAGAAGGGTCTTTACAGTTGTCCTGCTTAGCTTTAGAATACTGTGCCAAATTAAAAATAAACAGTAAATTTTCTTACATTTGTAGCACACTCTAAAACAACTTAAATAATAATAATAACTTAAATAGTAGTAATAATAATAATAATAATAACAATAATAATAAATTAATTAAACCTAAACCTTTGTCGCTTTCCAAACTCTGACCACCACTGAACATTGAGTTAAAATTTGAGAGACGATAAAATGTACAGGTTATAATAGGACCTAAACACAAAAAGCTCAGCCATCCTACCTAAGCTCTTTCAAGAAGATTCATCTTGCTGGTAAGTACATGCCTCAAGAATACATCTATCCCCATCTCTAGTCAAAAAATGGCTAAAGGAAGAGCTACCTTTACATCAATGCTATAAATATTTTGTTCACCCTAAGAAACTGAACAAAACAGTGACTACTACTGGGAAAAAGAACATGTCTTTTTCTCCTTTTCTCCTAGTTGTACTGTTATACAAATGCCTTAGAAAGTCACAAAGTCCTGTCCAAATCACATTTAAACTCAAAATAAACTCTTTGTAATATTTAGGCCATTGTACTTTTAAAAGAAACAGGGGAATATACTCTTCAGATAGCATGGAGGTCAGAAAACTTAAATACATACAAAAAGTTAATGCCTTAGGTTATCTACTGTGTACACAGATGTTTGGGATAAATAAATCTTGCTAACAGTAGACTCTGCTCTGCAGAAAATGGCTAGGCTTATGTGTTCTCTTGCCACTGTCAGAAACAGAATGTCAGACTATATGGACCCTTGGCCTGAGTCAAGGACGTTTCTTATATTATCTAACACTTGAAAATTGTACTCAGATCAAATGACATTATCTTTCAGGTTTGGATATTCTATAATATTCTACAGCACATAAATATTTCCAGCATTCTTGAAGGAATAAAATGAATTGATAGTCTTTCAGACAAATCTGGGGAGCATAAGAGGTAACTCCAGATGGATTTTTCTGGTTTTAATTTTTTACTTTCTTTTAAGTGAGTTCTTTTCTGAAAGGCTTCTGTGTAGAGTTTTCATTGAACTATTCTATATCAGCATGCTTGTTCTTCAAGGATGTGCTGTCCCCCAACCCTTCCAATACAAATACATTTAACTTTCAATTTATTTCCTCTCCTTTATCTTGTACCTAAGGCAAAATACCTGGAATTAGAGAATGAAATGTTTCTACAGTTAGTTGTGCTAATTTCATTTCTTCTGAAGCTAGAGGTGCGGTTTCACTGCGTTTGTTCTTCTATTACTTTGAGTTTTTTTCTTAAGATTGGTGAATTTTCTTGTTTGGCATCTGTAACATCAGCAGTGTTTTAGCACAGAGTTTAATGAAATACAACTAACAACGTAAATATCCCTTCAGGGAGAAAGAAATCTTGGTATAGAGATAACTTCTTAACTTGTGTGTCTACAGAATTTGCAGATTTGCTACGAAATTCAGTCTGCTACAATGCACGACTCTTTTCCCTCTTTCTTTTGTCTGTCATATCATCTTTCAAAAACAAACTTTTTATTTTTTTTGTAAGTCAGGCTGAGTCTAATTGGAAATGAACACTGAGAACTACCTTGCACCGTCTTTATTGAATTAATATTTGAATTATTTGGTAATATTTGAATTACCTTGAGACAAAAAAGGGCAGAATTATGCAGTTTAATACAGTAAAAAAGTGTTGTGCTACATGAGTCTTTTTTGTCTCAGATACTTTACAGGTATAATCAGGTACAAAGATTAATGTGTAAGTGAACAGAACTGATAAAGAAACTAAAGGTTTCTAATAAAGAAACCGATAAAGAAACTAAAGACAAAGGTGTAAAACTGGCTTGAAAAACAAAAAGTATCTATTCCAGCTTGCAATTGTGAACAATTTTCAGAATATACCCTCTTCCTTTTTCCTTGTGTTTTCCTTGAGTATGGAGGCAACAGATTTTAGCAGTAGGACCCATGTTTTTTGCTAAGAACTAAAGTTAGAAAGGGGGCAAGATTATTTGCTAATACTGGCCAAACTGTTCTGAAAAGGTCTTGTTGAACTTAACATACGATCACATAGAATTTCATGAAGGCTAATATGGAATTATGAAAGAATTTGAATACTGCTTTAGCATGAATTAGTTTTATCTCTATGAACACTTATAGGGCACCTCTCCAAATATGGTGATTTCATATCTAACTATGTGTCCAAAATCAAACTTCTTTCTTTGGTGTAATCTTATTTTTTTGTGCATTTTTTTTTTTCTGTGTAGCTCTTTTACAACTTCTGCATTTCCTCACCACACTGATTTGAAAACTGACTTATGATAAATGATTCTGTGACATGGCCAGATATATATGTGTTGAAGGAAAAAAGAAGTCTTAGGACACTAGCTGCAAACGAATGAATTTGAACTAGTCTCCCTAAGAATTGCTTTATTCATAGGACTCTGAAATGTATGTTATCTTCAGTTTATCCAAAGCAGCCAAATTAAATTGGGACTTGCTCAAATATTTTCCGTAGACCTTTACAAGTCCTATAAATCTCTGTATAAGTTAAACACGCCTTCTATTACTATAGTGTAAAAAGACTTTTTAATATATATATATATATATTAATCTGTAGTGATTTCTAAGTAGTCATAATTTGGCATTGTCTAATTTCTTTTCATAGCTCCACTCTGTATCCTTCTCTAGTAAAGTTTAACTTCCAAGTTTTACTCAACTCTATTCTCAGCTACTGTAATCCATGTCCTTGGAAAAGAGCAAGTCTTTTTCTAACCAAAAACTGTGAAAAGATGACTGTTCCAAACAAATGTGTAGTAGTTAGACTGAAGGATATAGAAACAATGACAAGACTTATCCTCAGTGGAAAAGGATGAGGTTAGAGAATACTTAAACAACCAGGACATATCCAAGTCCATGGACCCTGATGGGATGCACCCACAAGTGCGGAAGGAGCTGGCAGGTGTCACTAGAAGCTCTCAAGTGTCTTAGAATGACGATAACTATTGGGAGAGGTGCCTGAAGAATCAAATACCAATCCTATATTCGAGAGCAAAAAGCAGCACCCAAAGAACAACAAGCCAGTCAGCCTCACCTCAGTCTCTGGGACGGTTTTGGAAAAAACAGTCCTGGGAACCATTTCCAGGGACACGGAGGACAAGAAGGTCATCAGGCAGTCAGCATAGATTCACCAAGGGAAAGTCATGTTTGATGACTTCATAAACTTCTAGCGAGAAGATTGGCTTGGTAGAGCAGTGGATACCTAGACTTCAGTAAGGCTTTTGACACTGTCTCCCTTAAGATCCTCATAAAGAAGCTGTTGATGCATATACTGGGTGGACTGAAAACCGGCTGAATGGCCAGGCTCTTAGTGTGGCACAAAATCTAGCTGGAAGCCAGTAACTAGTGGTGTACCTGAGGGGTCAATACTGGTTCCACTACTGTTTAACATCTTCATTAATGATCTGAACAATCACTCAGCAAGTTTGCTTATGACACAAAACTGGGAGGAGTGACTGATACATTAGACATTTGTGCTGCCATCCAGAGGGACATTTCTAGAGAAACTGGCTGAAAGAAACCTTATACAGTTCAAAGTCCTACACCTGGGGAGGAACCAGACACCAGTACATGCTGGGAGCCACCCAGCTTAGAAGCAGCTTTGCAGAAAAGACAATGGGGGTCCTGGTGACGACCAAGCTAAATGTGAGTCAGCAGAATGCATTTGCTGTAAAGAAGGGTAATGCTATCCTGGGGTGCATTAAGCATGGCCACCATGCTGAGGGAGGTGATTCTTCCTCTCCGCTCAGCCTTGGTGAGGCCACACCTGGAGTATTGTGTCCCGTTATGGACTGCCAATATAATAGAGACATGGGCATCCTGGAAAGAGTCCGATGAAGGATAAGAAAAAGGATGAAGGGACTGGAGCATATCTCCTATGTGGAGAGGCTGTGAGAGCTGAGGCTTGGAGAAGAGGAGGTTAAGGAGGAAATCTTATCAATGTCTATAAATACCTGGAGGAAGGGTGCAAAGAAGATGGAACAGAATCCTATATGACTCAAACTGAGATAAATATTAACGGCATCAGGCATAGCTTGAATTAATACTATTAATTCTTTGATAGTAGGACACCGGTGATGAGTTATCAGACCCTCAGGGGTCTGTCTTGGGACTGCTGCTTTTCTGTGTCTTCATCAATGACATAGACGATGGGACTGAGTGCACCCTCAGTAAGTCTGCAGATGACACCAAGATGAGTGGTGCAGTTGATACCAAAGAAGGAAGAGATGCCATCCAAAAGGAATGGGAGTTACTGGAGAACTGGGCCCTTGGGAACTGCATGAGGTTCAACAAGTCCAAGTATCCAAGTCCAAGTAATATCTTCATCGATGATCTGGATGAGGGCATTGAGTGCACCCTCAGTAAGTTTGCAGATGACACCAAGCTAGGTGCGTGTGTCGATCTGCTTGAGGGTAGGAAAGCTCTGCAGCAGGATCTGGATAGGCTGCACCGATGGGCTGAGGTCAACTGCATGAAGTTTAACAAGGCCAAGTGCCGGGTCCTGCACCTGGGGTGCAATAACCCCAAGCAGAGCTATAGGCTGGGAGATGAGTGGTTGGAGAGCTGCCAGGCAGAGAAGGACCTGGGAGTGATGGTTGATAGTCGGCTGAATATGAGCCAGCAGTGTGCTCAGGTGGCTGAGAAGGCCAACAGCATCCTGGCTTGTATAAGAAGCAGTGTGGCCAGCAGGGCTAGGGAGGTGATTGTCGCCCTGTACTCAGCTCTGGTGAGGCCGCACCTCAAGTACTGTGTTCAGTTTTGGGCCCCTCGCTACAAGAAGGACATGGAGGTGCTTGAGCGGGTCCAGAGAAGGGCGACAAAGCTGGTGAGGGGTCTGGAGAACAAGTCTTATGAGGAGCGGCTGAGGGAGCTGGGATTGTTCAGCCTGGAGAAAAGGAGGCTCAGGGGTAACTTTATCGCTCTCTACAGGTACCTCAAAGGAGGCTGTAGCGAGGTGGGGGTTGGTCTGTTCTCCCACGTGCCTGGTGACAGGACGAGGGTGTAGTGGGTTTACATGGCAAGGTTTTGGTAGCAGGGGGCTATAGGGGTGGTTTCTGTGAGAAAGATCTAGAAGCTGCCCCATGTTTGGGAAGGGCCCCATTGTTTTCCAGATCTGAGCCAATAAGCGATGTTGTTTGCGCCTCTGTGAGAGCATATTTAAGACAGGTTAAAAAACGCTGCGCCACACAGCAGCCGGGAGAGTCAAGGGAGTGAGGAACAGCACCAAGGTCAGTGTAGAAGGAGGGGGAGAGGTGCTCCAGGCGCCAGAGCAGAAGTCCCCTGCGGCCTGTGGTGAGGACCATGGTGAAGCAGGATGTCCCCCTGCAGCCCATGGAGTACCACGGTGGAGCAGGGTTCCACGCTGCAGCCCGTGGAGGAGACCACGGTGGAGCAGGTGGCCCTGCACCGACGGAGGCTGCCGCCTGTGGAAGTCCCCTGCCGGAGCAGATTCCGGGCTGGACCTGTAGCCCGTGGAGAGGAGCCCACGCAGGAGCAGGTGACCTGGCAGGAGCTGCTGCCCGTAGGGGAGCCAGGTTGGAGCAGTTTTCTCCTGAGGGATGGACCCCGTGGTACGGACCCATATCTGGAGCAGTTCTGAAAGAGCTGCTGCCTGTGGGAAGCCCACGCCGGATCAGTTCATCAAGGACTGCATCCCGTGGGTGGGACCCCACAGCACAGGGGACAAGAGTGACCGAGAAGGAGCGGCAAAGAAGAAGTGCTGTAGACTGACCATAACCCCCATTCCCCGTTCCCCTGCGTCGCTCGGGGGGAGGAGGTGGAAGAGGGTGGATGGGGGGGAAGGTGCTTTTGTTTTTTTTTTTTTTCCTTTGTTTTCTCACTTCTCTCGCTTGTTAGTTGTAGGCAATAAATCTTACTATCTCCTTATGCCGAGTCTGTTTTGCCCGTTACAATAATTATTGCGTGATTTTCTCGTCCTTATCTCAATCCTTGAGCCCTTTTCACATATTTTCTCCCCATTCCTCTTTGAGGAGGGGGAGTGAGAGAGCGGCTGTGGTGGAGCTCGGCTGCCCACTCGAGCGGAACCACGACAGAGGGGAAATGGGCTTAAGTTGCGCCAGGGGAGTTTTAGGTTGGATCTTAGGAAGAACTTCTTTACTGAAAGGGTTGTTAGACATTGGAACAGGCTGCCCAGGGAAGTGGTGGAGTCACCATCCCTGGAAGTCTTCAAAAGACGTTTAGATGTAGAGCTTAGGGATATGGTTTAGTGGGGACTGTTAGCATTAGGTCAGAGGTTGGACTCGATGATCTTGAGGTCTCTTCCAACCTAGAAATTCTGTGATTCTGTGAAGTACAAAGTATTGCACCCTGGTTGGGGCAACTCCAGAAAGGAGTACAGGCTGGGAGAACTAACAGAGAGCAGCCCTTCAGAGAAGGGCTTGGGGGTTCTGGTGCATGAAAGTTTCGACATGAGCATTTGCAGCCCAGAAGGCCAACCGTGTCCTGGGCTGCAACAACAGCGGTATGACCAGCAGGTTGAGGGAGGAGCTTGTTTCCCACTACTCTGTCCTCATAAGGCCCCACCTGGAGTACTGCATCAAGATTTGGTGCCCCCAGCATGAGAAAGATGTGGACCTGTTAAAGCAGGTCCAGAGGAGGGCTAAAAAGATCATTAGCGGGCTGGAGCACCTCTACTTTGAAAAAAGGAGGAGAGAGATGGGGATGTTTAGCCTGGAGAAGAGAAGGCTCCAGGGGGAGCTCATTGCAGCCTTTCAATACTTAAAGCGGTCTTATAAAAAGGATGGCAAAGGACTTTTTACTCAGGTAGATAACGATAGTACAAGGGGGAATGGTCTTAAACTAAGAGAGAATAGATTTAGACTAGACGTTGAGAGGAAAATCTTCACTGTAAGGGTAGTGAGGCAGTGAAACAGGTTGCCCAGAGAAGCTATGGCTGCCCCTTACCTGGAGGTGTTCAAGACCAGGTTGGAAGGGGCCTTGACCAACTTGATCTAGTGGAAGGCATCCCTGCCTAAGTCAGGATGAATTAGATGATCTTTAAGGTTCCTTCCAACATGAGCTTTTCTATGATTCTGTGATGTATGTAAATGAGTATTAAATCCAATAAAGTCCTTTGGCATCTACCAACACACTTGGTTGGGCAGTATGTCGATGTGCAACATCTTTACTGAAATATATGCCTTTATATACACATTAAATGACCTGGTTAGCACATTCATAGGAAAAGCCTGTGAAATATATTAATTCATCTTTTATCACACTGTTTCTCCATTTAGATACAAACAATGGATCAATGTCTTTTCTTTATAAGTTAGTTTCAATACTTTATAACATCAACATTATAAGACTGAGTTACATCTCATACTACTGCTACATACTTCATTATAACTAGAAGAAATTTAGGGCTAAATGAATTTAGGGCTAATAGACAATCATCTAAAGCTCTTCCAGGAAAAGATCCTGAAGAAGTCTCAACAAGTCACAACAAGAGATACTTAACTGTTAACTCTACTAGTTCATTGGACAGGTAGTTATTACTAAGGAGTAGTTTACACTAGGAAAGTGGGAGTGTATAAACTCATTGAGTTCATGAATACTCCACTATTCAGAATCCCCCATAAAGTCAAGATACAGTTCCTTCATTTTATGAATATTTTGTATTGCTTTTAACAGCACCTGAATAAGAAGCAGATGTAAAGATAAAACATGATTTCATAATGCTTTATGATCATAAATCTCATTTGGGTGTTTCCACTCATTAGATTTTATATTAATTCAAGCAATGGGACTACATATTTCTATGAGCTGCAGTCCATTCACCAGACGATATTTAGGAGGGAAACGCTGTCACTGTTTGAAAAGAGTTATTGATGTGACAAGAGTAATTATAATAGTGCTTTATGGTTTGGGGAGTAATGTAACATAGCTCTGGTTCACAGGCAGCAGAGAGACCATCGTTATAATGCATGTGGTGTGATGCAGCATGTTACTCTGTATTATTAGCCCTGCATGGCTTTCCTAGAGAAATGGCGGCAAGTTAGGACTAATATAACACGAACTAAAGTATTTGCAATTCCCTCCTCAACATCTGCTCCATAAAATGCAATTTGCTTATTTGTGCAAGCTGTGCTTCTTTAGGAAATCTCCAAATCCTCTTTCAGATGTACCTGCCTAATTTACACAACTTGAATGTGGCCCATAATAGCCTACATTTTAATTTCATATAGTTTAACACTGCAGTAAGCAACCTGTTTATTTAAATTCCATCAAAAACAAAGCAACACAAAGGTATGAGTGACCAGAGTCAGAAAGGAAGAATAGGGATTTATTTTTTTTTGTCCGTTTTTCAAGAGGCAGAGCTCTCAGATCACCAGGAAGAATATTAAGGAAAGCAGTTAATATGTAGTTAAAGGAATTATAATGCACATGAACATATGTTGTTTTACCTAATTTTGATCAACTTAAAAGTAAAAATGTCTTTATTCTTTCAGTTGGGTTTAACACACCATCTGGTTTAATTATTCCTTAGGTAGTACACTATAAAGATAATAGTAACAGTATTGTTAAGCCAATCCAAAAGAACGTTTCTGTTGTGATTTTTCACCAAGGATGTTCCTCAAACTCGTTGACAATGAGGTCAATGTAATAAGCTTTTGCATAAGTATCACGTTACTGCCAGTATTTAGCAGATGTTAGTTTAAGATTGTCACCTCTGTGTTGACTCAAATCTTCTGCTTATTCAGTAGAAGAATGTAGTCCCAATATGAAGCACTCCTTAAAATTTGAGTTTCAGGCAAACTGCAAAAATCCGTTGAAAGCATTTTATTAAAATATATTTAATTTGATTTAAATAGATGAGAAGAAATGATGGCATTAGAAACAAGATTTTATAGGATTGTCTGTTAAAAGGAAATAAACTGCAGTTTATAAAAGTCATATTGATTAAAGAATCAAAATACTAAAGTCAATCTCAGTCCTCATTTCAGCAAGGAAAGATATGCCCACTGAGACTTATGAAATATACTGCTTTGATCAACTACGCAAGTGGAATATTGAAGGTTCATTATTCATTGTAATACCAGAGGGAAGGCAGGGATTTAGGGATTCACTTCAACATCTTTGAGTGGAAAAGTGATTTCAAGCAGTTTTGTAATAATCCCAATTTCAAAGAGTCCTAGTGAACTTCACCATTCCACTTCTGCCAACTTTCAACAGGACTTAGTTACTGCCCTAGCTAAAAACTACTTTGTGTTGCTTATCTTTTAAACTATTACTCCAAAAACTGAATTCTGTAACAAATTCTTACAGCCCTGAACATTATCTAATAACCCAAAACACGCTATTGCCTTCAAAGGTGTTTCTGAACTAAGGCAAAAAGTAAAGTAAGTCTAGAACAGCATTTCATCACAATGAATGCATAAAAACATGCACTTTATGAAACACACAACAAATTATTCTGAATTTAACAAAAGAAAAGAGAACATTTAAAATACATTATTGGTAGGAGGCGTGCTCAATATTCACAATATTGTAACATACATACTTGTATTCTCAAATGTAGTAATACTGTTCTGATTCCCTGAGAAAGAATATTTGATGATGGTCACGAGTTAAGAACAAGAAATACAAAACAAAAAACCCTTAAGCCTTTAAAAAATTAAAACATATTAAGCAAACAGGTGTTTTGCAATGCTTAACTTTGTTGCTCCTTGCAGCTGGATCCAATTTATGGTATAATATTTCTATTACAGCAGTTAGTGGAGTCTGGTGACCCCATGAAATACAGGAAGGAAAAAACAAACTTCTCAATGCCCTTACTAAATGGATTTAACAGAAATCATTTGTGCTTTTCTAACTGCCTAGAAGTTTCATCCAACCCTGGAAACCCTGAGAAAAACAAACAAACAAAAAAACAAAAACAACAGAAGAAAACAGAAGCATTTATATTTACTGCTGTGATTACTGGGCTGAATGATTTTTTGATACAACCAAATACATTTGTTTTTGCATTTTGGAGTAAATAAAGAACTGAACTAAGTACAGCTGTAGCCCATAAGTGATTAACAGAAGATACTAGTCACCTTTGGGTACTTGGATATGTTTTCTTATAAGAAGGGTTAACTGAAAGTCAGGGATCTCTCCTAGTGTTCATTACATTAAGTTCTAAGAATAAGTACATTTCCACTGGACATACAGTACTGATGAGTAGGAGACATTTGAGCTGTAACTCAAAATTTGAGCTTAAAAGGCCTTAGTAAGTCCAAAGCAGCTTAGCAACATGTAAGAAATTTCAGGAGACGCAGACAATTTCATAAGTCTGCACTAAAATCACAGGAAGGGTAAGAGTACTGAAGGAACCTGTCTGAACACCAATTTGACCAAAAGAGAAAGAAAGAAGGGGGGGGGGGAAAAAAAAAAAAAAAAAAAAAAGCATTGAAGGGTTGCATGGGGATCACTTCCATGATCTGTCTTTCAGCGTGGCAGGAGCTCAAAAATCACAGTGTCTCAACTGGTTGGGAATGTAAAATACTCTTATTCTCTTTGGATATTGCAGATTGTTGTAATTTGTACTCAGTAAACAAAATAACACAGGTACAGGAACATTAAAATGTATCTGGCTGGCTGTTCTACTGTGTATCACCATCTGCAACACAAATCACTAGCAAGCAGTGCTGGCAATGCTTTAGAACCTGCTGTAGCATCTGTCTTCTGCTTCAAGGGAATGGCAGCCTGTTCACCTTCCACCCTTCCCAAATACAAAAAAAAAAAAAAAAAAACGTGCCCTAGAAGTAACTTAACCATAAGCTTTTCCCCCTCACTGGCTTGTCCACAAGGAGTACAACTCACAGTCTGAGAAACACAGCATTAGAGGAGTCTTCAAGGTTATAGTTCTGATGAGATGCTGCACAATCTTGGCACATAACTTAAATTAAAAGTGCAAAATTGAGTGATATAACGGACTTGTTGTTAGGAAAAAAAAAAAAAAAGTTAACTGCTAGATATTACCATTTCACAGATGCTTAGCATTAAGAAAAAAACAGTATCATTATATAAACATAACTTGAAAAGAGCTCTTCCAGTCATCAAATCCAGCACCTTGCTATCATAGAGTATGTATGTCTATATTACAATCCTATTTGTAAGCCAATTAAATCCCACTTTTATTTATTTATTTATTGTCACTAGCCTGGAAGAATATTCAAAAACCTATTTATACTAGTTATCAAAAATATTTTATTGATGCCAGTCATCCTGAGGTAACACTAGTTATTCTCCTGCCATACCATATTAGATCTCTCAGTGTTGTTTGACTAAACAAACTAAGCACTTTTAAACTTAATTTCTGGAGAAACATTCCATTTCTCTGAATGTCCAACCACCTTTCCAGCTAATCTAGTATAAATGTCTGAATAAATGGAATTATACATAGCTCTGCTGATGAATCTCAGCAATGCTGATACTTCTCAGCATACTCACGCTCAGATACTCAGCAATGACAATACTTCTGTATTTTCTAATTCACCTTAGGGTCACCTTCATCCCTTCCCCCACAGTTCTAGTGATGATTCATAGCTATCCTACAACTAACCAATATGCTAAAGACCTCTGTTCCTGGACGATGATTGATTTCATTTTACTGCAGAAATTCATGCTGAAAATTAATAAACACATGATGTTGTACTTTCACTAACTTTAGTTCATCTCCTTTCCATTACTGAAGTCTTCAGTATCATCCGCTGGTGTTACACTTCATCCTATACTTATATCTAGCATATATCATACCTGCATCATTTTTAAAGGTAACCCGAATACATTTACTCTTGACATGCAACCTAAATGTATTTGCTTCTTGAAGCACTAGATACAAGGCATTCTTTGGCATTACTTAGAACCTTGACTGCAATGCAAAATAATCCCAGACTGATGTTGTGTCAAATGACACTGTGGTCAAATTATTTGTTTCAAAACAGTGAAACCAGCCAAACAACAAAGTTTACATATGGAGACTACTGCAACAGCTATTTGATTTTATGTTTAAAAGAAAATGATTAATGCTTTTCATTTAGTAGAAAACAGCTGCACTCCTAGCTTACTATCTAGAAAGCAGGAGGAAGAGAAGTAACAGTTTAAGAAAAAACATCATTTTTAGTGAAAAATGGCTTCAACTTTGGGAATTGCTGTTGCCAATAGGTTGTTAGAAAAATACTAGCAAAACACTTAAAATGTATTAATACTCAGAAGATTTTCAAATAATTATCAACTTGAAAATGAATAAAAAGATATAAACTATTCACAAATACCAGCAGTTAAGAATACACAATTCCATCTAAAAATAAATTCTCCAGTCACTCACACACTACAGTAGTTACCTAATGTATCAGGAAACCATTGAAAAGGGAGCCTTGAAGTATAAACACAAAGCAACCACTTAGTCCCTTTCTGTCATTTTCCTTCTTTTACTGCAAGTTTTAGCAACGTGATCAATAAAACAAGAGAATCTGAATTATTATGCTTTTTGCCATAATTTTTCTAAGTGGAGAATTACGTACTTGAGGAACAAAAGATGTACTCGGACTCAACAAAGATTAAGCTTTACCCTGTTCTTTCTACTCCCATGTCAATCAAGTGCAAGAAAATATCGATAACTTTTCCAGCATCTTAATGAATGCATTGTTTTTTTGAAAAGAGGTCAAATCAATGATTTTCCTATAGAAAATACTGTCAGATTCTCTAAGTAGTGAAGTAACTGTTTTTTCATAAATGCAGTAACAAGACTTTGATCTTGAGTTTGAACATGTGCAGAAACGTACATCACATTTATTTAGCTCAGAAAGACTGTTCTTTGGATTACAACTGCTGACACCAGGTGTTAAAAGTAATAAACCATGCGACAGTCAGATCCACCAGCATTGGACATGTTCCCAGCTGCTGGCCAGTACTTGATCTCCTTTTTCTAAGCAAGGTATTCAAGAAAGTAATAAAAAACCCTCCTGTCTAACAACACCTGTCAGCTGGGCTTCAGACCAGGCTACTGGGCAGATAAAGCACCTGGGGCTCGGCTGGATGACCTCCTTGTTGGAGAGAGAAGAAGGAACAATCATATTCATCCTAACAGACTTGGCAGCTTTGGTACAACTGACCTCCAAATATTCCTACTTCTATCCCAAAGACAGCTGCAGAGGGTAAACAGTAATAGCTTGAAATGACTTGGGTCATTTTTCTCACACCAAACTCACGAGACTAAAGGTTGTTTTTTTGTTTTGTTTTGTTTTTTGTCTTTTGTTTTGTTTTGTTTGTTTGTTTGTTTTTCCCTTTATCATCTTCAACCTCACAATGATCATACTCATCCTAGATCCTGATGATGAATAAATAGATCTAGAGTGCTAACACTAAAGCACACACACAATATTCAACTCAATCCTGTGCTGAGACTGAAGGAAAGCTGTTTAAAAAAGAACCTGCCTAAATAAACTGGTAAAAACTGAATACAGGAAGGCCAAAAACAATGCTGGAAGCTTGACCGAACTGCTCTAAAAACCAAATTCTCTGCAATTACTCTGATTTACAAATACGTTTGTCTCTGTGCTAATAAAAAAAGAGTATCCCCTCAAGTTTCAAGATTTGCTGGAATTCGCCTGCTTTTCAGTCATGGGTTGAGCACAGTGAAGCAGTTACTCATAACTCTGTATTTGTAATGCTTGCATGGAGGGAAGAGAGAACTGTGATTTTATGCAGAAATGAAGCTCCAAGCAGGACAAAATTCAAAAGCCCATGCTCAGCAACAGAAAACAATCAGCAAGCAATAAAAACCTGTACAAAGTCCGGTTCAAACTTTCAAATGCCTACACTGGTCTGTAAAAGGAACTTTAGTGTCATTGTCTTCCCAAGAAAGCCATTAGGTTTGACATTCTTGATAATGAAGTACAAGAAAAAGACAATATTAGCATCATTCTGATACTATTTCACACAAGATTAATGGAATAAAATACAGAAAAAATATTCAATTTACCCTCAAGCTCATCTCTTTCACAGAAGGAAGAAAGATTCCTATACATGAATTGAGCTATTTATTCTACAAAAGAGACGGACATACTTGTTGGCAGTGTTTTATGAACCTGAAAGGTAACGGGGCCCATAAAACTCCGTGACACTTGTTTTTGAGCTTCACAAAATTAGAATGTATACCTCATATTTGAAGTGTCAAAAAAAATACTTTCTTTTGCATGATTCATTTACCAGACAAATATTCTTCTCATAAGAACTTTTGCTATAGAATTTACTCACTTCTCTTTAAAAAAATAATAGTTTAATTTACTTGACATAAGAAGTCTCTCAAAAAGAAAAATAACAGCTGCACTATGCCTGTCCTGGAAAACAAACAAACAAACAAAAAAAACCAACCACTCTTCTGTGTTACTGAAAACTTACATAGGAAATGCATTTACATTTAGAAACATATCACTAGTGCAAGATCAATATTTATTGAAAAACGAGGTTCATCCTACATAAATCTGCTTTTCATTTGTAAAGAAAGTAGTCAGGCAATGGAGAAAAAAAGTATACTATAAAATGAGGCTTGTGCTTATTCTAAAAACAGTCAGAATCACTCTCTAAAAGGAACATTCTGGAGAGAAAAAAAAAAAAAAAGAATTAGCCCAACATAAACATGAAGAGTTGCTCATATTTTATCATTATGTATTTAACAGAAAACAAAACAACATTTTAAGAGTGATACCTCAAAACCCCCTTTAAGATTTTTAAGTGTATATTGAATTCAAATACAAGAAGTACCAATGTAATAGCCAGGCTTGAAAAAAGTAGAGTTTGGTAGATATTTTGACAGTGCTTGCATGAATTTATGTTGTGGAAGCTATTCTTCCTTTGTTAGCTTCACCAGCTCAGACAGTCATGCAAACATCCAATGTATTTTTTCACCATTAGTCATTTTAAATTAGAGTTCAGGTTAAAAAAAAAAAAAAAAAAAAAAAAAGTCTTTTCACCATTAAATCCCTTTCATTATCTGCAGTTGATTTAAAAGGAGTCTTTTCACGTGGTTATACACAATAAATCATTCCTCATCTTGTCTACTTAAACCTGCTAAAAATACTTGTTTTCAGGATATAAACATTATGGTCATTTTCTTGGAATAATATCAACTGACATGCAGCTTTTACATACATCAAGCAACGTTTTTTCTTTGTCTGATTACAGTTCAATAACAGCTTCTTTCAATGTGTGGAAGCTGTGGGGAACTGGGTGTCAGCTTCTTCTCACAAATAATCAGTGATAGGACTAAAGGGAACGGCCTCAAGTTGCTCCAGGGGAGGTTTATGTTGGAAATTAGGTTGGAAATTTTCTTCTCAGAAAGAACAGTCAGGCATTGGAACAGGTTGCCCAGGGAAGTGGCAGAGTCACTGTCCCTGGGGGTATTTAAAGAAAGGTTGGACATTGTGCTTAGAGATATGTTTAGGGGCAGACAGTGATAGTAGGGGGATGGTTGGACCAGATGATCTTAAAAGTCTTTTTCAACCTTAATGATTCTATGATCCTATGAAAGCAAGCGTATCTTTCTTGTCACCATGGTATTTTATAAAGCTAGGTGTTGTAACGGTCAATAAACTGCCTGGCTGAGATTCCAACAGTGCCAGTATGTTGGTGTGTTGTGTAGGAATGTCAGCTTTTCCAGTCTCTCAACTAAAGTACTACCAATGCAGGGAACTAATGTTTTGATGGTTTATAACAGCTTTAATTTCTTGCAGGTTCTTGCATTGTGCAAGTATGGAATTGAAAGTTCTTTCCTTCTGCAGGTTCTTTACCAGCAGTAATGTTTTAGACCCAGGGGCCTCTGGGAAAGATGCTAGGACACACACAAACCACTACCTGAAAGTAAGTTCTGAATTCAGCTCAGCTTTCTTTAAATGATTTGCAGCCATAAATATATCTAATGCCCTATAAAACAATAAAGCTATTTATCATACAGTCCCAGAAAGAACAAACCGCTGTTATCAATATTTAAAGTGTTCTCCTATGACATTGCAGGAAAGCCACAGAAGAAAAAAAAATATATATATTTATTTACCGATCAAACTATTCCTCAATAAAACAAAGTTACTCTTCTCAAAGATTCTAGACAAGATCTAAGATATAATAGCTTCATTTCAAATGGCGCAAAACTAAAATTGATTCAAAGTATCATGTGGCTTAATTGTATCTGTATCCATGTGTTTATCTAATCAATCAATCCCGGGATGAAGGTAAGATAAAAAAGCAATCAACATACAAAAAAGCCGAAGTATGAAGTCACATTATTATTATTATTTTTTTTTTTAAGGGCAGAATTTTCTCCAGCAGTTCTGTCACACAGCTTTGTTTTGAAAGGCTCATTGACAGTGTTTCTTTAAAAATCGACAAAGTCAGTACATTCAAGATAAAATCTAGGTTCCAGTTCTTTTCAGTACGTCAAAAGCAAAATTAACAATTTTATTTTCTGTCCTTTTTTTTTTTTTTTTTTTTTTTAAATGCACTTTTCTTTTTTCTTCTAAGGTCTCATTCCCTGGAAGAAAATTCATGGGATTGTATTTCTTTTTCAGAAGGAAAAAAAAAAAAAAGAATTAAGAGATCTCGGAAAGAGTTATATTTTGCTACATTCAGATGCAATGCTACATCCTAAGTATAAATATGTGCATTTATAGAAATATACACAGTCCAACAAGTCCTCCCATCCCCCCCCCCCCCCCCCCAAAAAAAAAAAAAAAAAGAGAAGAATAAAACAAAGCAAAGCAACAACATAAAATGAGTTGAAAGCATACTTTACAAACATTGCTCTTCAACGCAGGTCTGGAGTTTTCATTCCATATGCTTTATATGACCAATGAGATTATTTGAGAGTGAAAGTATATTCTTCCTTAAGAGCTCAGTTCTATCACATCTTTTGCTTTAATTTACTTTTAACATAATTTAGAATGACAGAACAGAAAATAAAATCTAATTTTAGATTTATTATATTCTCTGTGCTTTATTAACACCGGCAGTTTACTAAATTGTAATAATGTATATACATGCAGAATGATCACAGAGTTTACAAGTGGACTCAGAGAACATGATGCATGTGAAAGAAAAATAACCAAGCCCAATTCTCAAATCTCTGCAGGGCTAGCAGTTGGGAGAAAAAACCTCTACACATAAATCAAGTTAATTTGTTTGATAAGTCACTAGCAAGACAACGTGATTCACACAGCTGTATTTGTCAGACCTAGTAATAGACAAAGCACTTCAGAAAGCGGCAAGACAAATAGCTGAGCCAATTCACCTGACCCTAGTTAAGAAAAATAAAGCAAAATTGAAAAATGTAGAAAAATTATTTCTCTATGCTATAACAGCTCACTAAATTCTAAAAAGAGTTTTCAGACATCGGTTATTACAAGCAACAAAAGGAAAGGCGGTGAAATATACCTTATTAGAGTGCATTCTCAATAACGTAGGAAATATTTTCTTGTTTTTTACTATATTGGTCTGTGATGGAGATGACAGATATAGAAGTTTCAGGGGCTTAACTCAAAGTAGTTACTTCATTTTTGTTTGAATCTTATATTAAGACTTCAGGAGGAAAAGATTACTTTCAGTCTGTGAAATTCAGGATTCTGGAGCACATCCCTTTTGTCTATATAGAGATAAATTATCTGAGAAAACATTAAGCAATGATTCCTAGTGTAACATCTGCTCAATATGATATCAGTCTTATAAAGGCAATGTAATATTTGGCTCAAATAATATACTGGCTATACTGGCTTACCTATATTTCTGTCAAATGTCAAAACATAAAAAGATAAGGATTAAGCTGTTTCATAGCTTTTGAAATGCCACCAACCCAAGCATTATAAATTGTTTTCAAACTAATTCATTGGAATTGCGTCTGAAACATTTGTGTCTTAAATCCATTCATTGTAATTACAAGTGGCAGTTCATGCAACTTGTTATCACCCTGAGAGTCTGTGGCAACACTTTACAGAACTCTGCAAAAGCATGGGAAAAGGAGCCCATGCACAACCATTAACTGCTAAAAAGTCTGTTCAGTAAGGCATTCTCAATAAGATTATATTAAAAATAATGGCATTTATAGAGAGGATTAAGGTAGGGATATCTAGCTATACATGAAACAAAACCAGATTTGCCCTGCTTTTAGACAAAAAATGTCCATGAACAAACTACTGTGAAGATATACACCACAGAAAAAGACAAAAAATAGCAAATAGCAAAAAAAAAAAATAGATTTCTTGGTTGAATGATCCCCTCAAAAGAATGAGGTATAGGAGACAACAAAACTCTCCAGACAAAGTTATTTACACTAAAGAATGTAGAATTGGAGGAACCACTTTGGTAGAGCCTAATTGGTTGAATCACCATCCCTGGAAGTATTTAAATATGTTTATGTATATATTATGTATATATTTTAAATATATGTATATATATTTTTAGATGTAGAGCTTTGTGATATGGTTTAGTGGAGGACTTATTAATGTTAGGTCAGTGTTGGACTAGGTGATCTTGGAGGCCTCTTCCAACCTAAATGATTCTGTGATTCCACACCAAAGATAATGACATAACGTAAACTTCTTTCATAAATTGAATTTGGTTACCAGGTCAGGGGAGAGAAGGAAGGACAGGAGGAGTTGAGGTGGTGGCACTTCAGTGCTGTGAACTTGTACCTGTTCTAACATTCAAGACAAGCATTCCTAATCTTCTTCGTCCCTGCAACATATATATACACACATTGTTCATCTCCAAACATTTTCTTAACTAATTAACTCATTTAAACTGCCTGCTAGTGAATCATACTATGAAAGGTTGCAAGGTGCAAAAGCATTTAATATTATTTTCTGTGGAACAGGCCTAAAAATGAGAAAAACAGAAGTAGAAGTTTACAAACTTTGGTACACTGATCTAAATTTCACCTAGTTTCCAACTTCGTGAGGAAAGAGTATTTTTAGAGTGCCTAGAATGTGAAAATACTGGCAATAAAACTGGAGTATTTACAGTAAGGTAAAACACATTGCAAAAAAAAAAAAGTTCAGGATACAAGCTGTTTGCAAAGATGTCATCAGAAAATCCCAGTAATTTATGCCAACTACATCTTTGAATTTGTAAAAGTCCATTGCTGCAGTAGTTCAAAATCTTGACCTACAGTCTTAATAGATCTTCATTACAAAGCTTTTCTACACTTTTTCTTCAGAAATACTGAGACAGTTATTTAACTTTAAGCATTTAAACATTAAGTGTGGGCTCAGAAAATACCATGCAATATTCTAGAGATTCTGTCATGAAGGACAGGATTCATCCGATAACATGTATGCTAAGATTTGAGCAAGTTGTCTTACTTTATCATCAAAAATCTACTGCAGTTTGAGGTAAATTGTGCTATAGAAAGGTATCTAAAACAGGGCATGTGACTTGCACTGTAAAAATGTCCATTTCCATTGACTTTGAAAGGAGACCATGGTAAAGGCTGTTGACAATACTGCAGAAATCTTAAATAAGGAAAGATCAGTCTTATTCAAAGGGGATCAAATGTGTGTTTGCCAAGTGTTTTAACCCAACAGGATCTGAGTTCCAGAACACATGTGTTAGGCTATCGGCTCTAATTAGAAAAAACAAACAGGAGGACATCCATGGAAAATCTTTAAATGAAATCTTAAAAGGATCATTAACCACACGTTAGGATCTGTAAGGACATACTAGGTCAAATGCCTTATAGAAGGTAATTTCAGGAGAACTACCACCCCTAAATAACATTCAGTGAGAACAATTTCTAAAGCCTCTTAGTTTTATTTTAAATATTGATGTTCTTTTTACCGTGCACACAAACAACTAAACACTTCTATACTCATTTCAAAGTGAATGTTCAATAAAGTGCTACTGATAGTGTGTACTGAAAGAATTCTAGAACAGCTTGGTGTTATTTTTCACTAAAATAATTTTCAGGATGAACTAATATAGTAATCTGAGTTAAATTCAGCAAATGATTTTAGATTTTTATAATTCAAACCTATATCCAGACCTACTTTGGAATATGTTCACTCAAAAAAAAAAGTCACATTTCCTTCAGGTATTACAAAGGAAAAGCATATATTCAAGGTTTGATTTCATATAAAATCCATTTTGATTCAACAAAAAGAGAAAACTGAACCCTTCCAGTAACACCAGAGAATGCTATCAGTAGCACATGACCTCTCACAATGTCTGTTATGCTCACATGTAGATTAGTTTAAAGGGAGATAACTGGAAGTGCCAGAAGTCACTGGTCCCCCGACATTTCTATATTTCTGCCTTCAACCAAACCATTTAAAGCGAAGTGCAGAAACTTAGCTTAGACTCACTTCTATCATTTGGCTTAACTGTTCTGCCAAACTTTGCACTAGTGTAGTTAAGTGAAAAAACAAATATTTCACTAGGAGGGATTTAGAGTATTGAAAGTGATGCAGACATCTGGGGTTAACAGTATCTCACATTGTCAGAGCAGCATCTCTTAGAACCCATTTGTCAATATTGGTGTTGTAAGATAATCAGAAAAAAAAGTCCTAAGAGGTAAAAGCCACCATAAGTTACACTGATAAACAAGCACACAATACAAATTCCCTTTTATTTTTTGATAGAATTTTGAAACCAAACTTTCTGGTTTTCCCCATACCTGGGGATTTCTAGTTTCTGTAAGAATTAAGGGCCTCTCTCTCCTTGATAATACAGCTTTGTTAGCAAACAAAACCAGTGGATTCTACCCAGCTCTACTTTTCTTGAGTAGAGCTGGTCATTGCAGTTCTACTACGCAATCAAAGAAGATCAGGAATCAGCCCAACCAACATAACTTGCAGTTTGCAATGTTAACAGTCTCTTTGGCGTACTGCTCTGGGCTTTTGTTCAGTCTTTGGTACACAAAAAGCAAACAGACCACATCTGTTAACAGTGCTCAGGAATTAACCTCTACACACAACAAACAAGGACTAAAGACAGAGGCAGCCCCTGTTCTGGACCCTCAAAACACTAAGCAGAACAATAGTGTCGTATCTCAAATTGCTACTTTCTGTGATAGGCAAAGACAGAAGGAAGCTTTATTTTGGCAGGTATACAATTCTAGAAATAGGATAGGATTCCACCCTATTACCCTATTCTCCTGTTGGAAGAGTGGGAGCTGCCAGTGGTGGAGGGCAAGGGGATCAGTTAGTTGAAAGTACATGTTAACTCGAGCTAAAAGAGAGTGAAGTTGATAAGTCATATCAACTTACAGCCTTTAAGGGAATGGTAACCACAAGAAAAATCACAGAAAAAGGTCTCTAGGAATTTGTTGATGTTTTCCCCAACAGCAGCACATCATTTGGCAAAATAAATAGCATTTTGTTTGAGAGAAGTAACTTCTTTATTGGTGCACCGGGCAAAAGGTGCTTAAGAAGGCACTTAAAAAAGGGCTGGGAGATGTAAAACATGGAATGATGTTGAGTAATAAGCTATTACTCAGGAAAGAACCCCCAAGGTAGGCAAGATACTTTCCTGTTGTCTGAAAGCAATCAAGTATTTAAAGGAAAGCGTTAAAAGAAACAGACTATACAAAGTCTAAAATAAGACATAAGCCATGAAGTCTTTAGATCATCACTTGAATGCACAACCCTCCACAATTATGCCTGCAACTCCTGTACTGTAGTCAAAGTCCATTCATTGGCAAATACACACAAGATCTTTGAAATAAACCTCTACAACAAAAAAATACTGGAAAATGCATTCTAAGTATGGTTCATATTTCCAAATTGTCACTACACTATTTGTAGGGCTGACATAAAAGTATAGCACTCTGAAGACTTCCCAAAGCTTCTACAATAAGCAGGCTTGCAGTGTAACTTCCCCTTAAACAGATCAAACATAACAAATCCTCATCCCAATGGCAGAACAATACACCTGGGTATGAGCCTACACATTAAAAAACTTTCTTTGAGTTTAGCAACAAAGAATATGCAGACCAGGAAGTTTATGGTTAATCACCACTGTCTAGATTTTTCTATGCATTTTACACTCTCATCCATAGTTCAGTATCCAAGTGCATTCTTGAATTATTGACGGTATTCAAGGCATAACTTTGATGAGCATGTATTTGGCGTGTCAGACGCTAGACTAGTTGTTTCACATAAGAGCCTTATGTTTAGAGTATTCACTAGGAAAGCAGGAGACCTAAAATAAATTACATCTGAAAACCAAGAGATTTCATATCTCCTGCATCTAGAAAAGAAGAATGAGTGGGAGAACACCCCAGACTAATCTCAGTTAATTTCTGTTCACTGTTCTTCTTCAGTAGTCACTAAGCAAAAATGAAAGATCAACAGGGCCCCAAGTGAAAGAATCTCTCACATATTTGCACACTTGTCCAGAGCAAAGGTGCTCTACTGCATTCACCAAATACTGTTTTTGCAGTATATCCTCTGAAAAATATAGTATACTGCATAAGGAGAGAGGAAAATAAATCTTGATCTCTCCTACAACCCTACTAGGGTTCTAGGAGAATGGAGAATTCTATGCCATAGATTTAATTAAAAATATCCCACTGTTTCTAGTTTTTCTCTGTTTCCCATTGTACCTACCTGTGTACTTGCATGGAGGTAGTAGTTATCAGAATTCAAATATACTTGAGAAATTGTAAATATTGATTATTCAACCTTAAAGGTTTAAATTCAAAAATAAAAGCAATAAAAATACATTTATTTTGTTGATGCCAATAACCTTATGTAAAGATCATCTGGACAGACTGCAGCATAACTGGTCAGACAACCTCAATGTCAGTTTGGTACTCACACTGACAAATAATGGTGCATTGTAAAGGCCACAAAGACTATACCAAAGGTTTTAATTTAAAATAAATAAATAAATAGCTTTCTTTAAAAAAAAAAAAAAAAAAAAAAAAAAAAAAAAAAAAGCAGATACTTTATAAAGAAACAAAATTTTAATATCTTGCTTTTCTTATTTAATGTCGCAAAAGATTAATTTTCATTTCTATACACCAACTAGACTGAAACAAAGTTTGAATTATTACTCTTGCTCTATGTCACATTAATTCTGAGTGCAGAGTTTTGGAAAAATACAAGCACAGTAATTCTCGTAGAAAAACTAATAAAACTACAGATCTGTTGTACAGATTTATTAATCTTTTTCATTTGTAAAAAAAAAAAAAAAAAAAGGAGAAAGAGATCTGAATGATATAGGGTCAGTAATAACAGCTGCAGCCCTTCATTCAGAGGTGACTTATTTGCAGTAGTCTTTGATTTCTAGACAACAAGTAATTCCAGAAGAGGATGATGAAAAGGTATTTCTCAAGTGAGCAGTGTCTACTCTACATATAACAATATGAATTCAATCTAGGATGAGATTATATATATATGAATATATATACACACACACATGTATATATGTATATATATGTATATATATACACACTAATATATATATAAAGAATTATCTTCATTTTGAATGGTACCAAAGTCTTTCAGATTTTTATTTATTTATTTATTTTTTATTTGTGCTAAGGGCTTGATTTATCAATAGCATGAATGAACTTGTACTTTTAATGCACAATTGTATTGGTACATGAAATATTCTGCATTTTGATAATTAAAAAAAAATAATCTAGATGTTCATTACTTCGCATAAATACTGGGCCTCACATTGCTCTCTTTGAAGCATAACATTTAAAACATGAAGGTGAACTTTCCAAGTACTGCTTGCTTTTGATACTGCCTTTAAAAGTATGACTTTAATAGACCAGCAAAGCCTATAACACCACAGGGGTGTAATGTTCTATTCCTAAAGCTTTCAAAACAGTACAAAATATGGAAAGTCAAAAGCTCACAACAGCGATAACTTTAGTAAAGCTGAATCATTTGTTGTTTAAAAAGTCATTATTTACATATTAAAAGGACCTCTGTATTTTCAGCCAAGCTAACTGAATAAATGCACTAAAAATTGATTCTGAATCAAACACATCATTTGGATTTCTGATGTAGTATACATCTGTGATATCATAGATTTTTTTTCTTACTTTGGCTGAACTTTCTAACATGGAAAAAAAGATGTAAAACTCAGTTAGAAAAGAAGAAAAAAGAAAAAAAGCAGTTCAGTGTACCTTCACAAAATTAAGACAGTAACTGAAAGAATTCATTTCAGGTACTTCTGTGCGGTCTACTACTGACCATTAAACAAGTATGTCTGGGATCCAAAATTACCACAGCTCCTAACTCTGAATTGCAACTGAAGGTGTTCCCCCTTCTATTAGGATAGCCTATCTAGACTGTTTTTGCATTTTCTGATGCTTCTGGTAAGTAAACCAACTCCTTGGTAGTCATGCAAGTGGACTTTGTATATAAACATCATAATTTACTACTTCACATTTGCCTTCCCTCGTTGAGAACCTACCAAATAGAACCACTTTTCTTTGGCAGGAGATTACATTCTATTCATCACTATAGCAACTAACCTAACTGATTCGATGCAGGTTTCTCTTCCTACCATAGGATGGAGCCACTATCCCTCACTATAATCTAAACATTTAAGAAATAAAAAGCGATTTGACAAAGAACACAATTGTGCTTCAGAAACTGAAGTATAAATTAAAGTCTAATGGACTGTACACATACAGCCAGAAAAGGCTTTATAACTATCTGTTTAGCTATCAGTTGGAACTCAGGAGTATGGTGTTTACTAGATGCTCCCAGTAATAGGGACAACTATTGAACAACAAATACATTCCCATAAACAAAAGCTACACAAAGTAATTAGGGGAAGAAATATCTATATAACTGATTCAGGAAAAAGCTTTGTCTGACTACTATATTAAAAACTAAAATAAGCAAGGTAAATCTAAAGTTTTATTTATAATACTATAAAAAAGTTCTGATTTTTTTTTGAGCTACAGAGTTTGATGTAAATATTGTAAAATGATACAGTGAGAGATAAGATGAGGTTCCTGCTATTACTTTAATAATAGATTTTTATTTTTTTTTTTTAATATGTCTGCTTTATATATGAAATATAAGTCAGTATACTTCCATATACTTGAGTATAAGGTGTATAGAAAAATACAAAACACCTTACCTGGTCAGGTGGTTTTCCTTTACTTTATATGAAATACTGAGAAGCTGTTACTCTTAAAATGTAACTAGTTGTCATTTCCCACACCCCTGCTATGCTTTTTCTCGAAAAATAAGGCATCTAATGAAATAAAAATTGAATAAGCAAGATCACTATGTGATTTTGAGAAGAAATCAAAAATTTTGAAGTACTATTTTACCTAGAAAGAGCTGCACTTCTTTTTTATTATTATTATTTTTTAGACATCCTCAGCCTTTCCACAGAGCAAAAAATGTTTTTGCAATTTTTTAAATACTACAGCTAGATGAAATGTTCATGGTGCTTCATTAACATTTGGAATTGCAGTTGTCAAATCAGTGAAACATTGCATAAATGGTGGAGTGTTTTGACACTGCATATTTTAAGCTGTATGGTGTTTTTTTCAGCACTATATGACATGAAGATCGTACTACATTTTTCAGGAACATCAACGATGCTGGCTGAGAGAAGTAATTAGGAACTGGCCACTCAGACACAACAGAAATTGTCTTCATATTAGCAGCTAACATCTACATTGTTCAGCATCAGTAAACAATGCCAAAAATAAAGAACAAGATGTAACAATTCAAATGAATAACTTCACTTCTTAAAACCGAAGATGTCAGACCTCTCATCACTGAATAGAGGTGATCAGTCAGAGTTTATGGTTAACCCCTTCTGATGCTACGCTTAGAGAAGATATACTCAGAGAACAATTCTTATCATCTCATAAAAAGCCTAGGACTCTCCAGAGATTTCTAACACAAATTAAAGAAAATATTTTGCATTGCTATCATTCAGCTGAATTCCCTTTGCACTTGCATCCTCTAATATGCTTTTACTGAAGCACTTATCTCTCAGTATGAATATAAATTCTTTTAAATATACATGTTGTTTAGTATAGCCTCCATATTAACATATTGAATATGGCATTATGTACAAAATGAAATTATTTAAAAGTGTGGCCTGTTTGATATGATTTTTAATGAGAAGTGTAATGCAAAATGTGTTAAATTACAAGAAGTAATTACAAAATATGCTATTCCTTTTGGAATAAGCCTCTTTCACTGTTGTCAGTACTAGTCTCTATAACATGCAAAGAAGTGAATTAGAGGTTTTCTTGGGCAATTACAATCTTTTAATTCAGAAAAAGAAAAAAAAAAAAAAAAAAAAAAAGAATTGGAGAATATGATACAGTTGGAGGCAATGGAATAGAGGGCTAAGAAATGCAGCAGGCATGCTCCTGAAAACCAGAATTCATTTCCTAGTCATCATAACCACCACTTATTACAGCCCAACAAGACAAGCCTAGAGTAAAGTCTTTTATGCTACAGCAAAGGAAAGGAATGCACACTATGGGAAAATTAGAGCCCATATTCAACTCAGGTTGGGAAAATACAGAGTAGATTCACTCTGGCAAAGTTGTGCAGGCCCCTCTTGATAAATTACATTTTTTATTATTGTAGCATAGAAACATTTTTTTTTTCCTCATTCTTCTTGTTGAAAAAATCTCATCCTGGTACTATAGACAAACTTGCATTTCACAGACATACAGACAATAATAGCTTTTATATCACACAGCTGCTTGAAAATTACACTTGCCGAGAAAATAAATAAATAAATAAAATTACGACCTTTAAAAGTATTAATATTCCAGGTACTTGACTCTTATAGATTTATCTGTAAATCAGTGTGATTGACAGACAATCTACCCACCCTGAAAAATAATATGCAAAACTCTACCAATAACCTGTGAAGCACCTCTAAAACTGATAGCATAGGCTCACTGAACTGTTGAGGATGCACTTAGGAAGTTCCAGAGCTTGCTCCAGTGCAATTTCACATTCAGAGGATCATGATGATCCCAGTAACGTAAAGACATCTGTCACTTGACTAAGTATGTTCTTCCTAAAGGAATTAACATAAAATATCTCCTGTTGATGGAATGTGGCCTGGAGTAGGAGTGTGTGTGTGTGTGAAGCAGTGCAGGGAAGAGCTGGTACTATCTGATAACAAACAGCGAGCACTGGGTCACTGTTACTGCAACTGAAAAGTTCATTCTTAAGATCCAGTAAGCATTCCTGATTGGAGTGGGAATGCCACATCCACAACCTAAAGGCACCTTATGTTCCCAAGAAACAGCAGTGCTAAAGAGTCGGTCTCCCTGCTTTACCGTGGGGGGAAAAGGGCCGAGGCAGTAAGCCTGAGGCACAGTACCTATGCCTGTCAGCCTCAGACCTCGGCCTCTGCCAGAAACATCACCTCAGACAGGAAGGGCATGGATTTATGTCCAGGAAAAGCACCAGGACAAATATGTACTTACTGCAGTAAGCGATTAGTAGACTGGCCAGGATCATGATAGCCCAGAAAGTTGAGGACATGCTTGGCAAGGCATTGGCATCTTTCCTGCTGCTTCTCCTGGGAGCTGGAGCCATTGAAGCCACTTCCCCAGAGGGGGAGAAAGTCAGACAGTTTCACCAGCCAGCTCTCCCGTTGACCGATGGCCTTTCTCCAAGCGTAATCCCAAAGGCAGGCATCTTCCACAGCCCCTCAGGAGCAACACGGTCCTGCTGCAGGTCCTCAGCAGCAACACGGTCCTGCTACAGGAAGCATCTTCCTGCCAGAAAGCCAAGGCGCCTCTGAAGCACGCAGGACTTCGGTGCAGCGGCCGCAGCCAGGCTTTCCTCCTGCCGCTGTGGCGATGCTCACAAGCGTGGCGGGCTTTATACAAACTCAGACACCCGGCGTGATGCTGAGCTTTGAGGATGTCCCACAGAAGAGCTTTTTTTTTTTTTTTTTTTTTCCCTCCTCCTTCTTCCTCCCCTCCTTGTTAATTTCCAGAAGTTGTCCCTCTAGCTTTTCTTCCCCCTCCCCCGGGAGAGGGGAACCTCCTCAGGAGGGCCCCGGGCCGAGGCGGGGCCGTGAGGGGCAGCCTCCTCCGCCCCACCGCCGCTTTAGGGCGCCCACCGCCTCACAGCGCACAGCGCCATGGCCGCGGAGGGCCGAGGGCACCTGGGCGCCCGCCGCCGCCCTCCGGCGAGGCACGGCTCCGCCGGTCAGCTCCGCGGAGGGCCGAGGGCGATCCCCCAGAGGAGGATGAAGGGGAGGACGGCAGTGGAGATGGGCGCTGCGTCCACCCGGTGGAGAACCCAGCCTGAGCTCCCCCCTCCGGCTGCTCCTGCGCTGGGAGCTCCCAGCCGGACACTTTACAAAGGTCGGCGGGTGGGCGTCCTCCCCTCCCCGGCCACCGGCTCCGCTCGCAGGCTCTGCAGCTCGAGCAGCGCCGGTCCTTCAAGTAAAACGAAGGAGGAGGCGGGGGAGGAGGAGGAAGACGAGGAGGAGGGCGGTCACGCCCACAGGTGAAGAGCGCACGGAGCCGCCCTTCCCTCGGCCCCGCCGCCGGAGCCATCCCGGCCCGGCGTCTCCCCGCGGCTTTCCCCGAGGAGGGAAATGGGGGAGCCCTCAGGAGCCCTGAGACAGCATCTGGAAGGGAAGGGGCCCAGGGTCTCTTCTCTCCCCCTCACCTCCGCGGCTCGATGCCCCGCCCTGTCCCAGAGCAGCGGAGGGATGCATCGGTGTGAAACCCGGTCTAGGAGGTCCACCGGTGCTCAGTAGCCTTCAGGGTAATAATAAAGTGTACTCAGAGGGACCAGGTTGTTGAGCTTTTTCATTTGGAGTCTCCATGGTGATGTCCTCGAGTTAGTATTTGAAGTTCTGCATAAGGGAGTCACCTTAGGGTGCAGGTAGGGTTGGCAGAGTGGAAGAGGAGTTGGGCACAAAATATTCCAGACACATCCTCCGGTGTTTTGCTTGCATAATGAAAATACTTAAAAAGTAGACCCATGTTCCTCCAATAGTGACAGGTTTGTCTGATTGTTTGTCACTTCAATATATGGACCTCTAATTGTTTGAGTAGTGCATTATTTGCAAGGCAGAACTGTAGGGATATTTATTTATTTATTTATTTTAGTACGGCTGCACTTGACTGGACACTAGAAGCAAAGTTCCATTTTGCATCATGAGGACATTGTCAATGTGATCTCTTTGATTTCAGGTCTGATTATCTACCAGAGTGGTCTGCATCCTTAACTGGTAGGGCAGTAAGCTCATGTGTTCAAGTGTGCTTCAAAGAGATGAAGCTATAGATACCACTTTGGCATATGTACAACATGTGGCTTTTCTTCCCCTTATTTTCAGTGGAAATTTCTATTACAGTTAAAAATCAGAATGTAGCATTAAGGTAACATGATAAGCTTTATTCTCCACCTCCACGCCATTTAAAAGAGCATTTTATTATTATTTTGTATTTAGAGACTAAATCTTTGTAACACCTTCAATCCCTACTTAGACACTAGATTTTCTTTGTAAGTCAATATAAATTCCATACCTCCTTTGGTATCCTGAAGTATTACTTCAATTTGATGTTGTAAAGTACTATTGCATAATGAGTTTTTTAAAAGAACTGGACTTTCAAATTTCCTGTTCTCAGAACAGATATAAATAAGTATTAAGCAACAAAAATGTCTCAGCATGATGTGCTACTGTTCACAGCAATTCCAGGACTAACATGTAAATTAAACCATTTTCTGTATATAAGAAAAGAAATTTGATTTATATTAGACCTGCATGTATTGAACATACTGTTGACTGATATATTTTAACTATTGCAGAAAGGAGAAAAACGCAAGTAGCTTGACAAGAGACATATAACATGGCATATAGATTAATAGATTTTAAAGCTACAGGGCATAGCTGCAACCGTATACAGGCTTCTATACCTTTTGGTAGGGTCTATAGAATTTTATAAAGTAAATCTTACATTTTACCCATTAAGTCATTGTTATACAAGAGGATTTCCCTTGGAAATACATCCAGCTTTCAGTCTGAGGAGTGGGAGTCATGATTTTTGTTCACCTAAATAAAGCCTGAAGCCTGATGCAGAAATGAAAGTATTGCTTTGCTAGTTCTGAAAATTGCCGTGGTTCACTTGAGACCAGGTTATCTCTACTGGCTGAGAACTACCCAGCTACTCAGAAAGTAAGGTACCGCTCACTGACAACAAGGATTACTGAGCTGGGGCCTTTGTGTTTCTATTCACATCCACCTGTAATATTTATTTATGTGAGTTATAGTTATGTGAGTTATATTACTTTCTGATTTGTTTGTCAAAGGCAAGATAAGCCTTAAAACTCTGTAAAAATAAATTTATTTCACAGCTGCTTTGTTAGGAAGGTATATTCTTTAAGCCCCAGTAATGGTCTGCTTTTTCTTCTCTGTATTATGTTGAGAAGTACCTCACTGAAGAGGGACATTACTCACAGACTAAAATTCTGCTTGGTGAAAGAGTGGCAGGATGTGACTTTAAATTAATATGCTTGCATATTTCCTGATGTGGTGACATGGGGTGACATCACCCCACCGGTGGTGATTTTCAAGGAAAATGTGTGATGCCTAGTGACTCTAATGCCTACGTCTTCTTCCAACAAAGTCCCAGTATTCAGACCTTTGAGTAAACAGAGATGTGGAAACAATGATTAAACCCACAGACAGACGTCTGAAAGCAGATGTACCTTGAATAGGAAAACAGAAACCCACGTTAAAGGCTGTATATCAAAGAGAAATAAGCTCATTAGAAACCAGATTTATTCCCATACAATCAGGGACACAGATCTCTTGTTCTACCATTGCTGTTGACAGAGTTAATATCTAAAAGGAAATTAAAATAATAGTTATGCCATTTATTTAGATAGGGTGTGCCATTGCTCCAACCGAAATCACATGCAAAATGTTTCTATCGACTTGAAACAAGAATAGTCTGAAGTCTGTTGTATGCTGTATCTGTGTGCCAGACAGTTTGTCCATGATGTGTATACGCACCACTGCATTCTGCTAGAATGTCAGACCTGGAAAGCACGTGCAGTGATGTTGACCTCTATTACAGGTGCAGTCTCAGAGGATAAATCCTGGCATTCAGTTAGCATAGAGCACTTAGAGTGTAGAGGGAAAGTAACATTTTTCAGATCCTACAGAGATCTCCCATTCTTTCTGAGTTTGTTCATTTACTTCAACAAGAAAAGTTTTAAGTAAAAAGCATGTCAGCTATGCCAATAACTGAGCTTTAGCATTAGGTAAAATGATTTAGTTGATTCTAAGTGTTGATTTTAAAGAAAGAACACAATAATTTCTGAACAGAAACTATTGTTTAGATGTGTTGAAGTCATGGGAAATGTAAGTCAAATAGATGTAAAAAAAAAAATGTGTAAATACTTTTTATTTCCAATGTTACAAACACGAATACAAAAACAGCAATGTATCATCACTTGTTTTATTTCACAAGAATTTTCAAAGGAAAGGCATTGCAGCTTAATACTGAGAAAGCAAGTACTTCAACTTTATTTAAGCATTTACATTTACAACAATGTTGTTAAAAGACTTGGTATGTCTCTCTCTTTACAATCTTTTAATACAATCTCTTTAACAAGTATCAGAAAAACTGCAAGGGAATTGCAATGTTTGTCCATCTTTGAGAAGAAGGGATCAGTGGAAACTGGAAGATGATACAGATTCATGGTTAAAGAAAACTAATATTTTTAGTTACATTTTTTGTGAGAAGATTTGCTATCTTTGTTTTTACTAATCTTAAGCCATGTTTGAAAAAAAAAAAAAAAAGGCTTAAACACATACTTCAGTGATTTTATGTTATATATATATTTTATGCCTGTATGTTGATTTAATAGGGAATGTTATTAGTTCCTATTAAGCACAAAATTATTGTATTTGTGGCAAAGAAAGAGGAAGGAGGATAGAGTGTGTAGATGCATGCTGATTTCATTGTCAAGTTATAATTTAGAGACTGAGTTCAGTCTTTCAATAACAGGAATCATGTTTCAGTCTAAATGGCTGAGAACTGCATACATCTGAAGCTCAGGAACTTAGTTCTCAACCAATACTTTAGTAAAAGCTTTTATTTACAGAGTACTGAAAAAAAAAAAAATCATAGAAAGAGATTTTGATACATTTTCATGCAAAAGATTTTTTTGAAGGGCAATTATGGTAAGGTCCTTGAGAACTGCCCACAATTCTCTAAACATATCTTTAGAGGGAAGCTATTCATTCTATACAACTCATTCTTTCAATGACCAAAGTTAGGTCATATTGCTTATTGCATTATATCACATATATGGCAGGTGTTCTCACTGATGAGTACTTTTGCTGGTTATTACAGACCTCTAGATATGATGTATCACTCGTAGACTGTGCCTTTTCACTGATCTTTCTGTAACAGACTCAAGCTACTGGTTGGCAGTGTTTTTCTTGTAGCCTTTTTTTTTTTTTTTTAATATTGCAATGACATATATATTTGTTTTAATATTCTAATGACTTTCTATATATAGTTTGATAAAATGTATGTGTTTCCAATTAAATATTAATACTTTCATAAGTCACGGGAAACCCTCACCCTGTAAAACAAAATATGTAAAGTTGTTCACTGCAGCTGTGCTAAACAATTATCCAGTTATTTGCGAAGATAGATTTAAAAACATTTAAAAATCAAGATAGTGATAGTGGAAATACACTGCCAATACAAAACATGTTTATATCTGTCTGTACAACTGATGCGTTGTCACAACATCCACATTATCATTCTGACCAAATACTATTTATAAAATTTACATTAAATTCCGGGAAATGTCTGAAGTAGAAACACTTAAGATCCATTTTAATTTCACTTTGTGTCAAAGGCAAGTGTACAGTTTTTAGGAAAATCTTGACACTAATAAAATATTCTATCAAAATCTGTGCCATTTTTTCAAGAAAAAAATAGCTGTAAATAACCAAGAAATTAAATGAAGTTTTGCAAAAGTACTACGTTCCCATTTAGATCCTTAAAATACTTAGGAAAAAAAAAAAAGTGGTAAATGTTGATATGCAAAATAAAACACAGCCCAAATGTCAGAACTAAGATTGGGTTATAATAAAATACATCTCCTTATAGCACATACTAATAAAATGTTTATTTTTATGATGTGGGTGTGTAAGATTGTTTCTTTGCACTGAAGTGCCTACAACTGATGTAGTAGATAAGTACGTTTCTGTAACTTAGCAACCTTCACTGGTTCAGAAAAAAAAAAAATAAAGGAGTATCTAGAATGCTATTATTGAAATTGTCTAGAGTTTAGCAAATTACCAAATCATTCAGTAGTGAGTCATTACCTGAGCTACAGTGATGCAATAGACTGGATTTGACAGCAAGAACAGAAATAACTAACTTGCATACAGGGGTAATTTAGGAACCTGCATACAAGGGTAATTTAGGAAGGTGAGTTATTTTTAAATATTAGGATTAAAAAATACAGGACATGAAATGGCAAACAAAACTGAAATAAATCCAAATATAGCAAATTACTTTAATTTCAGTAAGTAGATAAAGAATAATAGGGATATGAAATCATAACTAACTGGGAGCAAATTTCTGTCTTGCAGATTATATAAATTAATCAAATATAGATTAATCAAATCTGTTGTGGGTAAGGTCTAGTTTTACTTAATGTATTAAAGTGAAAGGGACATTGAATTCAATATCTGTTCCAAAGTGTCCAGGAAAATCTGATTTTAATACATAGCCATTAATAAAATTCTTTGTCATTAGATTTTAAGTAAAGACAGAATAAATGAACTTTTTGATAATATGTTCCATTTTGTCTTTTGTTGTTGTTGCTGTTCTAATTCCTTTTTATAAGTTTTCCTTGCATGACCTACCAAAATTTGTGTTAACTCACTTTTTAATACCTGTGTGATGTATGAGTAGGCTCACAAAAATAAACAAACTCTCATTCACTCCTTGATATTTTTCAGTCCTGTAGGAGATAGTTTTCCTGCACTGAGATCAACAGGAGAGAGAGATCCTATACATCCTATACACTCAGCAACTACCTATTTGAGAGAAATAATTATTTCATCAACTGCATGACCTTGGCATTTGTCTTTCAGGGCATGTGCTCCAAATAGTGATTGTTTCCTTTGATGTTCTAATACCCACCAGAAATGTAAGGGCATATGTAGCTAACTCTTTCTTCCTGGCATTTGCTGGAAATCTCACCAAGACGGGAGAAGAAAGAGGTGGTATCTTCTGGAGGTAGAGTACTGTGTCACTTCTTCCTGTTAATAACTAAGCCAGTAAGTTTTCTGAGCAGCTATCTGGCAATTGTTTCAATGCCTTATTTCCTGAGTTTCTGCTGGAACCATGAATGTTTAATGATTTCTCTGTAAAGTAAAAATACTTTAAATACATAAATACTCTATAAATATATAAATACTCTAAAGAGCTATATGATGAAATGAAAAATAAGTCAAGGCACAAACATTTTGCTAATATACATGTATTGTGAAGAACTCACATCAATGATAGGGCAGTGAGTATGTGACTAAGCTGGTACTTGAATTATTAAATTCACCATGCAGCAATGTGGTTTATCAGTGAATAGTTGGGAATTTCCCCAGAAAAGAAGAATGACAAACTAAGAAAAGCTGCAGATTTAAAAGCTAAAATTTTCTTCTAGAGCTGACAAGACTTACAGCCAATGTGGTTTGTTTGCCAATTCCCATTTGCCAATTCAGCTACTAGCTCTTCAGAGTAGAATGAAATAATGTTTCTTGTATCATCACGCTGCATTTCAGAAAGCAGCTAACATTGTGTAACCGGGAAATCTCTCAAACAAATCATCACCTTCCTGAGTGGACATTAGAAGCTATCAGTGTACAGTAAATAATAAGTGTAGAAACTGTAGCATATGAACCTGGTGGACTTTTTTGAGAAGCAGACAAACTGTCTGTTAACTACTTTTTTTTTTTTTTTTTTTTTTTTTTGAGGGCTCCAAAGGTAGATTAGTGATTTACTACAGTGCTTGATGGTAAAATCATTTTTCCTGTGGGATTTTTGGCTATGTTGATTTGTGTTTGTTTGTGTTTTTTGTTTGTTTGTTTGTTTTTGGGGGGAAGGGCATGTGTTTTTTTGGGGGGAAGTGGGGAGCAGAAGAGGTGGCATGGGTGCAGGGAATTCTGAATTGCAAAAGGGACTTTTTTCATATAACAATTAAGAACTGATTTGATTCTGATCGTGTTGCTTCTGTGTGCATCCTGTAAAATTAAGTCCATGATGAAGGATGGATTTGGATACTATGTTTTTCTTTTACAGAACACTAAGCTCATGAAGCTCAAAAATAGGAAATGCAAGATCCTACACCTAGGGAGGAATAATGCCATACATCAGTATGGACTGGGGGCCAGCTATCTGGAAAACAGCTTTGCAGAAAAGCACCTGTAAGTCCTGGTGGACACGAAGGTAACCACAAACCAGCAATGTGCTCTTGCAAGAAAGCAAGCCAGCAGCCTCCTAGGATTGCATTAGGCAGAGCACCACTAGGAGACTGAGGGAGGTGATTCTTCACCTCAACACTAGTGAGACAGCTGGGCTGCCACAAGAGGTAGTACGAGAGAGAACAAGACAGACATGTCCATCTCTTCAATATGGGAGACATAGACACAGTGAAGCAAAGAAATAGGGCATCTGCTGTACAAAGACAAGCTGAGAGAGTTGAGATTGTTTATCATCAAAAAGAGAAGGAACAAGGGGGTTCTTACCAATGGGCCATGTTGGGCGGGACAGACTCTTCTCCGTAATATAAAGTGAATGGGCAAGTAGCCAAAGGCACAAATACAGGAAGTTCTGCTTAAATGTAAGAAAATATATTTTCCTGTGAGGGTTAACATATGCTCAAACAGGTTGTAGAGGTCATTTTGGAGTCTCCATCCTTGGAGACTGTTAAAACATGTCTGGACAACATCCTTAGCAGTGTGCTGTAGATGATATTCTTTGAGCCCATTGAGTGCTCTTTCTAGTACACTTTGAGCAGGGAGGTCATAATGTCTACATAATGTCTAGAGGTCTTTACTAGCTGCAATTATTATTTAAAAAGTAATTGACTAATGCGAAAAAAAAAATAAAATTAAATTAAAAAAATATGATGCACATTAGATGCTGTCATGCCTCTTTTAAAAGTAATTGACTATCTTCTAAGACTTTGATCAAAATTTATCCTTTTAGATGGCATGATGAAGGCTAGGCACTTCAGTATAAGATCTAACCATCAAGTCAGCACATGGATGTAGCTTAAGAAATATCTAGTCGATAGCCACTAGAAAATGCTGAGGACAAGGATTATTCCTGTCCTGTCATTAGGACTAGAAGTATTTTTCAGTTCATTTGGGTCTTTATCCCAGATGGTATTTTCATGATGGTATTCATGAAGGTAGTTGCCTATAATTCTATGTGTTATGTTTAGAGGAGATTAAAGTGGTGGTGATAGGGCAGATGCCACACCATGTCCTCAAGGCATCCTAGTCATTACAGCATTTGTTCAGGATGTATGGGAGCTCAGTTCAGTTCTCTTCTCTGCTTTAGGCAAACGTGCATCAATCAATGGTTCTATAATGGGGCACTTAAAATCCCCATGTTGAAACAGTGTCACCGTACATATAATAAATCAAGACTTACAGGGCAGAAGGAGAAAGTATAAAAGTGAAATTGATTCTCTAGCTAACTATTTATGTGGGTACTCACCTTGAGAGGAGACCAGTCTTTTCTAGCCTGATCCCAGGATGGTTTCTGTAATTTTAACAATGACTGTATGATGTGCCTAATTATAAAAAAGACAGGCCACTGAAGAAGATTGATATTACAAAACTTTGATTTACTTGGTCTTAGCTCCCATGCTTTGTCTGTGGATTGGATAATACCTAGTGTGAATGTTTAACATTCATGACAAATGTTGTATCCCATTGCATAAAATGAGATAACCCATGACATTGACTTTCTGACATTGAATCAGTTTCATGATCCTGAGCAAGCTGCTTTAGTTTACCCTGCTTGAGCAGACGAGTTGGACACGATGCTCTCAGGTGGTCCATTCCAATCTAAATCTGTGATTCTATGATTTGGTAAATAAACAGCTTTATCTTTCTTCTTTATAGAAATGGATACTATGTAATACTGAAACCTGTTGAATATATAGTGTAAGTGGGAAGAGAGAATGGCTCAGCTGTACATGCTAACTTGGCATAGACACATTTGATTTACAAAGCTTTAATAAGTAACAATTCCTCAAAGTGTTCAGCTCATTAGAACTGGTTCATCAGTACTTTAGAAAGGTCTCTATGCCTAGAGCAGTTTGGTTCTGTTTCCTGTTGGGCACACTAGTAAGAGGATGGTCAACTCATGCCTCAGGCAGTGAATATTGATTTTGCAGGTTTCTTTTAATATATCTTTTTGATGCTCCCCTGTAGAGCTTTACTATCTCCGTCATGCGTAAAGCCCACAATATTATCTCCAGTTGAATAGAATTGCTTTCAGTTTGGAATAGGGTGACCCACACCATTTGTTAATACATTTAGAGCTACTGGACTGGAAAAATGATGTGCAAAATTTTAAAAATAATGGCCTTGTCTTCTAATGGGGAAGCAATGTATTTGTTTACAAGAACACTAACAAATACTTTAATTCATTTTTATTTCAGTGCTGAGGTTAGCAGGACAATAAAAATGAAACCCAAACACATTTTCTGTGTCATCATGAATTAAGGCAACCAGTAAAATTCATTGACAAGATGCCAGCCCTCATCATTAGGGGCTTTTCTGATGCTTATTACACAATGGGTTTTTAAATCTCATCAGCTGCATGAGCTATCTTTGTCAGACAGGAAGGACATTAATAATGTCTTTATTTATTACATGAACATTGCAAACATGAAACTAACATGACATTTCAAGTATGTTGTAAATGTCTGTATGTCCATAGACTCTCTTTTGAGCATATTCAATGTTGGCACCTAGTATGACACAAACTTTCAGTTATCTAAAGTTATTCACTTATCTAAAAGTCTTTAAAAGACGTTTAGATGTAGAGCTTAGGGATATGGTTTAGTGGGGACTGTTAGTGTTAGGTCAGAGGTTGGACTTGATGATCTTGAGGTCTCTTCCAACCTAGAAATTCTGTGATTCTGTGATTCTGTGATCTGTGTTGGTCAAAATTATGCAGAATTGTTCCTTCTGCAACCCTCTCCCACCCCCCAAAAAAACCATAAACCGTACAAAACCAAACCAAACCAAACAAACAAAAACTACATGACCTGATATATCCAAAATGCCCTCTCATATGCAAAACTCTCTATGCTTTATATTAGATCTATTTTTTTAAGACAAAATTTTAAGGAGGTCATAAGAAGTATTGGGTTTGAGAACAGATTGAGTAAAAATCTTGCATACTTTAAATGGCACTTCTGAAAAGTTTAGATGCAGCAGAACTGTACAAGTTTTGATTGATGTGGATGTTCTTCAAACTTTAGAAGTGATAAAAATTAAAGGAATGTTTTTAGACAGGACATTTCAGTGATGTCTTCATACATGATTTCTCCTGCCTTATGATTAACTGTGGTGTTGGATGAAGCTTTTCTATACAGAATTCTTCCCTTTCTGTCTTGTCAGTTTTAGTTTCAATGCAATTTTAAGAGAGAGCTTCTGAATCATTAGACTTTCCACCTAATTGCAAAACCATTACAGCCTTAATATGGCAAGAGCTGAGCCTGTCACAGCATACATTTCCTTTAGTTTAATTGCAGTCCAGCCACCTTAGCTTCCTTCTAAGCTACTTTTAAACTTAGATAACATCCTTTATGAGGTTTCCCATAAACCAAAATGTCATTCTCGGAAACTCTGATACCTTTCCAATGTTACAGAATCATACCAATTTTTCTGTGATGTTTCTGATGCCAAATGGGAAGCAAAAGAAAATGTATCTTTTAAATAATGTCATAATAAGTTGTCTTCTTGTCTCTTTCAGAAAGATGTGGTAAGAATAATTTTGACAAAACATTTTTTAACAGAAAATGTTGAGTTGGTAAAACCAATTCTTTTCACAAAAATGCAACTCTTTTCAATAAAAGTTTCATAAAGATTTTTTTTTTCAGTTCCAAAATAGAATTTCTAATCAAATCCTGGCAGATGGAGATACACCTGTCTTTGTGGACAGTGCAAATTAGAGAGATATAAGCTTTAATCTCTCACCTTTTACTTCAGCAGGTAGCTGAGCCTGAGTCTAACACTTTCAAAGTGACTGTCCTCAGCACTTGGAAGGGAGGGTAATTCTTTATCAGCCTCCCTCCTTAATATCTCTTGAAAATGTTCTAAATATCTCAGTTCTTCCCCTACATGGAGATAAATAAAAATTAAAAATAAATAAATAAAAGATGACTGTGTTTACTGGAATTAAATTTGTGTTTTCCAGTCAGTCTACTTGTCAGAGTGCAAAAGTTGTTTGGATGTATTTAGGTAGGAAGACTCATACTGTGTCTGTGAAGCTCTACTAAGCTTTGGGTCACAGCTCTGTGTTGATTCATAACACATTATTCTCCTTCATTTAACAGGAATTATTGCTATGGATATATGTAAAAGATTGAGCATTTCTGTCTGTAAGATTTTACAAGGAAAAAAACTTTAGTCTTACTAGAAGTGAGCTGAGCCTATCAATTGAATAAACAATTTTAAGTGCATATTACATATCAATACAAATTCTCTGCTTACAATGATCACTAGTTCCTCCTAGATAGATTTTATTTTCACCCATTCCATGTGACAACAAGATAAAAGAATTTAGATCAATCAAGGGATTAACCACATAGTTGAGGATTTAAAGGATGCAAGTAGGTTCTCAGTAGTGAAGAGTATTAAAATTGCTGATAACTTGTTAAAACAGCAGTCTGACAAGAAAAGGTACACAATATTATTTCTTCTAAATTCATCTGTGGCACTCAAAATTGTGTGAGATGACTGCCAAGTGGGCAGTTGTACATATAAAAGTATCACGAGATACATTACTTGAGCATAAATTTTATGAAATACTGTGGCTTTTGAGAGTGATTTACTAAAAAAAATAAAAAAATAGCTGCTTAGAATGAAATTACCTTTAAGAAAATATGTGAAAGCCAAATTATGCATATTTTTTATAATTAAAATAAGCTGAAGTGATTGATTTGATAATATATCAAGTAGTGCTACTGAACATACTTCTTTGGCTATATCAGTTCTTGATGGCATTTCATTCCAAAATAAACTGATTACAGACATTTTTTATCATCCATATTTCCATATAGACTTAGGAGAATTATTATTTTTTACTGTTCTCCAATAAGCAGGCAAAAAAATATCAGAACAGGGATTATTTGATTCTAGGATTCTAGCTTATCTAGACCCTGCCTCTCAGTCTACTCCCTTCACTCATGACTTCATTTGAAGGAGGGAGGCAAGAAGGAAGGAGAGAAAGGAGAGAAGAATGAAGCAAGTATAAAACATTTTCTTCTAAGACACTGGAAGCAGTGTGTTAGATACTGCTCAGGCTCCAGTGAATTTTTATGAACTTACAAATTCAACTTTATTTGTTGAACACTTATTAGAATTACAACTTTCACATCAGATAGCAACATCTATTTGAAAGGAAGTTGGTTGTTCCTGTGCTTCTGAGAAATAAAATAATTTCAGAGTAGCCATGTTGTATTTCTTCCTTTCCTTCCAACTGTATAAATGGCAGCAGGAGAGTTTGATTGTAAAATTGACTACACAGTAACTGAAAAACTGGATTATTTCATCTTGGTGCTGACACTTATTCACAGGAAAATTTGCATGTTCTATAGAGTATTTATATGCACTTATTTACATTTAGGTTCACATTTCTCATTATAGGTAGACCTAGTCATGAAGGATGGCCTTTGGATATCTGTACCTACTCTGCCTGAGAAACAGTGACAATTCTTAGTACTGAACAAATCTTCAATGTGTTTTATAGTCAGCTCTTTCTTGGCTTTGAATCTATTCATGTCAAAGCTGACGGATTCTCTACATTTCTTGTTGCACACGAGCAAACAAATCTGGAAGGGATGTTTGCCTAAAAAAAAGGAAAATATTTTTCTAGAAACATGTCTGTCAAATCAAATTCAGAGGGGATGCCCTGTCTTAAAGACTGAAATGCAACCCAAGACTGGGTGAGATCAGAGTGGGACATTTGCATGGGATTCCATTGTTCTGTTGTAACTGCCTTGTAATGTTTAAATGTACAGAGTTAATTGGTAAGAAACACTCTTATTAAACCTATATTCCTTAGATTTATTGCCTCATGGAGTCAGGTATTTGTAACTGTGGTGGTTTTACCTTGCTAGGCAGCTAAACACCACAACCACTCTCTCACTCCCCCTCCTTAGATGAGGAGAGGAAGAAGTAAAGAAAAACTCACGGGTTGAGATAAGGATAATTTAATTAAAGGAAAATTATTATTTTTATTAATAATAATAACAACAACAACAATTAACGAAAGATTAGTATTAACTAAACAATTTAACTAAAGGGAAAAAAAGGGAAAGGGGAAATGGGGGGGGGGGGGAAGGGAAAAAAGGAAACAAACAAAAAAATAAATAAATAAAAAATAAAGGCTATATGGAAGTGCAGAGGAAAGAAATTACTCTCTACTTCCCACAAATGAGTGATGCTTGACCATGTCCTTGAAGCAGGGCCTCAACACACGTAGCCCGACATTTTCACAATGAGAGCCCACCCCTCCCCTCTTCTTCCTGTTTCCACCTTTTATTGCTGAGGGACCCAGTACAGGAACTAAGAAGCTAGAGTTTCATATAGGCCAGTGATATATGGTGGACAGAGTCTAGGAACAGGTGTAAGGAATTGAGCAGGACTGGGATGAGTGGGCTGCACTGTGCTATTATGTCAGAAACAAAGTCTACACACCTGTGGGCATATCTGTGGACACAGAGCTAGGAAAATTGGGAAGTCATTATTCAGATCAACAAGGCATTAAAACAAATGGAAATACATGGTTGGCTTCAGTCAAAACAGGTGTTTATTTGTAAGCAGAACTGGAACACCTACTGAAAGAAAATGATGTTTGCTTTTAAAAAGTTTGTTTTGATCTTCTGTGGAGTCAAATAAATCTTCCTCTGTAGGGATTTCATTATTTCAGTTGTTTTTGCTGTTCTAATATGGTGCTCACTTCACTTCTGACTCAAATAGTAGAAAAAGAGTGCTTGACTTTAAGTTTTCCTGTGAAGCCAGGGGTGGCAGGAAATGGCCCACTGCTATTATACAATGAATTCAGTAGTTAGCTGCAGGGTGTTGGCATACCACAGGCTGTGGCAATACTGACAAACAGCACACACAGTGGCTGTCTTGGAAAATGTACAAATGAGAGAGAATGAAATGACCCAGAAGGGCATATAACATTTAATTTGTAAATAGGATCTTATTGTATTGTAACACACTTGTTTTGTACAACGTGATCTGAAACACTGTGAAAACCTGCCCTGATATTCTTGTTCTGAACTGTTCCATTCTAAATGCCAACTCTTTTTAGTCCACAGCTCCATAAAGTATGTTCTGCATGTTATTCACATGTATCTGCACTTGCTGATGGACACGCAGGCATAACTATTTTCTGGCTTTCTGCCAGAGCCCAAGCACAAGAATATCTAATATACCAGCTGCCAAACAGCATTCCATGGGGAATATGCAATGTGATATTATACTACTGGCTTTGGGCTTCTCTCTTGCCATGCACAACACCCTCTACGGGTATCCAGACTCTTCACCGCAGAACAGGAGCCTGAATGACCATGACTCCTGGCATGTAAGAATGAAGAGACACAAAGGAGCACTTACAGCCTAGTTTTACATGTATTATTATTTTTTTTAATTTTATTTTAAATTATTCACTTCAACCTGTTAATGTAGTTACTACAAATAGGCTTAAGAACTTGGATGTCCTGGTTGATAGCTGTATTACAATGTAATAACCAAACAAGACGACAGAAAGAAAAAAGTTAAGTAACTGAATGGACTGGATTAACCTGGGAGTATTGAAAGATATGATAAAGAGAAGGAAAAATACAAGAACCTAACTCTTAGACTGGTGAATAGAATTTATTTAAATTTATTTTGTTTCCCTGAAAAGGGAACCCTGAGTGAAATGCTGTTTCCATCAACAGATCACAGTATATTAATGTTAGTAGTTGAGTAGTTGTAGCTCAACAGCAAAGAAAATCAACAGGGTGTATATATACTCTGACAGCATATAGACTGAACAGTTCAATGGAAGGCAGTATTTGTTTTTATTTACTGTTTTTTATTTACTGGTTTACATGCACAGACCTAAGCATGAGTAACATATTGAACAAGAGAAGTGACTGAGAATGTTTGTTTACATCCTTCTCCCAAATAGTCTTCAGAAGAACATAATTTACTCTATTGATTCTAAAGACTAGCAAATCTAGATAAAGTCACCTTTGTAAGTATCCCTCTAGCAGAAGGCAGTTTCCTTTCTTGAAATTATGAAGTCTGCTAGTCGTTTGGGATTCGTGTGCAAAAACTATTGCATTGTTACTCTTTTTTTTTTTTTTTTTTTTCTTTCCGTGTCATTGTGTGGCTACTTTGGCATAAATTGTAACAGCTACATTAGGAATTTATTATACAGTCTACAGAGAACACTAGATATTGTTAGGCATTGGTTCAGAATGCTTAAAATTAATTAAATTGGTATTCAACTAGTCACTATAATCAGTGTAACTAGGGTACAGGTTTTATCATACCTCCTTTAACACTAGAGAGTTCAACTGTTAACTAAACATTAGTTCTGTAGTTAAGGTAGTCCACCTGTGACTAGATCTGACATTAAAGACAATTAAAGTTAGATAAGAAAGACTTCTACATGTCTTTCCTCTGCTCAGATGAGCCATAGTCAATACATTAGCTCCTGAATTTTCAGACAGAGGAGCCCGCATTAATATACCCAAGCCTGTCTGCATAGATCAGTGTAGGTAACAGCTTTGATCTGTCTGCAGCTGTTCCTCTAAGGAGTTTTAATTTTTCCTTTAGCAAAGGCTTTGATTGCTATCAGATCTCTCAACACACATCCATTCTCGTAGTCATTTAGCATAGAACCAAATTGTGAGATAGTAAATCAACATGTAGGAAGAGCAGAAATAATTGCATTGGGGAAGTGCTATAGTGGGTACATGATAACCCTATTCTGCAAATCTGTTTGAGAATTCCAGTCTGTTTCACCTCTAAATTCTCAGAGACCTACTCTTTTCTTGGTGCAGTTCACAGAAGTCAGGCTTGGTCCATATGAATAGTTGACCAACAAGCATTTGGATTTCAGAATTAATTCAAACCATCGAATGAATTTCAATGATTTATTGAGAGTGCAAACTGAGGTTAATATTCATGTGTCCACAGAATTTATAAGAAATAATTGTCTGTAAGTATTCTGCTTCAAAGAAAATCTGGAAGTGCACAAGTTGACCAAATATGGTTTATATAGTTGATGTCTGCAAAACTCAAGTTTGGAATCTGAAGGTACCCAGCATGGCTGAGCAAGTAGAGAATACTCGCTGACTATTTAATCCTGAAAAGTACTTGCCTATGCAGTGCTTAGTATGTATATTCACAAAAGACTTAGATGCCTGAATCGGAACACAGGAAGGAATTAGACTTCTAGGTACAACACCATAACATCAAAGCCTTAATTCATCCATTGTCTCTTCCAGGGGCATATAAAGTCCACAAAACTTGTAGTTCCTAGTGAAGTACCAATATTAGCTGCTGGTCCTATTCAGAACCACTAATCATGGAAAGAAAATTAAAAAGCTTCTCCTGTTGTCCTGTTTTCCTGAGGTGATTTAATAAATAGTCCCATGAACATTTTGACCACATTGGTCCCATTGGAAATTTTTTCAAGAGTATCATCTATCTAAAAATCTTTCAATTTGCAATCTCAATATATTAAACAGCAAGTCTTAAAACAAACAGTTTAAAAGAGGTTGTTTTTCCTCCTCATTGTTTGCCTCCATCTCATATTTACAGAGGATAAGACTGTGATCTCAGCCTTAAACATACCATGTTTTTATACAATGTCATTTTTACTAACATGTCATTTGTACTGTTTCTCAAATTAGGAAGTTTTATCAGCTGAGATCACAGTGGTGTGAAATATTGTAAAAGTTTTACTTTCTCTAATGCTGTTCCTATTTATAGGCCTATAGTATGTTTAGAGAATGATGATAGGGCACATGAATCATTTGCCAATGGAAAGCAATTGTTGAACTGTACCATACTTTAAATTCTGACCTTCATTATTAGCAGGATGTAAAGAGGTTGGAAGGGGAGTACACCATTTGTTATATTAAAAAACAACAACAACAACAATCTAATTAATTGACAAAGGCACATATGAACTTTGAAAAGCTTTAGGTAGAAGGCTGGGAAAAAAAAAAAAAAAAAAAAAAAAAGATGACTTGCTAGGGGTCAAATCAAGTTATGACTGGCATCTTCCTGTTCTAGGGTGAATTTTACAAGGCTGTTACCCAGCCTCTCTACAAAGTCAACGTGGATTTAAGTGTCATTTAAAAGGTTTGCCTTTTTACAAAAATACCATGCTTCTGCCTACTCTACCAATACATATAAGAGTCTGAGTGGATGCAATTTACAGGCCAACATGACACAAAGCTTGAGTTAAGTATAGTGGTGTCTAGATAGCACACCCAGACTCCAGTTTGTAAAAAAGGAATGTTGGATCTGACCTGCCTTTCAAAGAACCTTGAAATGGAAGTGATGTTAGCTCTTACGTGCTACTCGGATCTTCTGGAGATTAGACAACCATGTAGCTTTACTGGGTTCTGTTATGAGGCATCAAACCAATACATAGAGTTTCTCCTCTTTCAATTATTTTGTTCTGTTATTTAATCAGATGAAAATAATTAGGGTTGAGAACACTATCATGGATGAATTTTTTGAGGACTTACCTCTGTAGAGAAAAGAGGAACACAAACCCCCATGTGACTAATGATTGGATGCACGCATCATCACAGAGTGCCATGAGGGCTGGAAACTCAGTGGAGCTGAGCACCAGGAGCCACAGGGGGTTCCCATGGACCTCACCAGACAGCAACTGTTCCACAGACCCCAGACAGGGTTCAGGACAGGCCAGGAGGGCAACCCCTAGCCCAGCATATCAGGCATCAATGCAGTAATATCAGCCTATGGATCAGGCCAGGTTTAACATGGACTGGGACCCCGCTGTGGTGGAGCTTGAGACTGATGTTCCTATGGCATTTCTGGGGCAGGGACTGGTGACTGTGGGCTGAAATGGGGTCCTAGGGAATGGGAAAGGGTCGGGTAGGGTCATTATTGCACTCAGGGCTCTGACAATGAATGACCTATATGTAAAACATAAAAGATCATTGTGTCTTAATCAAAAAGAATGGTTACATGGTTCTTGCCCTTCTAGGCTGATGACCTTTCTTTTCACATTGTTTCCACAAAGGTGAAAAAAACTAGCGATGGAAAACAAAGAAAAATTAATCAGAGATGATATTTTTCAATGTTTCCTACCTGCACTAGCAAATATATATATACACACTCTGTAATTGATTTTATTTTTATTTAGTTATTTATTTATTTTAATAAACAGGGTAACTTCAAAGTACAGCACTATAGATTCTGATACCTTCAAAAGTGAGAATATTTTTACTTTTTACTTTTGGTGTTCAAGAATCAAATAAACACTCTGTTTTTAACAGGGAGATCTGTTGCTCATGGCTTGTGTTGCAGATTGCTTAAAACAATGAGATATGTTGCCACTGAATGATCTTTCTCTTACATTTTCTTTGAGAAGTTCACTGCTACACAAAAAACACCTACTTCTTACTAGCAATAATATATCTAAAGGTGGTCTATATGTAATTGGTCTGACCAATATTAGTGTATATCTTTAAAATCTCAGTAATAAAAAAGCATCTCAAATTACTAATGGAATTAGTGTTCACAAATATATCACTTAGGCTTTTTGTTTACTTATTTACAAGTTTTTAAATTAATGATTTAATGTCACAGCTTCATAAACTTTACATCAAAAATCAACACATTTAAAACACTCAAGTAAAATAAGGGACAACTTTCTAACACAAAATGGCAAAGCCCATGAGAACAGATAAATTTGAATTGTGAGCTGGGCAGTCTTAATAAGGAATTACATATCTTTGGAGTTTAATTACAATAGGGCCTGTGATGATAAGATTAATGATGAGCAATTTTTCTCTTCAAACGATTGCAATTGAATTAAGATAGTACCATTATTCTTAGAGAGATAAGGTCAAGCAAATGAGGCTACAGTTGGGGATTAAAAAAAAAAAAGAAAAAGAAAAAAAAAAAAGATTGGAAAATGAAAATGTATTGAAAGAATAACATTCTACAATAGATCAGGACCTTCAAACGCTTTACAAGGCTTATGTTTACAAAGAGACATTTTATAAAATACTATGTAAAATAATGAAGAAAGATGATAAGCATTCTTATATGCTTTTTTGTTAAGCATGTAACAATATGGGATCTAGTAGCATTTTCAGAACTGTGAATAGGCAATAACTTGGATGTTTGCATTTCTCCCTCTTTTCTGGAAATGTGAAAAACTATTTTAGAATGCATATATAATTCTTTTGAGTAGATATCATATACCATCACTTATAAGCAGGGAGAACACTTGTAGGCATGGTAGGGATAAACTTTGAATTGTTGACTATGAAGTTATCTTCTAATACACAAGGTACTGAAGCCATGAGAGTACTCTATCTTTATAGCTAGCTAGGGAAAGGCAGTAGCCCTTTCCCTTAGGAAAAGATTACAGACAATCAAAGAAAGAAAATCTCAAAAGATTTTTACCTCTTCTTCTATCTCAGAACCTGAGAAGAGGAAGTAGAGCCTATAATATTCCTGTTTTCTGGAGTCTTTGCATTTGAGTGAGCATACATATAAACGTTATTTCAATCAGTATCTATAGTTTTCATATACTATATCATAAAATCTTGTCTAGAAAAGTAAACCACCTGAGCACCCATATAGAGAAAGTGGAATTAAAATGCTCTACCCACTAACTCCATTAGTGAAAATCTTCCATTAGGCATAGGCTGTTTTACTTTAGATTTGTTTCCAAGTTCTTTATTAAGTGCTGCAATGCAATTTAACAAGACCCTAATCAAATCATTTAAGGGAACCTGATTAGTAATAACATTTCTTTTTAATTTAACTTACATTTCAGTTTTCTGTGTTAGATATTGGAGATGATGTATTAGATATTATTTACCCTTCTTACTAATCCTTGTCTTTTTCTGGTTTGTTTGTTTGCTTGTTTGTTTGTTTTCATTATTATTTTGTTTCTTTGTTTGTCTCTTGGCATTATAGTATTTTTAAAAATGCATATTTCTCTTTACTCTGTGTGGAATTTATATGCCAAGGTTTGGCCATTGCCTTGACCTCTTTTGTTAATTTTAAAGGTCTCTGCTGCCTTTATTAGTATAAATATTTATGAAAAAACTTGTAAAATATGTGGCAAAATATGCCAAAATTTTTCCTTTAGAAAACACATCAAAGGCTAAATATTTCAAGAAGTATTCAGGTAGTATAAAGATTGTGACAAATATATATCATAGAATCATTAAGGTTTGAAAAGACCTCCAAGATATCTTGTCCAACCATCTCCCTACCACCAATATCACCCACTAAACCATGTCCCTAAGCAAAATGTCTAGCCTTTCCTTAAACACCCCCAGGAATTTCACCACTGCCCTGGGAAAGCTGTTCCAAAGACTGCTCTTTCTGAGAAGAAATGTCTCCTAATTTCTAACCTAAACCTCCCCTGATGCAACTTTAGGCCATTCCCTCTTGTCCTATAGCTAGTTACCCCAGCTCCCCAACAACTTCCTTTTCAGGTAGTTGTAGAGAGCAATAAGGTCTCCCCTGAGCCTCCTCTTCTCCAAACTAAACAATCCCAACTCCATTATCTGCTCCTCATAGGACTTGTGTTCCAGACCCTTCACCAGCTTTGTAGCCCTTCTCTGGACACACTCCAGGGCCTTGATGTCTTTCTTGTACTGAGGGGCCCAAAACTGAACATAGTACTCGAGGTGCAGCCTCACCAGAGCAGAGCACAGGGGAACGATCACCTCCCTGGTCCTGCTGGTTATACTATGCCTGATACAAGCCAGGATGCTGTTGGCCTTCTTGGACACCTGGGCCCACTGATGGCTCATGTTCAGGCGAGCATTGATCAGCACCCCCAGATCCTTTTCCTCTGCACAGCTTTGAAGTCACCTGTAGCACTGCCTGGGGTTGTTGTGATCAAAGTGCAGGACCCAGCACTTAGCCATGTTGAACCTTACCTCATTGGCCTCTGCCCATCGATCCAACCTGTCCAGGTCCCTCTGCAGGGCCTTCCTATCCTCCAGAAGATTGACACTTCCCCATGACTTGGTGTTTTCTGCAAACTTACTGACGGTGCACACAATTCCCTCATCCAAATCATCAGTAAAGTTATTGAAGAGGATGGCCCCAACACCTGCCCCTGGGGAACACCACTGGTGAACTGTCACCAGCTGGATTTCACTCCATTCACCATCACTCTCTGGGACCAGGCATCCAGCCAGTTTTTAACCCAGCAAAGAGTGTGCCTGTCCAAGTCATGGGCTGCCAGCTTTTCCAGGAGAATACTGTGGGAGACCATGTCAAAGGCCTTGCTGCAAGTCTAGGTAGACTATGTCAACTGGCTTTCCCTCATCCACTAGGCGGGTCACCTGGTCATAGAAGCAAATGAGATTGGTCAGGCAGGACTTGCCTTTCATGAACCCATGCTGACTAGGCCTGATCTGCTGGCTGTCCCACACACGCTGTGTGACTGCATTCAAGATGACCTGTTCCATCACCTTTCCTGACACCGAAGTCAGGCTGACAGTCCTGTATTTCCCAAGCTCCTTCTTATGACCCTTCTTATATAGGGGCATCACATTAATATTTGTGAATACATATTTGGAAATACATATTTGGAAATATGTATTCTGTCTTTATTCCTCTATCTCTCTAAGAGAAAATCATTGTGGAGCAAGCAGAGTCTAGATGATACTTGGCTCTAGTCATACCCAAAAGCAAGCATAGGTCATGTATTAACAATTTACCTTGTTACCTAGCTTAATTCACACTTCTTTCAGCCTGTGAACTAAAGAAGCCTCTCAACTTTCCTTATCACCGATTGAATAAATTAACATGAATTTATGTTTCAATTAAATTAATATAATTTGTTCTAATCTGTAAATGAACAAAAGGGATAGTTTGTCTAAGAGCTGGTTCTTATTCTGAACTCTTCTGAATGTGTTTCAGTTATACAGACATTTAAAACAGAATCATCTTTCAAATTCTCATTACTTGGGAATAACTATTTCATACTTTTGTTAAAATTAATTCATACACCTTTTTACATGCAACAGCGTATGAGGAAAACATAAACAAACCCTTCTTCTTTGCTAATGTAATCTCCCAGAATAAGCTATATCTCTCATCAGGCATTATGTAAAATATGTTTCCTTTTATATAAAAATAATCCAGTTAGTTGAAGGAATATCAGCTAAATTTTGTTTTGTATTGTGATTATTGACATTACTACAATGCCTTGGACCAGATACTATGTATTGTACAAATATAAATGAAAAAGACTCACTTCTTAAATATAAGATAAAGGGTAATGAATTGATAAAAACCCATGTAAATGGAGGATTACAAGAAAATAAAGAGATGATACTGATGGGCGGTGATCCAAAACAAGACAAAGTATACAGAATCAGCAGAAGTAATACAAAACTGCTACCCTTTAAAGAATAAGCAGTACCCACTGCATTGCAAGGGAACTGGGAGATATAACAGCCTTTCAGATATAATACAATATAATAAATATAATGTAATAAATATAATGCAATAAATATAATATAATTAACATTAACATTAATATATTATATTGTTATGATATCATTATCCTATCATATCATATCAGTAATAGCCTCTATTGGCTTTTCTCAGTTGCCTAATGTCCCCCAGACCTGTCTTCTTGTTTGGTGTTTATCTACTTGTCTTTAGAACATATCCATATTTCTTGTATTTCTTACTTCACTGCTTTAATGGCTTCTCTCTTTATCCTTTTTCATATGGTAGACTTTCTGGTGTTTACATAATATGCACTTGCTTTTATATTTCTTGTTAAAAACAGTGCCTGTTAACTTTCGGAACCAATATGGTCATCCTGATTTGGTTTTAGCTCATTCTTTCTGAATCATAGAACCATAGAGTGGTTTGGGTTGGAAGGGACTTTAAAGGTCATGTCCAACCCTCCTGCTATGGGCAGGGACACCTCCCACTAGACCAGGTTGCTCAAAACCCCATCCAACCTGGCCTTGAACACTTCCAGGGATGGGACATTGACACCTTCTCTTGACAAACTGCTCCAGTGCCTCACCATTTTCACCGTAAATATCCTCCTTATATCTAATCTAAACCTACCCTCTTTTAGTTTAAAGCCATCCCCCTTTGTCCTACCACTACACTCCCTGAATGATTCTAAATAAGACAATTTAATAACTAATGATTTTACTGCAAATTTCATGCTACTTTCCGAATCAGAATCTGAAATTTCACAGTTGTTTAATACATCTATTTATAGTGTTTATGTTCTGTGCATTTGCTCTAGGCAAACATCCTCCTTTTGCGTTATCAACCCCCATAACAGATTTGGTATTTCCCAAACAGAGAGATTTGCAGCAGAATCCACCAGATTGCAGTGAAGAGGTGCCAGATACTGTACTCTGTCTGGGAACCGCCAGTCCCAGAAAGTTATTTTCTAGATCATTATCAGAAATACACTGCCTGGACTCTTCACTGATAATACATATAAGCTTTAATTCTAATGTACAGAGATGGAGGTGACTTAAAAGTACAGACAGGCAAACAGGAAGGAAGGAGAAAAAAAAAAAAAAAAAAAAAAAGGAAAGAAAAAGGAAAAAAAAAAAAAAAAAAGGAGGGAGGAAAGGAGCAAAGGAAAGAAGGAAAGAAAAAGAAAAGGGTAGGGAGGAAGAACACCTGGGCCTTTGGTGACAAGGAGCTGAGGACTCAGTCCCAGAGGATATCGTACTGGAAGCTGGAAGTTATAGACTCAATGAACAGTGCTAAAACAGCATAGAGAACATAGCTTGAAGAGTCGGCTAGTAAAAAATAATTATATGAAAAATCACAGCTTATTTGTATAAGCATAAGTATTTCCAAGTAATGTAAAAATTGAGATAGAAATTTTGTAATATAATTTGGTGCAGAGTAAATTTGTGATTGTTATTTTTGAAACTGATCCATTATGTTGCAATGTAAATGGGACTCCTCTATTAATTGCTGTATTTACATTTACTAAAAATACTGGTTTATACTGGTTTATATCCTCTCTTGATCATGGTGGGATACAACAGCTTCTAGGAGGCAACTGCAAAAAAAAATGTATTATTTTCAATTTAATAAGTATTAGATAATAAATACTATTACTAGTAAAAATATTATCAGTAATAATTATCTGTCCAATAGTGTCAAATGTAATGTCCAAATTATGTCCAATTTTTCTGTATAAAGCTGATAAAATGACAAGATCCTTAAAGTTCTCAGCATGCACATGCAGTTGTTATGCTATATGCTGAGATATGTTTGTAAATCCTTGTAGAGTATTATGAGTTTAAATTAAATAGATAAAATGAACTTGGAAGAGATGTCCAAGAGAGTTTGGTCCTGGCTCAGTATATATTAAAGAAGGAAAATACCTTCCACATGAGGCAGTCCAGAATGATGCTTTCCCACTGTGCGAAAAGAGAAAGGGGTTGCCAGCTATAAAGCAGTTTTAAATGTAGGCATAAGAGAACCTTAGAAAAGAGTTTCTTAATTTTATTTATTTATTTATTTATTTATTTATTTATTTATTTATTTTAATCAAATACACTACTTCACAGAAAGAATGTATAGGAAATGCTGGGGTTGATAACAGAAAACTCCAAGTGTCAGCAGTTTCTGTTGTCCTTGTTTATAAAAACATGCACACTTTGTTGCTTCTCTTTATTCATATCTGTTTTTAATCAGCCCTCTTGACAATTGTTTAGTTTTGTTTTGAATCAGGTGGCCAACTTCTCCTGTCTCCTATGACTGCTTGCTTTAAACATTAATCTCTGACAAGGACTTTTGTCACTTATTTCCAAAAATCTAATTTGTGCCCACTGCTCTTCTCCCTTTACCATTCGCTACCTACATAGAGTTACCATTGCTAATAGTATGATGTCCTATTTTTTCTTTCTCTTCTTATTTTTTTTTTCATTTTCAACTCCTGTTGGCATACTTGTGACTATTTTTTCTTATTTTCCCCAAATACACAGAAAAAAAATAATTAATAGTTATATTTACATTTAATGTGGTTGTGTCTGCATTGCTTTTGGTTTTGCAAAATTTTGTTGCTTTTGTAAAATTTACCTATATTATTCTGTAAAATCCATCATATTTCTTAACAATCTTTTATACATTCTGAATTTCCACATATACACTTTTCAAACATTATTAATTGTTGTATAACGTAAGTTTAAACATTTTTTTGATACATTTTAATATTTTAATATTTTAATATTTATATTGCTGATAGCTACAATTTTTACTAGCAACCTCATAACATGGCTTATTTATATTCTGGCATAAGGTGGACCATTGTTTATTTAAACTCTGTAAGAATATTTGTACATTTTAATTTTAGTGGTACCATATTCCTTGTTTCTGTATTATGCTGAACTGAATTCATCATTCAGGGCCTCCTTCTGTTTTAGGTACTGAATCTTCACTGGCTGAAGATGGCAATTATTTCAGGATCAGACTCCCAGTGTTTTATTTGCTTTAAGATTTTGATAGCATTACATAACCAGTGGCAAAGAACTGAATCAGAGGACTGACAAAAACTAAGAGTGACCTGCAATGGCCCCGTATTTTCTTGCAGGACATGAGATCTACATGTATTACCCACATTATGACTAGGGAGTTGAAGAGACCAACATAGGGCTGTCATACTATCTCCCACATTAGTATATAGAAAGTAGATAAACAGTATCAGTAGAAAAGAGAGTAGTCAAATCACCTACTTCCAGTGCACTGGAGCAGCTAAGTCATTCAAATAGCATGAAGATACCCTTGGTATGGAGCTAGCACAAATTAAATCCACTCAAGAAAAATGCCTTTTCTTTCCTACAGCATACAAATATAGCTTCATCAACTCTCATATCAAGCCTATTTTAGTGCAAATGTTTTAGTATAATATTTTTTCTAAATATGCATTTTGCACATTGTCTTAAAACCAGATCATTTCTATCATGCGATGAACAGCGATGACCAGAACTACTTAAAGGCCATAGGCATAGCCTATGCCCTCATGGAAACCACTTGGAACACAAAACCCCCCAAATCCTCTGCAGGAATGGGCTCTGGGGAGAGAATCAGCCTGTATGTAAGTGTGAAAGTTGTAGTGCTGATAATTAGATAGAATACTATATATACATTTTCTTTAAAAAGGCATAATTCTATCCTGTGAGTAATATTCAATCCAAAATGTTATTAATCCTAAAATGACAAAATAAAGATATCTGGGCACACAGTGGAACAACAACAACAAAAAATCAGATTCCCTTCCCAGTATCTCAAGATTATACCCTGCAAGACAAATAGTTCTCAGTTCAAAAGTCTACCTTGTTCAAAAGTCTATCCTTGGCACAAGACACCATCCAACTCTTTTTTTTTTTTTCTTCCTGATGAAGCTACATTATATGTTTCTGTGGTTGTAGAGGAAATAAGTTTTAGTAAAGGAGAATGGCTTCTGAGATAACTAGTGGCCAAGCATATACCCAAACACAGTGTAGTTCCGATTGGTATGCATTAGAGAAGCCCTGAGGCCTCCAAAGAGGAATCAACTAGACTGTGAACTCATACTTCAAAGTCTAGACAGCACATAGACACTGCTACTGAGGATAACACAACTGAAACCTGCATGGTCACAGATCATCTGTATAAAACAGGTGGTATTCCTGTGAGATCTGGCACAGCTCTATTTTCTAGTATATGGCACAATAAGGCCAAGGTATGTTTATGTTTAAATGTTATTTGAACCAGATATATTTTATGCACATTTCTGCCTTTCTAAAAGGAATATATATATATATTTCTATATATAGAAAATTATATATATATACATTTATATATTTTACTTATATTATTAAAGAAAAAAAATAATCATCCCTAAGCTTAATTAAAAATAACAACTGTGCATGATGGGTGACCAACAGCTGTTATGAAGATAGTGTTAGTCACTATCTTGGAAAGAAAATGAAAAACAAAGTGCAACAGCATATTGTATATAAATCAGAAAGCTTCATTTGCTAATTTATATTAGTGTAGTTTTACTATATACATTGCACTGGTAATGCATAGAAATCATATATTTTATTTGCCTGGGGTGATGTGAAGCTCTGATGTCAATAAATCTGGATATACAGGTAGTACTACTCTCTTTATCCCATAAATTTAGTAAACAGCAGAGTTCCTGAAAATATATATAGCAGATATAGAACTCCCTTCAGACAGAAAAGCAATATAGTAAAAATGAAGTTCTCCTTTTGCACAGTCCTTTTATGAGAAGGTATATAGCTCCTCTCATTCAATACATTCAAAATTGTATCTTTCACTCTAAATCATCTGGCATGGTATAACCAATATAACTTATATTATTTTGATATGATATTAAATTAAATGCAAGCTATAGGACAATCATTAACTTAGTATAATTCAGTTTCTGATGGTCAAATAAAATATTTCAGAAATTTGGTGCCAACTTTGTTCATTTATATTGTATAAATTGTCAACTTTATAAAAAATGAAGTAAAAAGTATGAGTTTAAACAAGCTTGTTTTAAAATACCCTGAAAGAAAAATATACCCAGTACACAGCAAATTTGCAGTTTTTTTTAAACTTTCACTATAAATTGATGTAAAGTCCTCTGAATTTGAGCTGTCCAAATACCATACTTTTCCTAGTGTTGCCCCAAGTCAAAACCAAACACAAAATATGGAGCAGAATTTTGATGAACTGTGCTTTTGTTACTGTATAAAATAAGATCTATCTTAGACAGAATATATATTCAGCCTTTCTTTCTCCAGTCAGCTTCTCCTTTTTTTCCTTTTTATTTTATGGAAATACACTGGGAAGTGGGCTAATAATGTACCAAACTCTCGTTTATAGTTGTGTACATACAGTGGTTCATTACAGCTCATATTGGAGATGAGCATATGGTCTGGCTTTCACTTCTGCTGTAGCTTCTGTAGCTCAAATCAGTGGAACAGGTTGCCCAGAGAGACTGTGCATTCTTTTTCCATCCTTGGAGGCTTTCAAGACTGCATAAGGCCCTGAGCAACCTGGTCTGATCTCATAGCTGACCCTGCTCTGAGCAGGAGGTAGAACCGCAGACCTCCTCATTTCCCTTCCAGCCTGAATTATCCCATGCTATTGTGACTCTGAGTGATGTTTGGAAGTTCTTGTGGGGCAAATTCAGATATACACGTAATGTATCATAGTGTCTTACAGAGACATGAGCAAGGCGTATCTTTGGAGAACTGTATTGTGCCAACTACCTATGACATAGTGTGCATCTTCTGAGGATATTTGAGCTGCTGATTATTTATGACAGTAAGAAATTACTTCACAGTGTCTGAATGAAGCCCACAATTTTAGCTGCCTTCCTCAAAGAGACTTCAGACACTCAAAACTAGATGCTGCTCAGGAAGAAAGTGCTTTTGTTTGTTATATAAAAAGCTTGGTTGGGTTTGTGTACAAGGTTTTGATAGTGGTGGGCTGCAGGGGTGGCCTCTGTGAGAGGAATCCAGCAGCTGCTCCATGTCAGATAAGGGCCAGTTTCAGCCAGCTCCAAGAGGACCCAGTGGCCAGAGCTGAGCCAATAAGTGACATTGTTTGGACCTCTGTGAGACCAGGTTTAAGAAAAGGGAAAAGAACCTGCTGCACAACAGCAGCTGGGAGATAGGAGTGAGAACCTGCCCTACAAGCGCCAAGGTCAGTGCAGAAAGAGGGCAGGAGGTGCTCCAGGCGCTGGAGCAGAAATTTCCCTGTGGCAGGGCCCCCAGTGGAACAGGCTGCCCCCCTGCAGCCTGTCCCACATGGAGCAGATCTCCACACTGCAGCCTGTGGAGGAGCCCCTGGTGGAGCAGGTGGATGTGGCCTGGAGGAGGCTGCAGCCCAAGGAGAGCCCCTGCAGGAGCAGGCCCCAGGCCAGAGCTACAGCCTGTGGAGAGGAGCCCATGCAGGAGCAGGGGGTCTTGGGGAAGCTGCTGCCCGTGGGGGACCCATGTTGGAGCACTTTGCTCCTCCATGGTACAGACCCATCTGGGAGCAGTTCTTCAAGAGCTACTGCCTGTGGGAAGCCCATGAAGGATGAGTTTGGGAAGGATGGCATCATGTGAAAGGGACCCCACAAGGAGCAGGGGTAGAGAGTGACTGTGAAGGAGCTTCAGAGAGGAAGCATTACAGACTGACTGCAGCCACCATTCCACCATTCCCCTGCACTGTTCAGGGGGAAGACATAGAAGAGGGTAGATGGTCAGAAAGTGTTTTTAGTGTTTGTTGGTGGTAGTGGTGGTGGTGTGCTTTTTTTTTTTTTTTTTTCTTTTTTTTTTTTTTTTTTTTTCTCACTTAATAAATTTTATTAATATTCCTATGTTGAGTCTGTTTTATCCATGACAATAATTGTCAAGCGATCTCCTTATCCTTATTTTAACCCTTGAGCCCTTTACATCATATTTTCTCCCCCTTTCCCATTGAGGATGGGGAGTGAGAGAGTGATTGTGGTGGAGTTCAGCTGCCCAGATAGGTAAAACCACCACAGTAGCACAATAACAATAACCACTGCTATGGTTGAAGCAGCTACTCTAAATTCCTTAGGTAAAACCTTGGTGGGCAATAAAATCAAATGAAAGATTCCAATATTTAATTTTTGAATTATAGCACTGGTTTAGATTACTTTAGTACTGTATTCCTCAAGTTGCAATGCATTTCATGGAAGTCTTCATTAAATAGATTATTTATTTATTTATTTATACTCCTGTGTTGACATCTGGATCACAAACTGCTATATCTGCTTTTGCCTTTTCCACCATTTTCTTTGCCCTCAGCTTCTCATCGTTCTTCTTTTCATGTCCACAGAAGCAGTACCTTTGGCCATGTTCCATCTCCATTCTTGATGCATAACTAAACAAGCATTCATTTTCTTACTACTGTTATGAATCATTTCTTTTGTTCCATTGTTTCCATTTAGCTCCTGACCACATTGTTAATAAATAAATAAATAAATAAATAAGTAAATAAATAAATAAATTCCTCGGCTTTCTAATTCACAATATAATCTATATTTATTTTGGTTTATAGATAGAGTTTAACAGTGCTGAAAAGACCTTGAGTGGCCTACATTTGTTGTTTTTGTGGTTGCCAAAATAATCTTCTGAACTACCAAACAGTATTCATGGAAATTATCAATGACCAAAGCAAGGTGAAAAATCTGCTATCACATTATAAGGATGCCAGTAAAGAAACATCTGTTTCAAGAGTTTTGTCTCTAAATGCTATGTTTGTTGTCATTGTTGTTGTTTTTATTTATTTATTTATTTATTTATTGCTTAAAGTCTTGTCAATCTAGAGGATAGTAACAATGATATGATCTACCTTTTCTTACTGTTTAGAGATTGTTCATGCTAAAATGAAAACCACTTTGTAAGCTTCTTTTGTCTCACCTGGATCTTTATTCATCAGAATTTGCAAGTGAAGCAGAATTAAATACAACAGTCTTCCCATGAAAGCCTAGTCTGCTGTAATGTATCACACCGGTATTTTGAGGAATGCCACTTCTGTTTTTAACTCATTACTGAAGCAGTGCGGCAGTGTGGTGATAAACTACTTTCTATAGTGGAGTTCTTTTTTTACATAAAAAGGATAAAGCCATGCTTAAACAAGAACACTGAGAGGTACTTCCTAAAATATAGCTCCATGAACCAAATATTTTATCTGGAATAAAATTTTTAAATTTAGTGCATGCAATTGTACACAGTGCTAAAATTTACACTGACAACATTCATTTGAATATGTAAATTTAGAGTTGATATAAGCTATATTTCAGATGCAGTATATCAGAAGAACAATAATTTCTGCAGAAGCCAAACTGTAGATATAGAAAATCACCAAAACCTTCAAAGAGCTGCATATTTCTAAAGCAAGCTTCCAAAATCAGTGGAAGTTATTGCCACTGTGGAGTTCTTGATGACTTTATTGCTTATATGTCCCAGTAAAGAGCTGTTTGCCTTAATATAATTCAAATTAGCTAAAGGCAGTGTGTAATCTATTAAAAAGACACCCTGCATTTAACCAACTGGCACTAGTCTAAATAAACACAAGCCTTAGCTTTCATTACATGACCCTATCAATTTTATTTCTAATCACAAAGTATTGGCTTTCCTACTTTACTTTCCCTGTAGCATTGTGATTTCTAAAGGGAAACTAACCATAGTACTTCAGTTTTTTTTTTTTTTTTTTTTTTTTTTTTCCCTATCACTTTTCCTTTAAACACATAGTATGGGTCAAATTTCGGCTAAATATTTGACACTGTCTGCAAAAATGAGTTTACGCATGGCATTATCAACACCTCCCATGGGTTTCCTGGCACTGCATTTGCAGATGTACTCTTTTTTGTTTGTTTGTTTGTTTCTTTGTTTGTTAAAGGTTTAAAACTGATCTTAACTACATTGCTAACTCCAGATCTCAAGATAACACAAATGGAACAATGAGGTGCAGTTTTTGATTTCTGTCTCAGTGAGTACTAACAATTCACTAACAATAAACTGTTCTCCTAGTAAGAATTATCTAGTTATAACTTATTACCACAAATTCTGCCATGACCATGTGTAAACACCAGGCTTCAAGCCCACCCCAAAATCCTTGCAATACTTGATAGATTATATTTCATGTGTTTTGTTCTTTTAGCTTTTCAGTATTTGTAGTATTTGCTTTTTATTATTGAAAGCTTTTTATCCTTGTAAGAGCTTCTTTGAAGACGGATATTCTTATAAAATGTTTCATGAGAAATGATTTCTGACTCAAATTTTATGGAAGACTAAGAAAAAGATATGGAAGTCTTCAGAAAAACCAAATGGGCAAGAAATATGTATTAACTTATTCAACAGAAGCATAAAGCAGGCAGATGAACATCCAGGCCCTATGAACATCCAGATGGCAAGCTGGTCCAATGAGCACAGAAGTCCTTATCTTATTGAGTATTTAATTAGCTAAGCAATAGAGAAGCAATGGAAGCTAAAGGCTGTTTCATATATTATCAATTCCTACTTTTAATCCAGACATATTTCTAAATGATAAACTCATAGATCATAGAGCATATGTCAATATTAATCCTAAGATAATCATGAGCTTAAACTCTTTAGGGAAGAAGCAGATAGATTTAAGACTAGACTAAGTAAATAAAGCCTCTTTGTCTGATTTCCAAAACAGATCCTGGAAGAAAAAACTCCAGTGAAAAGAAAACAGTTTCTTCTTTAATCACTGATGGAGAGCACAGGTAACAGAATTGCCTGTATTTTGGTTTTAAATTTGTTAATAACCTGAAAACATAACCCAATATCACAAGGAATGTAAAGGAATCAGTTCTCTGACATAGAATGAAGCCCATGCTCACAGTGTCTCAAGAGCCAGAGTCCACAGCACAGGTACATAAATTCCGTGGGGACATCAGTAGAGGACATTTTATCTTCTGGCTCTCAGACAGTCTTAACTTCAAGTTACACTACATTGTCAAGACATTTAGAGTTATGGCTTTTGTTGATTTTTGAGTGACTCTTTTTTATTTGTTTGTTTTTCCTACCAATGTCTACCCCTCCCATCAACATAAATCTTTCATTTCCTTAGCTACAGATAGTCTGTGAGAATTGTCACTCAGGTTTTCTGACTCTGGACAGTATGGCAATTAGCAAAATGGAGTAAAATTGCATATTACCAACCAAGCAGTAGCCAAGAGCTGTAATAACTGTCCAGGTTCTAATATCTAAATTTGAATAACTTCTTTTAAAAATAATTACATTGTAATACATTACTCAGTTTGCTAACTTACCACATAATTTTTTTGATATACAAATAAACATTCATTAGTGGTCTTTGTATGCTTTTATCATGGACAAACTTACCACAGTTTGGTAACATCCTGACTCGATAGAATATTTTAACTGCAGTTACATGTGTGCATTTGTGTACATATGTATGTATATGGCTTTCGGCAAAACCAAGTAATTCCTTTGAACCTTTTTTTTTTTTTTTAAAAAAACAAACAAACAAACTAGTTTGTTAGTGTCAGTATTACCTAACATTATCTAGCACTTCTCAACAAAGAAAAACTCCCTGCAACTTCCCTGCTTGTTGCCATAAATGACTTTTAAGGTTCGCTAGGCCCAAGTCTACAGCATAAGATACATCTCAGAAAAGCAGGAAAATAAATAAAGGCCCTTTGCATTTTTGTTTTCTCCACACCGAGACTGCAGCTCACTGGGGGCTTTCAGAATTTGAATGTCACCTTAGATGTCACCTAAATGACATATCAGTCCTATTTTTTGTATATGCTTCCTGTCTTCTTCTGTGCTCCAACACAGGTCGTGCATGGCTACAGCCACTCAGGGGTGTCTCTGCCCTGTCATGAGTCACCTGCAGGCTGCAGTTCTTTGGCAGAAGCCCTGCTCTGGCATTCACCACCCACGGAGGAAAACCCTCAGGGCCATCCCTGCCCTGGAGAGGGCTGTCCATAGCCACAGTCCCTCAGCTATGTCTGCACCCCAGCATAGATCACCCACAGACCATGGCTCCTCAGGGACCTCACCTGTGACACGAAGTGCCCCCTTTGAACAGTGTGTCTCCAACCACAACCTCAATGATGTCTCTTTCCATCCATCTCCTCCATTACTCTTACATGCCTTCTCTGTTTTGTTTCTCCTCTGAGCTACTGTGAATATGTTTGAACAGAAGTACTGTGTGCACCTCAGACTGTCAGCAGGTTTGGCAGACAAGAGGTTGTTGTGGTTGGTCTTGAGCTGTCTGGAACCACCCATAACAAGCACAGAGCAGTTCCTGGCTAATTCCACACCCTGCAGCCCACTGCCACTGAGACTCTTCCAGATATGCCCAATACAGATGCTCACGTAAATGTGTTCTTTTTGAACAATATATCTACAATATATCTCTATTTTAAAGCTAAAGGGGATTATGAGAATAGTTTCCCTCGTCTCTTTGTCCAGCCTTGTGATGCCTTTTCTGAGGAACTGGACTATTTTCACTTGACTGCAGATTGACAGTTTAGACAGCTGTCTGCACCTTTGTAAAGTATGATTATCAAATATCTGAATGAATTGTCTCCTTCCAGGTTTCATCTCACTTCCTGCTAGCATTGTTTTATTTTTCTCACTTGTGATTATTGGAAATGAAATAGAAAATATAAAGTTAAAAAGATAAATAGTAAACTGCACATACAATAAACATCAGGCAGCTGAGCAGAGACGCTAAGTGAAATATAAACAGACAATAGAAATGATCTGATGGATTAATATATAGAACAGTGCTTCTCTAAAGATGTCCAATATATTGTAGAATAGAAAATCAATTATCTACAAAAGTAATTCACTATAAAATTTCTACAATTATGGTAGCAGTACTAGATTTTTATTTTTTTCCCCAGAGAATTGGTGCAGAATTAAAAAAAATCATTTTGTTCAAATTCGACATGCATATGTATTACTGAAAACCAATTAATTAGTGATTAAGAAAGGCCCAGTGTATTCACAATCAATAATTACTCCCTTGTTTCCATAAACGGAACCCCTTTTCACATGGTAGGAAGACACCTGTTTGATTGATTTCACAAGAGAGAACTGAACTGTGGTGCACTTAACTGATGTGCCACAAGGACAACTTTTTTAGGACTTTCTACCAGTGTTTTTATTATCTATTTGCAAATGTGGACTCCATAGAAATCTTTTCCAAGCTTTGGTCTCCAGAGAAACTGGAGTTTTCAGATAGCTTTGCAGAGGCTTGCTAGATTCTGGACTCAAACCTGACTACTTCTATCAAGACTTGTCTCTGTGCCTCACCCACATGATCACATCTGATTTTAATGCCCTAGGACTGACTCACTTTCTGAAGTCACTATTCAAATGCTATTGAAGAACAATTACAAGCCTAATGCTAGGAGCCCAAGGTAGGTACCTAAAATTTACACAGAATTAATCCAGGCATTTCCCTCCACAGTTGTGTGAAATCCTGCCAGTTGATGGCATATTGGCATAGCAGGCTGCAACACTCTCACTGAGTTCTTTCTGCTCTGAATAAATTCCTGACAATTTCTTTTTAGAGAAAATATTCTTAATTGCACTATCATTTTCTAGTTAGGAGAACAGGATTTCAAGCTGATATATAGATGATATTGTCCGATAACGCATATTCATAGATTAATAAATACATATTAAAATCCATAATCTATTTATTTTGTCACATTTTGACAAATTAAAAAAACAGTGCTCCAAAAATGGTGTACAATCGATATATATAGCAAATTATTAGTGAAAGAAGCAGTCTGAGTGGCAAATTATTGATTTAGACGTGTAATTAAAATATAAATGAAATTCTTTAATGTAATTTATTTGTTAAGGTTTCCACATTTAAAAAAATAAATAATAATAATAATAATAAATATATGGCATATAAACTACTGGATTTTTATACCAGAAATGTCCTCACACACATGGCTTGTCAGTATGTTGGCATTCTGTATTTCCTGAAATATGTGGGTAATATAGCAATTGCTCAGATAACTAAGAATTTGTGCAAGCCAAATTAAAAAATAAAAATAAAAAAACATATATATTTGTAAGATGCAAATTATAAAAATGCATCATCTTTTTGTGTGCTATTGTGGTTTAAAATGGACAAAACTAGACACAAGTGCTAAAATCCAATGAAGAAAATATGTGTATTAAAAGATAAAATTAAGAAATCTTATAATAGTATAATTAATATTCATTGGAAGACAATAGAAGACTGTAGGCTAGGTTCTGCAATTTCTCTTAGATTAACTGTTCAAACTTAATCACAGTCATTCTGGCTACTTTCAGTGTACAAAATTAATTTTTCAGAAATTTTGTAACTGGTGATAAATACAGATGTAATTAGTAGACCATGAGTCACTCATAAATAATGAGTAAAGTAGATCAAGCTCTCCCTTATGCAGTTACTTAATTCTCTCATTTTCGTGCCATTATGATATCCTTACAAGCCAGTATCTGGAGGAATTTCAAGGTCTGATTTTCGGTGTTTCTGCAACAACTAACTCAGTGATGTCTGTGTTATATCCCATGACATCATGAGGTGCAAATTAAAGTAGGATAAAGTTAACCATCTTGATTTTCAGTCTGGATATTTTAAGTCATCAAATTGACCAGCATGTTGAGAATGAGATGAAAAACAGTTTTTCAGCCAAGACAGTTCTAGTAACAGCTGTGTTCAGATAAACTGACAGTACATGAAAGAAGGAGTAATAGCAAGAAGAAACTAAAAGCACATGTCACAACAGTACTTAAACATTATTGGATTTTTTTTTTTTTTTAAAAAAAGAACAACAAGCACTTGGAGCAGGGATCAGAGCCCAGGTCTTTCCACAGCAAAGGCTGTAACTAGTGTGGTATAGAGTAAAACTCTGTTTTTCAAGTGCAATAAATCTTAAATTGTTTTCTGCAAAGAAACTGCCTTCAGCAGACTAGCTTGATAATGCCACAGTAACGGAGCAACTCAAGATAACATTTTTAGGAGTTGGGTGATGTGAATTTTGATCCTTATAAAGAAAACTGAACTTTGGCATCTGTAGCATATATGTTATCAGGGAACAATTCTGCTTCCTTGTTATACTTTCTCCTTTTGTTTTGAATATTTACCCTGTTGTTGCTGCCTCTAAAGGCCAAAGTGGTTATATCACAAAAAAAAAAAACGATTTCATAACAACTTGGTGTTCTGTCCTAGAGCAAAACTTATGTAAATTCATGGGTTCAGTTCATTTTTGAGGGAAGCATATGATGCCTTGGCTGAAGTACATGTATATTATGGAATACAAATATATAGGCTACATAGATTTGATAAATCATTGTGTGAGGTATTTGGAGTAACTTTATGCACAGTAAATATTAAATTTTATTGGCTAAAATATTTACAAATTCATAAAGCGTGGGTTTTTAAAAATATTACAGGTCAGCATTCTGCCCTCCAAAACAGAACCCTGAGGTATTGGGTTGAAGAGAGCATCTACATTTTTTTCCATTACAATCAATAAAATGAAGACATGTATGCATCTGGGTAAACGTTGTGAAAGTGGCAAGCAATTAACAAATTGACAAATGTACAAATTAAGAAACAAAACCTCACAAATAAACTAATCGGTAAACTGGAAAACTGACAAATTGGCAAATAGCTTGGTAAGAAGGGAGACATGCTTGAAGTTTATTAGAAAGGGCAGCTTAGGCCCTTTAGGTTGGGAAAATTGATTCAAGATCCTTTCAGACACAGGATAGCAATCTTTCATTACAATGTGAATGAGAAAAGGAGTAAAATGTAAGACTAGGATGAGGGACTTAGACATTCTCTATTCAAGGCATGAGAATTAAAAAAAATTGAAGAACTTGTCAATCTTCTGACAAAAAACTACAACTTTACTGTACATAGCGTTTTGATAAAGACGAATAACTACCCCACACTTCAATATGTGATAACTAAATGGTAAACAGCCTATCAGGAGTAGCTCATATTTGAATTATAAAATTTGCATCACCATGATCTTCTCCTTGGGCTGCAGGGGAATCTCTGCTCCAGCACCTGGAGCACCTCCTCCTCCTCCTTCTTCACTGATCTTGGTATCTGCATGGTTGTTTCTTTCACATTTTTTAATTCGTCTCTCTCAGAGCTGCTGTGCAGCCTTTTATCACCCTTTCTGAAATATGTTATCAGAGGCTCCACCAGGTTCACTGATGGACCTAGCTTTGGCCAGCAACTGGTCTGTTTTGGAGCCACCTGGGTCTGACTGTCTAGTGAAGCGGCAGACCCTGCTCTCTTCTGACAGGGCAAGTCTACAACCACCCTGCTCCTGAAACCTCAGGACATAAACCCAGTGTAGCTCAGAGTCACCCAGCAATGCCATCATAGTTGGGAAAATACTTCTTGACTCTTAAGGCAGTAATTCCACAGAATATGTCACACCATGGGCTCTGTGCTTTAATGGCTGGCTCCACTGGCTTCAAAAGATACATACCACCATAAACAATCTGAGAAATGTGCTTTGAAGAATGATATATGAATTAAGGGAAAGGTATTTACAGTTAGTGCAGATGACCCAGCTGAGTTTAGTAAGGGAGTGATTATTTAAATATTGGAATGTCTAAAAAGTGATGAAATTACCTAAAATCACGATCTCATTTATTCTTTACATTATTTTATATTAATTCCAATTATGCAAGGAAAAACAAAAACAAAAACAAAAACAAAAAGAAAACAAAACAAAACATAACTTTGCAAGAAAAAAATGCATCAAGTTTATAAAAGAAATAGATATAGAAAAAACAAACAAACAAACAACAACAACAACAACAACAACAAAACACAGGAAGGTAGATCATAAAAAGAAAGAAATATACCCAGAGGATGAAAACACATCTAAAACATATCCTTTCCCTGCCACAATTTTCTTTGAACTGAAAGAAACAAACAATAACAACAACAACAACAGCAAAACACATCAGTAGAAGGTACCTCATTTCTTTCTCATTTCATTTTTTCATGAAATAAGGTGAGAGAATCCTGTTATCACTTCCTACTAGTGTCACAGTGTCACAAAATCAAGCAAAAGTAAGGACTGTGTAATACAACACATGATGTGACCTCCATGGCTGTACTAGAAGATTCTGATGTATATGTGATTGCAGCAGGTCTTGAGAAGGGCACATATTAAAAATATTCTAGAAAAAAGATAATGTGGAAAAAAAAGTCAAAACCATTGTAAAAGAATAAATGCACTGCAAAATCAATAAATAAAATAGAAGTGGATATAAAAACAAACAAACATTCTGAAAACATTAATCCAAAACACTGCTTCCTTTTTCATGACTTTTTCATGCTTTGATGACAGTTATGTAAACCATGTGGAAATTGAGATATATACATGATATGTACCTTTCTGATATGTACCTTACTTTTTGGGGTCAGTCTCCTGCTGTCTAGCCTGTTTGTTGAAATCAGTGTGAGAATAAGATGCTTCCAAAAGAAGTGAAAATGCAGAGTGGGGAGCTGTTCTACAAAATGCTGGACTTGAAGGATGGATGCAGTTCATGCAGCGAGGCAAATTCTGTCAGCGATTGTCCTTCGTTGTCTCAAGGGGAACTTGTATCAGGTTCCCAAGGGCAATAATGGCCTTTAATGGTTCTGAACAGGGACAGCCCATACCCACAAACAGGCTCAGGAGCCTCATCTCAGTTCAGCCTGGGACCATCAGTCCCTGCTTGAGATTGAGTGTAGGTTTACTAACCTTTAGCTCCAGTTGCATTGCAGCCACGCCTGGGCTTGAGCCTGGGACCAGCCTGGCCTGGATTGCTGGTGGCTGTGTCTGCCTTGGCTACTGGCTCCCTGTCCTAACAGAGCAGCTAGCCTGTGCAATGCCCTGACACTTTGACATCCTTAGTTTCTAAATTCTGACTAAGCTGAGGGGTTTTCTAAGCTGTTTAGTCAGGGCAGAACTGGACATGCTCAAAAGTAGGGTTTTAGTAAACTGGACGATGTTGTTATTATCATTATCATATATATAAAATATCATATGTTGTTATTATCATTATCATATAATGATAAATATTGATAAAAAATTATCATATAATGATAACATTATCATTATCATATTTTTTTAAAAAAGGAAATCTACTAACCATGTGGGTTGCTAGCAAGTGATCCAAATACAACTGGGAAATAATTATATAGTTGGGTGGCTCAGTTCAGTGCATCCCTATGAGTGAAAAGGCAAGCAAATGGAGTAGGAGACCTGCATGGTTGAGCAGGGAGCCCCTAACAGAAGAAGGAAGTTTGCAGCAAGTAGAAAAAGGGACAGGCCACTTGGAAGGAACATAGGGATGCTGTCAGAGTATGCAGGGATGAGACATGGAAGGCAAAGGCCCACTTGTAATTAGATCTGGCAAGGAATGTCAAGGGCAACAATAAGGACTTCTTCAAATACATCAGTAGCAAAAGGAAGACTGGGGAGAATGTCGCCCTGCTGAATGGGGTGGGTACTCTGGTGCCAAAGGATATGGAGAAGGCAGAGTTGCTGAATGCCTTTTTTGCTTCAGTCTTTACTCCTAAGATCAGCCTTCAGGAATTTCAGACCCTGGAGACAAGAGAGGAAGTCCAGAGAAAGGAATACTTTCCCTTGGTCAAAGAGGATCAGGTCAGAGATCATTTAAGCAAACTTGACATCCTCAAATCCATGGGCCCCAATGGAATGCACCCACGGGTGCTGAGGGAGTTGGCTGATGTTATTGCTAGGCCACTCTCCATCATCTTTGAAAGGTTGTGGAGAATAGGAGAGGAGAACTGGAAGAAAGCCAGTGTCATTCCAGTCTTCAAAAGGGTAAGAAGGAGGACCCAGTCAGTCAGCCTCACCTCCATCCCTGGAAAGGTGATGGAACAGCTCATCCTGAAGTCATCTCCAAGCATGTGGAGGTGAAGCAGATGATCAGGAATAGTCAGCATGGATTCACCATGCTGATTCACCATGCTGATTCACCATAATCAATGTGATAGCCTTCTATGATGAAATGCCTAGCTGGGTAGAAGAGGGGAGAGTGGTGGATGTGATCTACTTTGACTTCAGCAAGGCTTTTAACACTGTCTACCATAATATTCTCATAAACAAGCTCAGGAATTCTGGCCTAGATGCATGGACAGTGAGGTGGATTGGCAGTTGACTGGATGACAGAGCTCAGAGGGTTGTGCTTGGTGGTGTGGAATCTAGTTGGAAGCCTGCAGCTGGAGGTGTCCCCCAGGGGTCAGTATTGGGTCCAGTGTTGTTCAGCTTCTTCATCAATGACCTCGACAATGGAATGGAGTGCACCCTCAGCAAGTTTGCTTATGACACAAAGCTTGGAGGAGTGGCTGATACCTCAGTGGGCTGTGCCTCGTTCAGAGGAACCTTGACAGGCTGCAGGGTTGGAAGAGAGGAACCTCATGAAGTTCAGCAAGGGCAAGTGTGGGGTCCTTCACCTAGGGAGGAATAACCCCAAGCACCACCACAGGCTGGGGGTGATCTGCTGGAGAGCAGCTCTGCAGAGAGACATGAGAGTCTTGGAGGACAGCAGGCTGATCATGAGTCAGCAATGTGCTCTTGTGGCTGAGAAGGCCAACAGTATGCTGGGGTGCATTAGGAAGAGTGATGCCAGCAGGTCAAGGGCGGTGATCTTCCGCCTCTACTCAGCCCTAGTGAGGCCATACCTGGAGTACTGTGTCCAGTTCTGGGCTCCCTAATACAAGAGGGACATGGAGCTACTGGAACAAGTCCAGAGAAAGTCTACTAATCATCTTAGTAGATGATTAGAGTACGAGAGCATCTGCTGTACAAGGACAGGCTGAGAGAGGTGGGCCTGTTTAGCCTGGAAAAAGAGAAGACTGAGGGGAAACCTCATCAATGTGTATAAATATCTGGAGGGAGGGTGTCGAGAGGATAGAGCCGGTCTCTTTTCAGTTGTGCCCAGTGAGAGGACGAGAGGCAACGGACACAAACTGAAGCACAGGAAGTTCCAACTGAATTTGAGGGGGCACTTCTTTACTGTGAGGGTGACGGAGCACTGGAACAGGTTGCCCAGGGAGCTTGTGGAGTCTCCTTCTCTGGAGATATTCAAAATCCAGCTGGATGCCATCCTATGCAAGGTTCTCTAGGTGATCCTGCTTGGCACGGAGTTTGGACTACATGATCTTCAGAGGTCCCTTCCAACCTTGGCCATTCTGTGATTCTGTGATTAGGTACTTAAGTCCTTAACTGGTCTAAGTATTAACATACTGATATTTTGCATTTTTACTTTTTTAGGAAACTTAAAACACTTGTGGCAAAGAAAGAAGTCCAGTAAACAAAGAGAATCCAAGATTCATGTGTGACAAATGTACATTTTATTCCAGTGCGACACAGTATCAGGATGATATTTGAGAACTGTATCTTCTGATATCCATGTTTTGATGTGACTACTGCTTAAAAGAAGGCGTGTTGAAGTGGGAATTGGGAACCTCCTCTGCTGGGCCATGTTTCAGTATAGATTATGTGCTCTGAGGCTGGCATGCTGTGTCTAAGCCATTAAAGACCTTTTAAGTGCTTCTCAGAAGTAGTATATATTATAGTCCATGTGCATGACATGCTTGTGACAACTCTGCATCATGTCAGGACTAGTTTTAGGTGATGATTGGACTTGGTGATCTTATGGGTCTTTTCCAATCTATTCTGTGAACATCCTTCCTGCAGTATGGTTTACGTGGGAAAAAAAAAAAAAAAAAGGTGCAGAAATCAAAAGTATATATGATGAATTTCAACTACTTTCTACTTTGGTATCTGTCTTTCAATAAAAACATAGCAACACAGAGACAGATTTCCTAGCTTCAGTGAGTCAACAAAATCTTACTAGATATTAATTGATCAAGAAGTGCTATGCAGGGAAAGTATAGGGATTGACTCTATTAAATAAACCAGTTTTATATAGTTCCCTTCAACAGGGATATAAGTTTAATCAGTATTGCTTTAACGTACAAAAGTGGTGTGAGTCAGAGTTGAATTGTACCTACAAAATAGCCTGGGATAAGGCTGTTTCAGATTTTCTTTAATGAGTTCTGTCTGTATCAATTATGAGCTCTGATTTGGCATTGCTATCCAATATCTCTCCTCAAAAGCACACATATTTGAAATAAATTTAGACTAGAACAGAATGCACTGCTGCTGTCAAGCATTTTGTCTCCCAATAAGTAAATAACCTAATCACAACAAATAAATGTTCAGCTACTCAGAAAGTATGACAGTTGAGACAGGGAGAAAAGCAATAAGATTATTGTTTCATTAGTGCACAATAAAGTGCAGAAAACTGGGATTTGATCTCTGTATGGGTGCCTGACTGTAATATTTGAATATTTTAGGATCATACTTGTTGAGAACTTATCATACCAAATAAATGTCTGTCCTGAGACAGAATGTTCTTTCAATTGCTCTAGGAGGTATTTGGATCAATTATATTGTAGTAAATGAAAACATTGTAATTGTTCCATGTTTAACTGAAATAAGTTAAAACGAGCTGTAAATAATAAGTTGAAACAAGCTGTAAATATAAAGAAAATCTATGATTTGAAAAAATAAAAATAAAAATCTAAGTTCTCCAAGGGTTTCAGTTTGCAACTGCCCTTCCATGGTACTTTCTACTTCCACACAATCCTCAAAGACAAAAAATAGAAGTATATTATTATTAAATACATCTACTGAAAAAAATATAGTTTATGTGCTTAAATGATTATGGTCAAACCATTAACCACAGATAACAGATATAAGTTCATCTCAGTTTGAGGAAGACAAATTCCATGATATTGAAAAATTAACCACTAGCTTATATTATCCACTTATCTGAGGACACTTTCCTTTCCTTTTTTTCAAAGTAGTATCACTCAGTAGGAAAAGTCATCAAATTTAGTGAGCTAGCAAAAGCACAAACAAGAGCATGGTGATGGCACAGCATCCTGCATTCTCCTGTTACAGAGTCTTCACACTTCTTCTCTAATGGAAACTATATAAAAAAATATTAATAGTATGTATTTATTGTGGTTTAACCCAGCAGGCAGGAAAGCACTGCACATACATTTGCTCACTCCCCACAAAGTGGGATGGGGAAGAGAATCAAAAAAGGTAAACTTGTAAGTTCAGATAAGGACAATTCAAAAAGAAAGAAAGAAGAAGAAAGAAAGAAAAAAAAAAAAGTAATAACAAAAACAACAAGAATAAACAAAGCAAGCAATACACAATGCAATTGCCAATCACCAGCCTCTGAGCTATGGCAGACCCTCAGTCAACTCCCATGTTTTTATAGCTGAGCATGATGTCATACAGTATGGAATATCCCTGTTGTCAGTTTGGGCCAGCTGTCCTGGCTCTGTCCCCTCCCAGCTCCTGCTGCACCCCCAGCCTCCTTGCAGGCAGGGCAGCACAAGAAGCTGAAAAGTCCTTGACTTAATGTAAGCACTGCGCTGCAACAATTAAAACACCAATGTGTAATCAACATTATTTTTCTCCTAAATCATGGCACCATACCAGCCACAACGAAGAAAATTAATTATATTCCAGCCAAAACCAGGACAATATTTTTGAATCTAACATTCTTTTCAGCTGTATAACCATTTTGATTTTCAGAAACTCATATCCTTTGATTAACTGTAGCAAAGCTTCAACAAAACTACTCTTTTTGCATACTTTGAGAGAAGAGTATTGTTCACTTCTTTGAAACAACAGACTTCTTGCACATATACTGAAATCAGCATTGGAGGGACAGAGATGTGTGACTCAAGGTGGTAAGGTAATAGTTATGCCTAAGTGAGTAGTGTTTCTGACCTTTGTATTTACTGGTAAGTGATCAACAGTGCAGCGACATTAAGTTAAGTGTTGATGTTATGTTTTAGACCTTATCCCAAAATGTATATTTTTCAAGTGTAGCGCAGGTAGCTAACAGGGTGCCTAACAGCATTCTGGGTTCTCTTCCAAGGTCCCATTATCTATTAGTTTCAACATCTACCTTTTAGGAAAACAATTTCATTTTTTGATATGATTCTTAAAGACAGAAAAATCTTTATTTATTTAAAGCAGAAAAACATACCCCATTCCTCATACTTGTTTCAGTCAATCTTTATCAACTGTATCAGCATTTCTAACTGAAAATCTTGGGAATTTTGCTTCAGTTTCCATGGGAGAAGAAAGGTGGGTTTGGTTGTAGCGATGTCCAGAATTAAGTAGAATACTTTGCCTTTCAGCTAAATCATTTATCTGGGAGATGTCTCAATTAAGCAAATACTGCAATGAAGTGTGTCCCATTTAAATGAAGACAGCAGTACTTCATCCTTCATGCAGGGTAAGACTAACAAATGCAATACAGAAATAATGTCACAGAAGTTGGTTAGTCCCCTAGATGAATATAATGGTTATATTGTGTTATTCAGCGACCTTTTATTAGGTTAATTGTTTCACAACTGAATATGGATTCCTGATAGAAGTTTGCATATTTTCCAGTTTCTCTGACTGTAAAACCATGTTACTTGCCCTCTTTGCTAAATCTTTTGTCTTAACTGCAGAACAGTTATTGATGACTTTTTTTTTTTTTTTTTTTTTTTTTAAGCTACCATTGCAAGAACTGAGAACTGTAATAAGTTGTTCTTTTGCAAGGTCATATATCAACTCAAAGATCTCAATTTTTTAAGATTGTTTAAATCTATCATTAACATACTAGGTTGCCTAAGAATCATGCTCCCTGTGCATTTTTTCTCTCTCTCCTTTGACTTACGGGCTTTCATTATTGTCAAAAAACACAGGAAAACACATTTTGAAAAATCAGTCTTGATAACTCTTGGTGATAAAAAAAGATGAACAGGTCACAGAAGAAAAGTATGTTGAAACCTCAATTTGCATTATTGACTACAGCTGTCTCAGAAGACTCACTTTAAAGTGACCAACAGCTTTTTCCCTTGTAGCAGTATGTAAATGAATAAAGTATTGAGGTTATGTATTTATTTCACCTCATACAAAGTCAAATGTAGTGGATGTCAGGAAGAGCAGTTGTCCTTTTCACCTATATACAGTCCTTAAGGATTCATAATTACAATGACTTTGGAGGTTGCCTGTGGCTGATGATATACCTACAAGATTATCCTTGTGAAAGGCTTCACAAAATAAATAAATAAATAAATAAATAAAATAAAATAGACTCCCCTAAACTTTAGCAGAAAAGGTGAATGAAAGCACTTTGAAAATTGTCAATATTCTTACTGTTAACTTCTCTGGAGGAAATAAGGGACGTCAAGACTAAAAGGCATAGTAGGGAACCAAACAGAATAAGCAGAATCTTTTTCATCTTTTTTAAGTTGAGGGGAAAGAACACTGCACTTTGAAATTTATCTTCTGGAAGAGTAGAAAAATATCATTTGTATAGACAGAAATTGGTTGCTATACTGATGATTCCATCCCTGGTGGCCTAAGCTCTCAAAGAAAATATGATTCAGATGTCTATGGATGATAGATGAAAGAAAAGGGAAGAATGGCTGGAGTATTGCAGGAAAAAATCGTGCTTTGGATTGCTCAATATCCTTTTGTGGATATCCTGTTTGTGGATATCCTGTTTGGGTCAGCTGTCCTGGTTCTGTCCCCTCCCAGCTCCTGCTGCACCCCCAGACTCCTTGTTGGCAGAGCAACAGGAGTAACTGAAAAGTTCTTGGCTTTGTGTGAGTACTGCTCTGCAACAATTATAACATCAGAGTGTTATCAACATTATTTTTCTCCTAAATCATGGCACCATACCAGCCACTATGAAGAAAATTAACTGTACTACAGCAGAAACCAGGACCGGGTGCTGACTTTTCCCTACCACTAGTCTTTGGCTTAAAGATGTGACCTGTTGAGATTTTCATCTTTCCCCTACATGAGGAGAAGTTTTCTGATGAAGACAAGGCATTATGCTTTTTAAGGAGAGATAAGAAAAGTCCATTATAAAGTGGTTCATACATAGTGTTCTGAGGGATGTACAAAAAAATGCTCTTAAAACAAATGTTTTCAAGAACATGCACTGGATGTATTTTTGGTGCTTTAGAGCCTGCAATGTAGAGGCGAATGAATATTCCAGCCAAAGGCAGCCTTCAGGTACCCTACAGTAAAGCATCTTCAATGTAAATTATAAGGTCAAAATTTCTTGTCTTCCACTGCACTGTCTTAACAGTGAAAATGAAAAAATAAAATAAAATAAAAATCCACATCTGATTAATATCAAGAACAGGTATGAATTTCAGTGTTCTACATAGTGAAAATAAAATACTAGGGTTCTCTTTACATAAATAAAATATCTTAATCGTGGCTTACTCTATATGTTTTTATTTAAATATATAGCAAATTAAAACAAAACAAAACAACAACAACAACAACAACAACAACAAAACATGCAATTGGAAATGTAGTCTCTTGGAATCTCATGAGGAGCTAAGCAAGCATGGAGTCATTTTAACACCTGAGTAGGAAAGCTTCAGAAAATTAATAGATGTCACAGGAAATGAAGTTGGCCATTAGGGTAATTTTTCTCCAGTTGTAGTCTCTCCAGTGGGCTTGATGACACTAAGAGAAAGATACCATTTTTTTTCCTGAAATAGATAAAAAACAAAAACAAACAAACAAACAAAAAAACCACTACATTGTCTGAACCCTTTCAAATTGCTAAAGCTCCCAGGATGTATTTCATAAAACTATTAACTTGCATGCATTGGCTGAAATCCAATATAAGCAATTATATCTTTCTTAGACAAATTGTTCCCATAACTTCACTGAATTTCTACCTCTAGAATTCTGGATACTGTAGACAGGTCCTGTTTTAGAATCCTTATGCATAAAAAAAACACTGATATGCTGAGGCAGTTAAACCTTACGACAGCTCAGACTCTTTTCCAGTATGTTAGAATTATACCACAGACTGAAATGCAAATCAGTTTTGATACTATTTTTAGGTACCACGCATCATAGAAAGAAAACTATAGAAATGTCAAATAACATTAAAGAAAAACACATAGGAGTAACAAATATTTCTAATTTTTTATATTGAACACCTGAAAATGTTCTAGAACTGAGGTTATTTCCAATAGTTAAAAACCATGAGTAGATCATCCAGACAACGGTTTTGTGAAAAGAATTGATTAGTGTACATGGGATTATTTTTATTAAGAGCTAAAGAAGCATAGAGTAGAGTTTATCAACAGTGGTTTTGGAAAAATAATTATGTCTTATTAAGGTGAAGAGATCACAAATTTAGATTAAAATATTGCAATGATAATGGGTTAAAAATTAATTACTAGGTAACACATCTTCAGTGAATATTGGTTCAGTAAAGAGTTTTAATACTTACAATGTAGCATTACTTTCATTAATTTCTGAATACTAATTCTGAAATGAATGAAACTAATAAAGGTATTTCCTGAGGTATTTTCCTCCAGAAAATACCTGAGGCTCCTGGGGTGGAGTCCTAAGCAACCTGCTGGGACTCTTAGAAAGATCATGACAGTCAGACACTTTCAAATATATAAGATCCCCAGCACACAGACTAAGATGTTGAGCAACTATAATATTTTGAATTATCCTTGGACTCCTGAAAAAAATAGAGTTAAAGATTATGAGCTCACTTACCTATTTGTGGAAAACAGATAATTTTGATTATTTTGAAAAGTGATGGCAACTAACTAGTGGAATAACACATGAGAAATTTTCTCTCTTGCTGACAATTTTTTAATAAAAAATTTTAAAAAAATGTTTTTGAGTCATTACAACGTTTCAATACATTATTCAATCAGAAAACAACTGATAAACCTGTTATACACAGGAAAAGACTGTATGACCATTAAGGCTATTTGAGGTTTTATAGCCCATGACATCCTCAGAACATTTAATTAAGCACTAAGATTGTCTGTCTGGTGATGGGAAAAAAGAGATACCCTGTCATATCATTTGGAGATCTGATACAGTGTAAAAGTGAAATTAATTTCAAAATGTTGTAATAAAGCCTATTAAATAAATTATGGTATTTTTTTCTATTATTGTGGAAGTACAAATATCACTTTTGCATGATATTTTTTTTTTCATACATGATTTAAAATGAGGAAAGATAACAGTAAGAACAGAAATTGATTTCAAAATTATTTATGCAGCTTTAAGACAAGTACTTGCCAGACAAAAAAACTGAACAGCTGCACAACTGTCTGTGTCTCACCATGTAGATCTTGGGTCTGATGTATTGTACCTGAGCTATCTGTAGTAAGAATACATTCTCTAGATATCTGAATCCTGTCTGAACCTCCACTGGATAATGTTTATTAAAGGAGCTGTTGTTATGTTAACAGTTGATAAAGCCAAGATCCCCAATTACAAAAAGGCACAAAACAAATACTACCTCCTGAGACACCCAAGTAGGTGCTTGATTGCAAACATGTCAGGATGCAACAGTTTTTGATTTTTATTATTATTATTATTATTATTTTTCTAAATGGAAATGTTTTATCTTAGAAACCTGAGAAACCTTAGAAACCAAAGAAACCTGAGTTTTAGCACCACGTAAATTTACTGAAGAAAATAAGTGTATTCTAGTATAGGGTTAACTTTTTTATTACAAAATCAGAATTACTCTTGCCTCAAGGAATAATAAAGCACTACAGTTTCTTTTTACTTGGTCCAATGACTTAAATAGCTTTGAGGGGAATTGCTCCCTTCTGTCACAATAAGTCTAGCTCCCTAGTGAGGGCTTTCCAAGACCAAATAATCTTTTCCTCTGTATTTGTGATAGCTTCACACCATCTCTTACTTACCTGCTTTTGTTTTTAACCTAATTTGTTCAGTCAAAATGTAAAAGGTAGGACATTTTGTCTCCCAGAAGGCATCTCTGACACGTGATGCTATTATGTATTTAGTTAGTACTTGCCTTTGAACCTAAATGGCTTTCTTGCCCTTCACATTTTCGAGATTGCCACAGCAGTTTGTAAACTGTATATCATAAAAATTATTAATTGCATAAACCTGATAAATCTTACAGGCTGTGGTGTGACATGACAGATTTGACAGTAGGATTTTTTTTTTCCATTTATCCCTTTCTTCACTACCACCCTTAGACAATTTTAGGGCTTATTGGTTTTCTGGATGAGTAAATTTTAGAATCTTGAAGCAGATTTTAAACTTTTTTATTTGTACAAAAATATCAAAAATGCTATTCACCTTCACTTCTAGAATTTGCTTCTCATTATCATTTGAGATCCTTTGTGATCAGGAGAATGCATGACCATACCAGTGAACAAGCATTTTGCTGAGAAAATACGATCTAACCTCAGAGCCTATTTTGAACCAGCCATGTGACAAACAAGGATCAATTCATTATTTTTCTCTATTGTATTTTCTTTTAAGTATAACAGAACAAATTGTATGAAACAATGACAAATATATTTTTTGCACTTATCTATGTTTTCCACAGACCATCATGTCTACCCTTTTTCTGACCAACAATATAAAAAATAAAAAGATTCATATAGAAACTGAGATTGGAAAGAGAGGTTCAAGTCCACTTAAAGGGCCCATAAATTCTCTTTAGTTTGAACATAATATGTAAGTGATAATCGATGTATCTTGTCACTTCTTCATTAACATCTGGTGATCTACTTTAACAACAACACATTCTGTACATGTGAATACACATATTTACTCTTTTTGAAACACTCCTATTTCTATTAAGCAGAGTACTAAAGTGCTAAATGTACTAGATTTAGCAAGTTCTCCAGCTGTTAAACTTTTAATGAAACCATAGTATGATCATTTCTTCAGATTTCTTTTAGTCACTTATCTTTTGAGTGAATAAAGTGCTATTAATTGCATTTATATGCTTTAAATGAAGTACATCTGATGCTCTTTACTGATGGCTTGCCAGGCAATTTGCATTATAATGAATAAAATCCCAAGGATCTTACATATAGTGGAAAATTTATGTGGTCAATATGCAAATATACATATGAAGTTCTTGAAGGTCATGAAGGTCTGAGATATTGTATAATTACACTTTAAAAGAGAAGCAATGAAGAAAGCTCTGTAAAACTTAATTAAAACTAGCATTTTGTTAACCTGAATTCTAGCAGTGTCAATTAATGTATTCTACTCAATAGAAAATTTACTTTTCTTTGGCAGTTGGATTATGAACATGTAAACTGAGGGATCACAACGCATCCAAACTGAAAATCACTTGCATTCTCATTTTATTTGAGAAATGGACATATAACTTGCCATAGCATAACTTGTTAGTTTTATATAGTTTTGTTACATAACTTGTAGTATATGTTTTGTGATAAACTAAGCTAACAATTCAAAAGCATACTTCCAGTACCCAAAACACTGCAGCTTTAATGCTGTTATATAAGTCTTTCCAAATTCAGAGTGGATAGTACTGTAAGCTATTGGATATCTTAAATAATATTTGCCATGGAAAGGAAAACACTGTGTTTAAACTCCACTTCCCTGTGAGGAAAAATAATGCTGTGCTACAAAATGCCTGAATTCCATATTTGCTATGAACAGATGTTAACAAGAACAGTCATTATATTAAGACACATTAATTAAATATTGACAGAACAACCTTAGTAGATGAATTTATTAAAACAGCATGGGGTCTGATTAGCAATTAGTAGATTGACGTATTCGTGATTTTTTGAATGTGACAGCAAACAATCACAATGTAGAGAGAATAATTCCCACATTAAAACTCATGTTACCCTTTTCTTACCATTTGAACCAGGAAATTTCCCACTGGATTAGCAAACTAAGTTAATGACTCTTAATTTATGTTAATTCTTATGACAATGTTACCATTGGTTCTGTTAAAAACTTTCCCATCAACCTCCCTCTCAACCCAAAACCAACCAAACAAACAAACAAAAAAAAAGGAAAAAACAAAACAAAACAAAATAAAACACACCTGTAATGTGTTTAGGGGTAGCAGACCCAAAATGTTATCCTGGAAGAACTAAAAAAAAATAAAGTACAAAATCGGAGAATATTTTTTGCTCTTAAAAGCAGGCAGATAAGTTAGTCAAAACAAAAAAATATCCCTTCAATACACTAAGACAGTGTTCTCCTAGTCTAAGAAAATTAGCACATCCATGCAGTTTTCTTTCTTTTTAATAACTTTAACCTTTCACAAAAAAGGTTGAAAGGTTTCTGAATGGTACTAGCTGTGATCGTAATCAGCATAATTGGATACTACCTGTTGCATTGATTCAAAGAAGGTAGGTAGTCTTAATAAATTTTTTCTTTGAAATAAACTTTGATTTAGAAAATCTCTGGAAGGTGGATAATTATCCACTCTTAGTTTAAATTTATTTTTATGTTTTTTAACTGTAATAGATGGAATTGTTACAATTTGGTTATACAAGTGTTCAGTATAAATGCATAATTATTTTCCTATCATAGCTAGTAAAGGTGAAACAAAGGTGGGCATGATGAAGAGTCCTAATGTGTCTGTCTGCATATGAAGAGCAAAGTGTAAGGAGTAGAACTAATTGCCGAAGGGCATAGAGCACCTCCTTTATTGTGTACTGTTCCCAGTTCCTATAAGCAACATTTATTTAACTGAATACTCTGGTCCATGATGATACTTCTATAGGACTTTGACTTCAAGAATCTAAATGGTTGTAAGTTTGTTTCTACAGCAAGGAAGAGTCTGAAGTTTGAAGCAGTTGGTATTGAAGCCACTGCAGCTACACCAGTATGAAGTTTGAGAATTTACTTCAGATCAGCCTGAATTTACACTGGTGCCTTATACTGAGTGAGCCCACAATGTATAATTCTAAAATCTAATCAAAGGACCAATGAATGTTTAATCCCTATGTTCACTTTAGGAGCATTTGGTGTCCACAGAGAGAGAAACTTCTGGATTAGTTTCTACTTACAGAAATTTAGCTAGAGCACACTAAAACTTGTATTGAACTAAAATGCTGCATAGTAAGGGTGGACAGCCAGGGGCTCTTTCTAAAAACTTGCACTATTTCTCCAAATTGAAATGTTAATAATTGTTAAAAATTGATGTATTATTAGCACAAACAAAGCACTCTGGATGAGCTCCTCCATACTCTATTCAAAACAGCTTCTTCAGGAGCTGTTGAGTCAGGAATAACCAAATGATTCCATGTATGCTACGGAGCAGTGGAGTAGAATAATGGTGGAACTGGGAGATAATCAATCTAGGTCAAGGCCTTGACAGATCCTTCTTACTTTGAACAGATTTACTGATTTTATTTTTTGTTTGTTTGTTTTATTTTGTTTTCCTGCTACCTAAATGGGATGAGAAGTAATGTCAATATGTGGCTTTGATTCACTCTTGTTGAGGTTCCCTTTGGGGAAAACTGTCTGAAACTTTTCAAAACCAAACAAGTTAAAAGGTTAGCTACAAAGAGGTCTTGAGGTCTTCAAACATCATCCTAAAAGATTGTGTGTTTTCACCAGAAATTGATAACTTCAGAAAGGTCAGTAAAATATTTAATAGTTATGCTAGATGATGCTAAGATTTATATGATGACCACTGATTAGAATCTAAAAATCTGTTTGAAATGTTGTAAGTAATGAGGAGTACCAAGTCACATTCAAGATACATGAATTCTGAAGAGTTAGTGCCTAAAGTTAGCACACCAGATTCAGTCAGAATGGAAACACTGGAGGTATAGGCAAGTTCTAATATGCTCCCAGATATAATATAATATGCAAATATAATATGCTTCTGCATATATAAGAAGCAAATATAATATGCTTCTGCAGAGCATCTCCATCTATTTGGCATGCACAACCCAGATATTAGTATCTACTTTGTTTTTCAAGAGCTGGAGAAGAAGAATTCAATGGTTTTTTTTTTTTTTTTTTTTTTTTTTTTTTTGATAAAATATAGTAAAATGATGGGTAAATTGTAAAATATGAGCTTGTAAGATAACCTTTTTGTAAACACATTCAAACAGAAAACATTTCATTTCAGACTTTTCTCTGCTGAAGAAAACGAAAATCCACTTCTCAAGACAGAGTGGCTGTCTGCCTGCATGGGCAGTCATATGGCCTCCACTTCTCTTGTTCAAGTCCTGCCAGGTGGATAAAAATTCAAGAAACAGTGTTTTAGAAACCAAATTATGGTTAAGCATTTCTGTCATCAGAAAGACCATTTTCTTGTTTTGTGAAGAATTAGACTCTTTTCTGTGCTCCAGTGTCTTAACGTTATTGAGAAAGGAACTTTGGGAAAGGGACTTGATTATGACCAAAATACACCACTATCACAAAATAGATATAATGTAGTTAAATGAACAATGAATATATGTTTGGCTTAGCTTTTAGAATGAGAGATCTATAATGAGACTTGGCTATAGCAGAACCTAATATGGCTTTTTTTTTTTTTCATAGTCTTTTTGTCAGAATCTTTGTTCTATTACATCAGCACCCAATATCTCACTTCCATTTCTGTCTGAAATGATGTTCAGAAATTTCTCACTTGATCTAATAGAAATTAGTACTTTTAACTAGTCACAAAAGAACTATGAAGGCCAGATATATTAATAAGTCAGCAGAATTTCAAAGGGTGGAGCTCATCATCTCTGTAATTAAAGGCTGCCATACCTTAATTCCTGTACAAATTTTGAAGTCCACCAGGATAATGACTATTACATGAAAATTATAAATTTTGCTTTTAGTTTGTTTTTACTTTTTTAATTGTGTGAAGGCTGGAATTCTTTATGTCTCTGTGAGATCTCCAAAGCAGTGAGAGGAATTGTGGTAAGTTTGAAACTTAGCAACAATAATATAGAGAATATCTAGACTTCTTACAAGTGTTAAGCACCAGGGACTTCTGTTGTTATCAGTAGATAACAACAATTAAATGTTCCAGTATGTAATTCTCAAATAAACAAACAAACAAACAAACAAACAAATAAATAAATAATACCATATGATTTATTTATTTTTATTTAAAAACAATTGACATTAATTGTAATGAAACAATGTAATTTCTCTTTTATATATAAAGAAATAAATAGAAAAATAAGTATAGTTTCTAACTATGTGTATGATACAACTGCCAGTAAAATTCAGCTTCACTTTGACTTTATCATACACTTTTCAGGATGCATGTCAACTGTGACCCACTTGCACTGGATCGCACAGCAAACCTCTGACTGACGTTTAAGATTTTTTGCTAAAGTAAAGGATTTTTCCTTAAGTCATAGAATTATAGAATGCTTCAAGTTGGAAAGGACATTAAGGATCATCTAGTTCCAAGACCCCTGTCATGGGAAAGTACAACTCCCACTGGACCAGGTTGCCTATTACGCCATCCAACCTGGCCTTAAACACTTCCAGGTAAGGGACACCCACAGCTTCTCTGGAGAACATGTTCCAATACCTCACCACCCTCACAGTAAAGAATTTCTTCCAAATACCTAATCTAAATCTATGCTTTTTTAGTTTAAAACCACTACCCCTTGTCCCATTGCTGCACACCCTGATAAAGAGTCTCTCACTATCTTTCTTGTACTTTAGGTACTGGAAGGCCTCTATTAGGATTCCTCAGAGCTATCCCTTCTCCAGGCTGAACAATCCCAACTCTTTAAGTCTGTCTTCATATGAGAAGCATTCCAGCCCTTTGATTACCTTTGTGGCCCTCCTCTGGACTCGCTCTAACCATGTATTTCTTATGCTGGACACAGATATTCCAGGTGGGGTCTCATGACAGCGGAGTGGAGATGGAGTAGATCTTTCCTCAACCTGATGGCCCCACTTCTTTCTATGCAGCCCAGGATACTGTTGGCTTTCTGGGCTGCAAGCACACATTGCCAACTCATGTCAAGGTTTTCATCTACCAAAACCTTCTCTGCTGGGCTGCTTTCAATGAACCCATTGTCCAACCTGTGTTCATGCTTGGGATTGCACTAGCCCACGTGCAGGGTCTTGCACTTGGCATCGTTGAACTTCATGATGTTCACATAGACCTGCCTCTCAAGCCTATATAGGTCTCTCTGGACAGCATCCCTTCCCTCCAGCATGTGGACTGCATCACACAACTTGTTGTCTGAAGCGTTGTTGAGGCTGCACCTCAATCCCATTGTCCACGTAACTGACAAAGATGTTAAATAATACTAGTCCTAATACTGACCTTCAAGGAACACTACTCATTACTGGTCTCCACTTGGACATCAAACCATTGACCACAATTCTTTGAATGTGTCATCCAACCATTTTGTTATCCACTGTGGTCCATCTGCCATATGTATGTCTCCAATTTAGAGACAAGGATGTTGTGTGGGACAGTGTTAAGTGTTTTGCATAAATCCAGGTAGATGACATCAGTTGCTTTTCCTTTACTCACCAATGCTGTAGCCCCATCATAGAAGGCCACCAGATTTGTCAGGCAAAATTTGCCACCAGTGAAGCCACATTGACTTCCCCAGTCACCTCCTTATTTTCCCTGTTCTGTAGCATAGTTACCAGAAGGATCTGCTGCATAATCTTGCAGGGCACAGAGGTGAGACTGATTGGCCTGTAGTTGCCTGTGTCTTCCTTTTTTCTCTTTTTAAAAATGCAAGTTTCTCCTTTTCCAGTCACTATGAACTTCACTGGACTGCCACTACTTCTCAGTAGTGATGGATAGCAATCTAGCAATTGGCAAAAAGATGTAATCAAGATCTGCTTATCTGCTTTTTTTTTTTTTTCTTTTTTCCTAAATCTTTTTGCAACTCAGTAATATATTAATAGCACATCTTTATCTCTAAGCTGTCTCTTCATCCAGAAAGTCAGTGTACCAAGGGATTAATGTTTAGAGAATTTATTTTCACATTACAGCCTCTCATCTTGAACTGATCAGTTCAGAAACAGCTCATCACTGTCAGTGTCATAAGCTGTGTAGAAACCTCACCATTCTCTTTTGTAAAAGACATATTCTATTTTTAGTCATAGGTTAAAATGTCATTAAATCCAAAACTCTGTAGAAATTATTCTAAAACTCTATCAAATGCTAGGGAAAAACAAACAAACAAACAAACAAACAAAAAAAACCCACAACCTTTTCCTACTAAACCATCCTTTACAACTTAACTGAGGAGTTTATTTCTCATATATAAGTGTGGAAAACAATAGAAGAACATGGTTATAAACTTCTACTACATTACGTAAGTGATTTCTGTAGGATAAAACTATCTCTTATCCTATAAAGTCAGTTTTCATAAGCATGAACCAACACCTAACATAAACAATTCATTACAGATAGGCATGGCTGGGACTTATTTACTGTGCACCTACCTGTAACAGAATGAAAGCACAATATTTCATTCTGAAACAGGTGTGAAAACTATGAGAATATAAGAATAAATATTACATAGTTTTTGCCATTTCAGGAGAAAATTACCTGTACACTAAATTAGGTTTTTGAATGTTACTGGAGCAGTTATGCAATTGGGTCTGACATGTAACCAATAGGAGTAGTTTAGAGAAATCATACTGAAGAACAGAAAGAGCTTTCTAGCAAGTCAGTTTCCTAAAGATGAAAGTAATAATACTTTTATAAACTGCTTAGGAGCACAGTATCAAATATGGTCCGCTACATTACAGACTCAGGTTCTTTGCTCTAATTGTCACTCAGGTGGGACACAAATGGCTGAAGCAGAGGCCCAGGCTGAGCACAGAAAAAAAACCTGCTCATTTGAACAGTTATGTATGCCCAAAGTAATGTATGCCCATTCACGTTCAGAGAACGGCAGCACCACCCAGTCCAGACAGTAGCCTGGTATTTTAAGTTACTCACCTTGGATTTAAGAGAACACCAGGACTTGAGCCTTCATTTCTCACACAAAAAGACAGAGACCCAAACAAGGTAATTCTTATTCTATGTCTTTCCTTTTGTCTTAAATGTTAAGAAAGTTTGGAGTTTATCCAGTTACGGACAAGGATGGTGTTTAAAAATGTGCAATTATTTTTCCACATAGAATAAATAATTTCTCTAATTCTGCTGGATGCAATTTAAACAAACTGTTGAGATTCATATAGGAAGTGACAGAAGAAAGTTTGCTTGGAAGATGTTAAACTGCAGAGAACCTAAACAGAATCATTAATGCTGCAACTGGCCCCTCCTACTATTAAAAAAATAGTTATACTGAATCCCAAGTGAATTTTACCTTCACAAGAACAAGTAAAAAGTGGTGAGTAGCTGATAGAGAAAAAAGACAGAGTAGCTGATACCAATCAACTGTTTTTCAGCTTTACTTATTTGAAAACGTCATTGGTATTATAGCAACATTTTTCTTGATAAGCAGAAAAAAAATGTATTAGATTAGTAGTTAATATGCCTGTCCCTCATAAGATAACAGACTAGAATGTTTTGGTTGGTTGATTGGTTTGTTGTTTTTTATTTAGGCATAATGGTACATTAAAAAAAAAGAATATCTTAAATTGCAATATGATATACAGAGTTACTTCAGTGAAGTGTTGCTATTACAGAAACACAAAGAATAATCTCTTCTAGGGGACAGCATGGCTATTCCCAGTAAATAGATGCACTCTAATTTCCATCTCACAATTACATGCACTTAAGAAGTAATGAATCTTACATATAATTGTTGTGTAATAGATCAAATAAAAATATAGTGAGATGCAGATATTCAAAAGGTTGATATATTTTCAGTGCAGAAGACTTAAGATTTACTGGGCCACATGCAAATAAACACAGAAATAACAAAACCCAAGATGTGAAATTTAGGGTTCACGGATTAGAAAAATATCTTTTTTAACTATAACGATGAGAACCTCTGGGATAATTTCTTGATGATTATGAATAAATCGACAATGTTAATGTCAAACAGACTTATGCTCTGAAAGATAAGTGATTGATATTTTTTCTACTGACATGTTTTCATTCATCATACACATTTTAAAAAATTATTTTTATATATATTTTTTATTTTTTTCCTGGTACAAAACAGTCTAACTATGAACAGACTGAGAAGAATGTCTGCTGCAGATGCATAAACTGTCTGTGGTGCACTGTTCTTACTCAAGAGCAATAGATATTATTAAGTTCAACAGCCTACAAAATCTAAAATATGAAAGGTCAGTATCACCAGGGTAGTGTCTAGGAACTGGATAACTGATATAATAAATATTCTGTTAGAATAAATTTAAAACCAGTTCAGAAAAAAATGATGAAAAAGGAGGAAAGCCAAGATTTTAAAAAGTAGAAAGCTGGAGTTGAAATAATATCTAGCTAGAAGTACCTTTCATAAGGTAAAATTAGCTACTGGTGCTTACTAGGAATGTCACTACAGCTGCACAGCTGTGCATTACAGTCTGGTACTTTATGACATCAAAATTCATTATATGAAAGAAGAGCTTTCTTATTGTAAAAAATAATTACAATGATATGGTAACTCCCATGTTGAAAGTATCTTAGAAGTAATGAATACACAGAGGAATTTTGTGTTATTTTATTTCTGCCAGTAAAATACTGGACATCTAAAACAAGAGTATAAATTAGCAGCAGGGCAAACCAAACATAAAAGATGAACATCAATTTTTGTAAATGCAGAGTCCTTTTGTAAATAGCAGAGTCCTAAACATGGTAGGCAATCTGTCAAAATCAGTAAAGGTCAGATTTTTTGTAATGCAGGACCAGTATCTTCAAATACAATAATTAATTTCAAGGTAAGCAACCAAGTGGAAACTGCAAGTTACTTTCAGAGCAAATTCAAGAAAGTAATATATATATAGACCATGAAATTTTCCTGCTGCCAAGAAACTGCCCTCCTCCCTGCCCCAAGTTATATGGGACAGGCAAATATACCTATTCACATTTGAATAATAGCATTTTATGTACATATATACTCTGAAGGCACTGATTGCCCAGTATTATATTTAATTTTGAATAGAAAGACTGCAAAAGTATTTATTCATTTTACATACATATTATTGAAAAATATCTTTAAAAATATAAAAGAACATCTGCTTCTTGCTCATTCACTAAACAATGATTTTGGTGGAAGTTGTTTATAATTATCTTAGAGTTCCATCTTAACTTTAAGCTATTGTTCCCATTACAGTAAGCAAAAATGGAGATCACTGTTTGCAATATTATTTATTTATTTTTAAATACACAGATTTTTCACTTTATAAATGATGTGTTTCAAACTGTGATTCACTTATTAATGAAATCTGTACAGCATTATCTGAAGTTGTTTATATCTGAAAATTCAGCATCCATTGTTCAGATATCAGCCAATTATTTAAAAACTCTTACAGAATCAAAGAACTGAAGAATGTTTGAAGTTGGAATATACCTTTGGAGGTTGTCTGGTCCAACTCCCCTGCTCAAGCAAGGACACCTAGAGCAGGTTGCCCAAGACCATGTCCAGATTGCTTTGGAAGTTCTCCAAGGAGGATGATTCCACAGCCTCTCTGGCCACCCTGTTCCAGTGTTTGGTCTACTGCACAGTAAAGTGTTTCCTGATATTTAGATGGAACCTCTTCTGTCCCTCTTCTAATTGCTTCTTATCTTGTTACTAGGCACATAAAGAGGAGATATTCCATCTTCAATGCACTGTCCTTTCAGGTATTTATATGTGTTGATGAGATCTGCCTGGAGCATCCTTTTCTCTAGGTGAAAAAGTCACAACTCTCTCAGCATCTCCTCATAGTCCCTTAATCATCATTACCCTACGTTGGAATCCTTCCAGTATGTTTAGGTCTCTCTTGTACCGTGGAGACTAGAACTGGCCACAGTACTCCAGATGAAGACTCACCAATGCTGAGTAGATTGGAAGGATCACCTTTCTTATCTTCTGCCAGTACTTTGCCTAATGCAGCCAAGAAAACTGTTAGCCTTCTTAGTGGCAAGGGCACGTTGCTGACTGATTCAGATTCAAACATTGCTGACTCTCATGTCAAATTTATCCAGAATTGTCGATTAAAAGAAGTAAAAGATGTCCCACTTCAACAGTTGCTTTTCAGCAAGTCTTTAATTACTACCCTAAAGCAAACTAATTCAAAATCATAATATATACGTATGCATATAAAAGTAAAATCTTGTTTTCTTAGCTACAGAACAGAAATATTTCTTGAATTATATTATTACAATTAGTGCCATTTCTATCTGGTAATTATCTATTGTTAACAATTTATTAAAAAATCTAGTTACTCTCTCCAGCTGTGCTGGCCATACATTTCTCTCTCTCGCTCTCTCTTTTTTTTTTTTTCTTATGAGCTTTCTGAAATGTTTAGCTTATAATTTATGCTAAGTATTGTCAGTTTTCTCTTTATTGATTTTTTTTTTTTGTTGCTTTCTCCTTGCCTTCAAGGCAAAGCAGTTTTTAAGAACAACTGGAGATTTTTGGGAATCTAGTAAAATCTCAAATATTGATAATTTTGTAGTGTTTATCTTCTCTTTCAGTGTATCTATCTTAGAATTGTTTCCTACTATGAGAAACAGCACCTCTAAAGCATAAAATATGCATAGATTACCACTTGGGATTTCACTTTCTTTGCATGTGGAACATGTAGACAAGTCGCAACCACTTGTTTCTAATTACAGAATCAAAGAATCACAGAATGGATGGGGTTGAAAGGGACCTCTGATTTGATTTTTGATTTTGATTTAGTGAATTTTCTTCTTGACATCTTGATTCTGTGCTAAATGAGTGATTTGTTCTCTTTCTCCTTTTGTTGCTAATGCCATGTTGACTCAATCAACCAGGTGATCAGCTAGAATATTTTTCTCCCTTTTGCTGTAATAAAGCCCATTTGCAACATGCAACTCTCATGAAATAAAATATGGACAACTTACCCAAGATTTTTATCTTATCCTATTCACTGATGTTTACTATCAGGATCTTCACTCTTCACTTCTAGGAGAAAAAAAAAAAAAAAAAAGAAAAAAAAAAGTCTGAGAAGAAGGCTTGGGCACTGTGTTTCTAAGTGAAGATGAAAACTCAGTATTTCATTTCATATGAATCTCAACTTCTTGAGCTTGCATTTGTAGGGAAGAGAAGGCTTTGATGCATTTCCTAACATGTCCCTTTATGGTCTTGTAAAGACCTAAGCTAAGGGTGTAGTTTGTTTACAACAGAAGCAGAACATTTTGAAGGTTTCTCAATCATGTCCAGATTTTAAATAGCAGAAATGTAAGATGAAATTAACCTCTACTACCTTGATCACAATTTCAGTTTAGAGTAGGCTTACCAGTAAAGATGGAGACATTTCTTATCTATTCTGGAATCTCTTATATTGTGCAGAAGCAATCTCAGTGATACTCATTACTTAGTGTATAACTATTATGGACTTTGTTGTTTACATGTACAGGTTGTATGTGAATCAATATAATCACCCTAGTTATTACTGAAATCCAGGTATATTCTCAAGCCATTACTTTTTACCTTTGGATCAAGAGCAAGTTCTATAAGACTAAGTCCATGAAGCTGCATGACCCCTCATCTTTGGGAGAATGACAGTGAGTCTGGCAAAGACATATCTTTATAGACTTTTCTTCATGATATGCAGCTTTGAACAATTATGATGCTTCAGCGAAATAACACCACTTTAGCAGAAGAGATCAGTTGTCGCTCCCTGTTCTGTTTATGCTTTGTTTACTCCTAACACCTCCAAATAGTGAAGCAGAGATTTGCTGCTGTAGCTGCATGGGCTTTTTCTCACTTTTTTTTTTTTTTTTCTCCTTCTGGGCTTTATTCCCGTATTTCCTGAGAAGTTAGAGAACTGAAACATCAATTTAATCTCTCCTTTTAGGTAAAGCTCAGTGGTTGCTTTGATTGACTTCAATATGAAAGCATAAAACCTTAGGTCCAACACTTAAATTGACTCTGGCACCTTATTTGAAATTGCTATCTGAAAACTCTATTCCAGATTCGTAAGCAGAATGTGCTAAAATTTTCCAGGCACTGCCCATTTTTACTTTATGTTTCTTTTAGCAGAGGAAGTCACAAGTTTCACACATCCAGAACTGACCTAATCTGGAGTATTCAGAGGAATTCTATACTTGATTAATGCCCAAGAAACTCATTAAATTATGCCTTATTACCCAGAAGTGTTTGTTGCACAAGGAACACTGTGCAAACACCTAAAACACCCACACAGATTTGTAGTATATTCAAAAGGCAGTGGCAAAACCCTACTTCTACAAACGTAACTATAGGAATTGTTGTATTACAGGTCTATTTGTTAGAGCGTTTATCAGTGTGAGACCCAGCACCAGTTGCCTCCTTTTCCTGATACGGAATTTCTTCCACACTGACGAGGAAGGAATATTGTCCATTCTGTTGAGTGTCTTCCATCAAAGAAGAAAAAAATGTCTGGACAAAAATACCAACTCAAGAAGCGGTTTAAGGATGATCACTATGCTTGTCAGGTGGCTGAAGATATGGGAAATTCACTTCAGAAGCCAAATTTAAGATTTTCCATTCTAAAGACTCGTTCCCCAGTCATTACAAATAACCAGGGTTGTGCCTCCCCAGGTACAGAATCCAGCACTTGGTCTTGTTAAACTTCAAATTGTTGGTGATTACCCAGCTCATAGTTTGCATTAACTTTTCATGTAAGATTTGGAGATTCTAAAGAAATATTGTAAGGTTTTGGTTCTCATTCAGGTGTTATATTGCCTGTATCTTCTACTAAATCTGGCACTTAGAAGCCAGCACTTCAATTAAATCCATATCAAGGACCTCTTATGTCTTGAATCTATATTGAAGGTCTCAGATTTGAAGAAAACTCAAATGAAAATAAAATTATATTGTTCTAAAAGAGAAAAGTTTGAGTTGCATTATTCTCTGTACTTGATTTCCATTGCACCATTTAAGTTGTTTAAGACAACACATTACTTTATTTACAATGCCTCACTATAATATTTATAATTCTAATCAAATCTGCAGCTGGTTTTTTTAACTGGAGATTCAGCACTGGCTCCTTCATAAGCAGCACTGAATCTTCTTAAATTTAAATATAGTGCTCAAGACAATATGCTCATCAAAAAGAAGCTCATTCTGTTTCCATTTTCAGGGATATGTTTGCTGCATGTTAATGTTGAGTTCTGTAATGTTTTCCCTTGAAGTATCATATAGACTGTATTTTGCTAGAAAATATGTCATAATGTTTTCTGATATTTTTAGATGAGCAAAAGTGTATATCTGTTCTTAATCTATTCCCTCTGCTGAGGCAATGTATATCCTCAGCAGCATATTTAACCAAATGGATTTTTTTCCTTAGCAGATCAAACCGAGTTTTGCTGCAGGCACAGAACTTCCTATTTAAATGACAAATGTCTCTGCTTGCAGATTTGAAAACTCACTTATTGACTCTTTCATCTTGTGTAAACAAATAATCAGCCCATCATCACTATGGTGGGGAAAGTGGAAGAATAAAGGGGAAAAGGAATTTTTGGGAGTACTGCCAAATATTGCATTACTAGGAATGAAAAATGACTTGTTTGTTGTTAATGTTGCCATTATACACTGATAGTAGACAGAAATGCTGAGAAAGAACAAAGAAAAATCTACAAAGACTCTGTAATATGAAATATTTCTTCACACATAACTTCAAGGTAGTGAGTTTTTTTGCTTGCTTGATTGTTGTTGTTGTTTTTTCTTGTTGTTGTTGTTGTTTTTAAATGACAGCAGAGAAGTCCTGATTTTTATTTATTTTTTAATAAAATAGCTTAAGCTGCTTTTGCAATTAAATTCTGAGAGCTGTTTATTTAAGAATTTTTCATCTTATTCCTCAATTATGAAGAGTTTAAATATAACATTATTTGTGTTCCCCTTGAAAAGTATGAAGTTAATGTGTTTCTAAATGATTTTTTTCTAGACGCAGCATATATATATATGAGTAATACATGTGAGACATTCCATATGTTTTATTGTTGTTGTTGATTTGTTTGCTTTCATAGTGAATTGTTACGAGGAAAATGAAAAATCAATGTGATCTGAAGAAAATGATGTCTGAATAATATATTTTTTTTTCATATAATATTGCTTTGAAAAATGTTATTGCTGAGCAACCTTACTAGGTAAATAAAAGTAATGGAATTGCTAAAGGAATAAGGTGCTAATCAGTGTATATAAAACTAATCTTGGGGTGATATAGGTCCATGAAGAAGAAAGCATATGCTGCAGGATTACAGGCAGTTTACTGCCTAATCTGTAGCTGCTATTGTTACAAGAATCATCTGCCTGTACTGAATAAAAAGCATTATGGAGTAAGATACATGGAACAGAATTGGTAGAAGTCATTTCTGATCTGGACCTGTAAAATAATCCTTCTCAAACTGTAGTTTGTTCTATACTTTAAAATATTTCTTTTCTGCTCTAAATTAAGAGTTCCCTCATGAATGCACACTGAATTTACATATTACACCAAAGTCTCTGTGATCCAGATTCAGTGAAATTTCTGTGTTCTAAATTCAGCTATTCCAGCTGTAATCAGAGCTGCTCAAAACAGTAGAGATACAAAGATTAGCAGTTACAGATGAACTCTACTCCCTTCTAAGAATAAAATCTGTATTCTTTAGAATTAATGTTTACAAATGTAAAGTCCTTCAAATTTAAGTCTTCTTTCACAAGTTAGGATGCATTTCAATAGACAGATAAAGGATGTTTGCCATTAAAGAACTAAAATTTAGGGAATATAAATCATTGCTATGAACTAGTTTATTTACAATGCACAGGAAAACAAAACTGAAGAATTTAAGCAATATGTTTGCTCTGAATGTGACAATAAATAAGTTTGCAAGTTAGGAAACAGCAATTTGTTCATCTTAGATACTATTGGTCTATCTGTATTTGAGATTCACTCTTCATTTCATTTCATTTTCATTTAATGCATCCCAGCGTCCTGAAGGAATTGGCTGATGTAGTTGCCAAGCCTCTCTCTGTCATATTTGAAAAGTCCTGTCAGTCAGGCGAAGTCCTTGGTGATTGGAAAAAGGAAAACATCACTCCCATTTTTAAAAAGGGTAGAAAGGAAGACCAAGGGAACTACAGATCAGTGAGCATCACCTGTGTGCCTGGCAATATCATGGAAAAGATCCTTCTGGAAGCAATGTTAAGGCACATGCAAGACAAAGAGGTGATCCGAGATAGCCAGCATTGCTTCACCAAGGGCCTAACCAGTCTGGTGGCTTTCTATGATGGAGTGACTGTATCAGTTGATTAAGAAAGACTTACTGAAGTCATTTACCTGGACTTCTGCAAGGCCTTTCACATGGTGACATCCTGGTCTCCAAATTGGGGAGATAAGGATTTGATGGGTGGACCATTCAGTGGATAAGAAATTGGCTTGAAGGTAACACCCAGAGAGTGTTCATCAATGGCTGTGTGACCTATTGTGGCAACACTCTCCTAACGCACTCCAGGATACAGTTGGCCTTCTTGGTTGGCCACAAGGGCACATTGCTGGCTTATAGTTAACTTGTCCACCAGGACTCCCAGGTCCTTCTTTGCAGAGCTGCTTTCCAGCAATTCTGTACTGATACTTTTTTTTTTTTTTTTTTTTTTTTTTTCCCGTAGGTGCTGGACCCCACATTTGATTTTGTTGAGCTTCCTGAGGTTCCACCCTGTCCAGGTCCCTCTGAATGGCAGCACAGACTTCTGCTGTATCAGTCACTCTTCCCAGTTTTGTATCATCAGCAATCTTTTGGAAGGTGCACTCTATCCCTTCATCCAGGCGATTGATAAATAAAATGAACAAGACTGGACCCACTACTGACCTGTGGGGGACACTACTAGCTACAGGCCTCCAGCTAGACCTTGCTGATAATCACAACGCTCAGAGCTTTGCCATCCATCCAGTCCTCAATCCACCTCAAGCATGAACTATCATGCTAGCATGAGTTAGATCTGGAATAGTCTTTACTTTAAGTGTTCTTACAAGGCTAGAGAGGCTGGAAAGAAACTTATTGTGGTGTGTTTTGAAGTCTCCAGAGAGACACAGTTAAACTAACTGGAAAAGTTTACATGCAATCATTTACAGTCATTGTTACCACACCAGGGAGGTACCACCTCAGTTTAAGATTCATTCATTATTTATAAAGCTGTTAGGTTGCTTGCTCATGTTTGCTGGCTGAAAAAGCTAATCAAAATCTCACAGCTTTTGCTGTTATCACTCAAGGACTCCTGGAGAGAAAGTAATCTGTAGCCCGGGAATGCTGGAAGTGAAAAGTTGGACAGTTTACATAATGATTGACAACTCAGGTACCTTATTTCACCAAACCTGGAACCCACCTCTCTGCTAGAACTGAATCACATGGGGCATTACATATTAGGTGTCAAATCTTCAGTTTATTCATGCTACCAGCCAACTTATGTGAAAGTGATTCATATAAGTAAACACATCAGCTAACAACAGCAAACATTGTTCTTCACCTTCAACAACACATGCTTTTAATGTCTTTGAGTACATTTTAATCAGGAAAACTCTCCCAGTAAATCTCAGATGGATGGCTTTTATGATTTATGACTGACTACTCTTGCAAGTTTTACAAGGCTCCAAAGCATGGGGTAGAATTTGAAGTTCAGAATAAATAAATGTATCTTCTCGACTAACTGTTCAGTATTAGTATTCTAACAATTTATGCTTGATCCTGTTTTTAAATAAATAAAAGTTAAACATGGAGAAGAGATTTTAATTTCATATGTTGGACTAGTAAGTCCATCAGTCACTAGGTAAAATTTGCATATTATGTGCCTACTTGAATAAGCTTTGTATTAGTCATGCTAATTTTCCATGAGCATTTTGATCATCAGAAGGAATGGCAAATGAAAACAGAAAAGACAAGATAGCTGAAAGTGAAGGTTTTTGTTTACTGCTTCTTTTACTGCTTAACTGAAAATGCTGTGTACGAATACAACCATACCCAGTAATTTCAGTCTGAAAATCTGTGATATTGTGTAGTAATATGTGGAAAAGAATGGAAAATTTGTGAGATTTTAAAAATAGTAAAAGTTCAAAAGCATCCCAAATTCAGGGAGAATTATGTGCCTCACTCCTGTATGCTACTTTGCAAACAACTTGCCTTCGGGTAGACAGCTTGAAATCATACTGGAGTTACCATTTCCCCAGCAGCAATCTACAATGAAAAAGGTAGATTCAGAGAATTGAAAGGGATGTATGTGGGTCAAAAGGTTACTGATAGCACTGTTGTATATTTTTAACAAGAGCTCAGAAAAATGACTTCTTATTATTTCAACTAGTTAAATATTTTGGCCACTATTTATTACTCCAACATACTAGCAGTAATTTTAGCATTATTATAACATCAGTATAACCCCTCCTGATTTATCTTCTGTATTGATAAACTTAGTAAATCCCGATATACAAGCAAACTTGTATAAGTAATTTAGGCATTATATGGGGATCACAGAATGTTAAGGAGGGTACTGTTGCACTTTGGTGATATAAAAGAAATAATGGAAAGCCTCTGAACAATACAAGTTAAGTAGTCATCATATAAAAAAGAAGGCTGTCTTAAACTGAAATTCAGCCCAAAATGGAACATGGTTGCCTTACCTTAATTATCAAATCTTAAAAAGACACAAAAAAAACTACGTCCATCTTTCTTTAAGCACTTCCAAAATAGAACCTGCAAAGATGCCAAAAGACTGGAAAGCAACTGAATCACTCTTTGGTAGACACTGGTGAATACTGGAAACATGAAATGCTCTGTTTCCAAATGCCTTCATCTATAATCAAAATCAAATTTCCAAATTTGTTTTTGTTTCCATTAAATATATTTAATTTCATTCTTTTTAAATGTAGAATTATATGTGTTATGAACAATCTGAAAGCTCAGTTTAATCATTTCCAAAGGAAGCCTATAAACATGAAATCAGCACCCACTGCTGTGAGCTCACCAAACACATTAAACTTATTTATTTATTTTTAATATATGTGATACTTATAGGGGCTGACACTTCTATTAGCCAAGTATTTGCTTTTCTTCTATCAGTTCTATCAATTGTCAAGTCATGTTAACAAGACTGGCAGCAATTTCCACCAACATTATAGTTAGATAGTTGTCACATGAGTGCTGATGCTGTGCTTCCTGAGTCTCAATATCTAACATAGACACAAGTGTTATATGTGTTACCTGGTATCCTGTTCTTTCCCCTCTTTCCTTTCTGCCTCTTTGATTGTCTTCCTTTGGAACGCTTATTTATTTATTTATTTATTTATAATTTTTATTTTATTTATTTATTTATTTTTAAAGCAGAAATATCCTAACAAAGTCTTTTGCAACACAGTGTAGTTATGTAGGTAACTAAACTGTTTTCACAGCTCTGCTTAAGCCTTGGGAGATTCAGAACAACTGTTTTCTTCACATACCTTTCCTTTTATTTCTTAAGATTTTCCAATAGAAATATGAATTCCTTCCAAAATAAGACTGTTATATTTTGTTTTCTGGCTGCTCAGGAAAGCTTTAAATGCATGACCTGAAAACAAAGACATAGAACCGTTTGAAATGTCAGACTTATAGTCTGTATATAGGAAAGATTGTTTTGTTTTGGTTTTCTGTGCGTTTAAGTCTCGGATGGGAGTAAAGCAATGAAAATATTCTGTAGAGGGACTGATGCAATGCACAGAGAAAAAGTGCAGATTATGTTCCAGTGGTTTTTTTTTTGTTTGTTTGTTTGTTTGTTTTTTACACCTCTGCAATTGCTTTGAGCGAACTAGAGGCTTGAATTCTAAAGTCTCATGTAAATCTCATATTGTGTTCTCAGCATAATATTAGCTCTCGTGTCAGTTACTAAAATTCACTCAGAAGGGGTTAGCAGAACACACATGTTGTAAGAATAATTTAGGAGTAATGGAGTAAGTACCACTGCTCATGAACCAATGAAATGCAATGGTTCTATATGCACTTTATGATTCTTCATTGTATTAAAAAATCTTTTTTTTTTTTTTTTTAGTATGATTATTTTCTTAAATTTTAGGCCATTGTTACTTGTGATAAAACCCTTATCCAAAGAAACTCAAATAACAAATAATTACATACTCAATATTCAGGATGTGTTGACAGAATAGCTTCCCTACTTGTAAAATGATACATTATGATGTCCAGAAGCTGCTAACTTTCTTCAAAGTATCTCATTTCATTGACAAATCAATTATTGTTATTTGTTTATACATTTGAAAATTAATTTTAGGGAGCAAGAATTGCATATCAGGAAAATAAAATACTAAAATTTAATTAACTAATGGTTTCCAACAATTTGAAAAATAATTTGAACATCTAATCTGGGTTATTAGGTGTTTTTTCTAAGAATGTTCAAAATCACAGTATAGATACAATCCCTTTCTGCCTGAAATTTAATGGGATACTGGATTCTTAGGAAATCTGGAGGAAATAGAGACAGTAAATAAGCCTAATGAAATCCTCACTAAAGGAAACTGCTTGGAATAATTTTTATATACTTTCTGTGTGCTTTCTGTGTTGCCCAGATTATTACCAAATTGCCTGCTATCTTCAGTTTACATGGCAAGGGCTTGGTAGCAGAGGGGCTTCAAGGGAAAAAAAAACTGCTGTGCAACATCAACTGTGAGAGTGAGGAGTGAGAACTAGCCCTGAAGACACAAAGGTCTGTGCAGAAGGAGGGCAGGAGGTGCTTCAGGCATGCAGCAGAAATTCCCCTGTGGCCTGTAGAAAGGCCGTTGGTGGAGCAGGAGGTCCCCATGCAGCCCATGGAGTAGATCTCCATGCTGCAGTCTGTGGTGGAGCAGGTGGATGTGGCCTGGAGGAGGCTGCGGCCCATGGAGAGCCCCCGCAGGAGCAGGCTCCAGGCCCGAACTGCAGCCTGTGGACAGGAGCCCACACAGGAGCAGGGGACTTGAGGGACAATGGTGCCCATGAGGGATGGACCCTGTGGTGTAGACCCATCTGGGAGCAGTTCTTGAAGAGCTGCTGCCTGTGGGAAGCCCATGCAGGATGAGTTTGGGAAGGACGGCATCCTGTGGGAGGGACCCCATGTTATGCATTTGTTATGCTTGACCCTTCATGTCAATATGAAAAACAGAAGGACAAATATTTTAGTGAGACTTACAAAGTTCAGGTGGAAGTGTATCCCACTCTTTTTCCTGGTAAGAGCTTTCCTTTAAACACATAGAATCACCGAATATCCTGAGTTGGAAGGGATCCATAAGGATCATTGAGTCCAACTCCTGGGTCCACACAGGCCTAACCCAAAAATTCAGACCATATGACTAAGTGCACAGTTCAAATGCTTCTTAAACTTTGAAAGGCTTGGTGCCATGACTATGTCCTTGGGAAGCCTGTTCCAGTGCGCGACAACCCTCTCAGAGAAGAACATCTTCCTGATATCCAGCCTGAACCTCCTGTGCTGCAGCATGGCACCATTCCCTCAGGTCCTATCACTGGTCACTAAAGAGAAAACATCGGCGCCTGCCCCTCCACTTCCCCATGTGAGAAAGCTGTAGACAGTGATGAGATTTCCCCTCAGGCTCCTCTTTTCCACATACATCAAGATAGCTCTGCTTCTTGGGAGAGCAGAATGAAGAACATTATTTTACCTAGAATTATTTGCATGATACCGGAGGAAACCAGCAAACAGCTTAGTTTTAGGCATAGGGACTTACATTGTAGAAATGTGCTCCTCTGGCAAGAATGATGAAGTGGTTTGACTTCAACACATGACCAAAGTTGGTGGCCACTACAGTGGAAGAGGGTGTAGAACATCTCCAGCCAGCCAACAAGTATTCAGAATTACTACCTTAAAGTTCAAAGTCAAATGAAATTCCTAGATGTGTGTTCACCTGACTTTTCTTAAGGATTCTGTTTCAATGAAGATAAGCATGTTTTTTGAAATTCATATAATAGGCTTCTTTGTTAGCTTCGAACCTTTGAATACCCTTTCATCATCACTGGCAATGTTATAGGAAAATCTCTTAAACAGGTATGGCATGGTATTTATAAAAATATGCAAAGTCATGAGTTTAGGTGTGTCCAGATAAATATTTGAAAGATTACTTCTTTCATACAGTGATAACAACTTTGCTGAAATATTGATGTATTGATGTGCTCTGCATTTTAGATATTATGATCCTAGTTTCAGAAACATGCTGTATATCTTGGAGGAAAAGAAACAACAACAAAAAACAAACATGAGTTTCTAATATTCCTGTCAACAATATGTTCAGTAACACAAAAGAAAGAAACTTTTCAACTGGTCTGCAGAAATTCCTTTGAGGCTTGATTTATATGATCTCAGAAGGAGAAAAATAGCCACACTAGTACTTAGGATAACTTAGGGTTGATGTTCAAGCAATATCTTACTCCCAGTTAGAATGTAGAGATACGGATAATGCTCTAAATTGCTGTTGGGGCATAAACTGTAACTGGATGTCTCAGGATTTTTTTTGTGCATGAATATTTCAGATATTTTTATTCCAGGATATACTGGAATAATCTGAACTTTGAGAATTTCATAAGGCTATAAATCCTTTTCCTGGTCCTCTAAAACAACAAAATGTCAAAGTTTTTGAAATGTGCAGCATTCTAAGTGGATCAACCACTGAATGCAAAAATAATATTACACAGAATAGTACACTGAATTTCCATATTCAGTCATGGTAAGGAAATAGAAAAATTTCATTCCTTTTCATTTTGCATCCACAGTAAACATTCTACTGATAATAAGCCATAGGTTAGGCCTGAGATATCTATTAATTATTAACTAAGGTGACTTATTTAAATAGATTTTTGTTTGGAGAACTTACTTTTCATTAATGATTTTATTTATCTATTTATTTATTAAATATATATCTTCTGGTATTTCAGTATATTCCAGTAGTGAATTGTGTGCAAACTCACAGCTATAAATTAATTTATTGAAAACTGTTTCCTGAGAATGTGTGATAAATTTATTTGACAATATATGGGAATCAGTTTTTAGAAAAGTACAATTGTGTTAAAACAAGTTCTTCAGAACATGGAATAAAAATATCCTGCTCTAATAGGACTAGAACATATGGGACATATGTTATAATAGGATAGGAACATATGAGCGTGGAAGTATATAACTTTTTCCTAAGCTGTTATAACTAACTCTAGTTACTTTATAACTACTCATAACCTCTGATATTGAAAGGTGAAAATAATTTTTTTCATCTAAACCTTTTTTCGTTTAATGGAACCTTAACTTTTAAAATGTCAATGTGTAAAATTTACAGTCTCTCTAAAGACTGAGAAAGTTTAGAGGTGATATGAATTAATAGATATGTTGCTTACATTCCTTTTGTATGTACAGATTTTTCCACATTTTATTTTTTTGGGGGGAGGGGCAAAAAAAAAAAAAAAAAAAAAAAGAAAGGAAGTCACAGCATTATTTCATACATAGGAAACAAAGGAAATATTTCTGTAATGAGTTCTGTAAAAGGTTCTGTAAAAGAAGGATGTACAGAACCTGGCAGTTTATGTTCACTGTTGCTTCACATGACTTTGATTAGTTTTACCTGCATTGACTCCATTTGTACTTATTTCTTCATATTTCACTTTGTATTTAGGACATAATCAAAGAAAATTATAGTGGAACCAATAGAGGTAGATTATTATTAACTCATCCTGATGAGTCAAATTTATGCTAGAGTAATTTTATAGACTTTGTTATGGCAGCGCAGGGAGTCAGGTTCACTGAGTTCTGTTTGGTTTCCATTAGAAACCATAAATCTTTCTCCAGTGTTAGAAAATCAGCCCAGGTATCTTCACATTCAGTTCCAATTGACTATCACATTTGCAAGTCAGAAAAGTTCTCTGTGATGAATGATGAATGAATCATTTTCTGTCAATCACATGATAAACTATCTGTGAAAACCCAATGTGTATACATTTATATCTCAGACCTTCGCAGCTAGCTAGCTAGCTTCCAAAAAAAATATGAGAAAGAAAGAACCCACAGATTGTTGATAATGTATGTGACAACCAAAGGAAAGAAAATATTATAAAATAGTTTTATTTTAAAAATGCAGCTAGTTTAGAGGGAAATTATAGTCCTACTTTAAATACTGCAGAAGCCCTTTGCAATATGGCCGCACTGATTTTACAATCAGAGTGAAGACAGACATGGAAACAGAACACCGCTCCTGCATGTAACCTTCAGGAGTTCATCTGACTCTGCTCCAGAACCAGCTTTGCTGAAGTATGCTCATATGTTCTTGTTAGGGTTAGGAATTATTGTCCTTAACAACAATTAAGGTATAAGAAAGTATGTAGGCTATAATATATTTCTTATATTGAATAGCTATTCTATATAAGAAAAGTAAAAACACAGAAGTGCAACTGCTAAGATAGAGACAGCTGAAGGATTCACAATGAAAAAGACAGGCATGCGAAGATGTAAAGCCCTTAAAGAAAAGCAGAAAAGAGCAGGTCAGCAACCCACTATAAGGAGCAATGGAAGCCAGCCCTTCCTATCTTGACTGACAACTGCTTGGCCAACACAGCCTCATAACCTATCTCACTGGAGAAATTAAATTTACAAATTTACACCTAGCGGTATGCTGAAACCCTAGTTACCTAGTTACCTTGGTGTTAATGAAAAAATAACTTTTGTATACTCTTTGTCTTGCTTAGATCTGGTTTGCAGTGTCTCTTTGCACGTGACTAAAGATCCAGTAAATAAAATTGTGAGGAACCTACAAGGGGTAGGAGTTCCCCTGAGTATATGTTCCTAAGGGTAAGGAAAGTGAGTAAGGAAATAAATTGAGGCAAATTTATTGCCCTGTTTGAAGCCTGCCCTGGGAAGCTGGCATAAGTCTCTAGAATCTGATTGCAGGAACTGCTGCCACATATTTTGGGCCTTCCTACAGTTTCCCTTTCTATACTGACTAGCGGATAGGAAAAAAAACAAACAAACAAAACAAAAAATAAAGAATCTTAGCTTTAAATATCTCTTGCTGTGTTTTGGTGTCTCATTCATTCATTTTTTTTATGTCAGTCTTTTTGTTTCTCTTTTCATCTAGCCGTTTTTAATTTTCATGCCTTTGTTCACAAATACCTTTTACTTTCTCTGAACATGGTAAGTACTTGATGAGTGCTGGACCCCTTTCAGCAGCCACATGCTCCATAACTTTACCACGAAAGCCAGAAAAACATTCTCCAGCTTTTCTTCTCATTACCTTCCCTCCTGTCATGTAATAAAACATCCTTTGTATAGCTTTGTTCATGGCAGGGTATCATTCAAAATGGGTGATAGTTTTTAGGATTTAGTTTCCTTTGTCTGTGAGGTGGCTAGCACAAGTGTTATCACTTCCTTTTATCATTTTCTCAGAAATATACTCAGTATAATATCAACTTTTCTCCATTGAGATTAATACATGATTTTATCTACATTACTTTAACCTTGGAGATTATATTATTAATAGATTATTTTTGTTTAAACTGTCAAGTAATTCGTTGTAAATTTATGTTCATTTTTGAGAATGAAAATGCTAACTTCGACAGATTCCTTGATTTATTAAACATTTAAGACTAGTACCACAATTACCTTTTGAATTCAGTAACTGTCATGTGGTTCTAGTAAAGAATCAGTCAGTCATGTGCTTTTAAAATGTCACAGTTAAAAAAACAACAACAACAAAAAAAAACAAAACAAAAAAACAACAACAACAACAAAAAAACAACAGGCATACTCAATGAGTCACAACCGGCAATATATTTTTTTTCTAATGCTTGATTAGATAAATCTACAATTTACCACGTGTAATTTTTTTTCTTTTGGTAGTCAAAAATTAATACATTATTGTTTTTCTTTGTCAAATTGCTTTATAATCTATTCCCACAAATTTTATAACCTCAAATATTGTATATGTGACTGTTTTGTTCCCTATATGAGTTAACATTTATAAACATAAAGATTTATAATTTATTTTGGAATTTCAATGTGAAATCCAAACTTAATTCTTAGTCTAAGCCATATTTGATTAGCTTCTATCTATCTTAAATTTTCAATAATTCAAATAGCATACATTTACAGGAAATTTTATTCATGATCCTGCTGTCTGTCATTTGCTAAAATCCAGATCTTACAATGTAGAGTTCCAGACAAAATGTGCCTTAATAGCAAAAATAAAGAATAAAAAAAAAATAAAAAAAAAATAAAAAAAAAAAAAAAGGTGTTCAGTGAATGCATTTCTTTTGTAAATTTTAGGAATTACCTGAATTACACACATTTCTTACGTGCTTATAATCTTCCCAGACACCACTGCTAGAAGTGCATGAGACCTCATTTTTCATGGTATGGGAAAATATCTTTTCTGTTCACCACTTACTGCATGGGTGTTCTTTTTTTCTAGCATGGATGTGCTTGGCGAGCAGCAGACCCAATTGGAAAGAAGCACATGGGAGACCATTGTCCAACCAAGGTGGAGCCCAAAATCCACTGGATGAGGATGGCAGTTTGCTTCTTCTTTAGATGCAAACAAATGTAACCAACTGAAAAAGCAGGATGCTGAACACGCAGAGAAATAGGTATGTAGTAAGTAGTGAGTCTGCAGTGTTAAAAAAAAAAAAAAAAAAGGTTTTAGTATGCTTTTTACTTTACATTTACTTTAATTTGCCTCATCTGGCAAAATTAATTTTCCTGTTTTAAAAAGCTGTGCTTGCTCTACATTGGGGTGTTTATGCTTTATAGTCTTATGCTTTAGAGACTGGAAGTGTTTTGGGAATTTTTTGGTAGGCCCACTTTGAAGAGCTATTGGAATAGTATGCCTTCAAAGCTATGATCTATTTTCCATCCTATTCCTAAGTATAAATTATAGCATATTTCATATAACTATGCTTCAAATATTTTTTAATTGCTCATTTGTAGATCCATTTTTTTTTCATTTGTTTTTCCCTCAAAATGCTTTAATAATTAGATTGTGAAAGTACAGAGAAATGTCATTTCAGATAGAAATCTAACTCTTGAGAAGTTGGAATTTGGGGATGTTTTCACATTTTACAAAATAGTTTAAGTGTTGACAGAATTATTATTTTCAATAGGCAACTATTTCAAAAGTTCACAATAACAAAATGAACAATCTACTGAAACTGATATTTTAGGCAAAGAGTAGTGGACTTTGCAGTACAAAGGAAAAACAGGTTGGAAGAAGATACAATTCTAGCCATAGTATTTTCACATTAGAAATAGTTTGGAAAGAATCACAGAATCACAGAATTTTCTAGGTTGGAAGAGACCTCAAGGTCATCGAGTCCAACCTCTGACCTAACGCTAACAGTCCCCACTAAACCATTTCCCTAAGCTCTACATCTAAACGTCTTTTGAAGACTTCCAGGGATGGTGACTCCACCACTTCCCTGGGCAGCCTGTTCCAGTGCCTCACAACCCTTTCAGTGAAGAAGTTCTTCCTAACATCTAACCTAAAACTCCCCTGGCTCAACTTAAGCCCATTCCCCCTCGTCCTGTCACCAGGCACGTGGGAGAACAGGCCAACCCCCACCTCGCTACAGCCTCCCTTGAGGTACCCATAGAGAGCGATAAGGTCGCCCCTGAGCCTCCTCTTCTCCAGGCTGAACAAGCCCAGCTCCCTCAGCCGCTCCTCATAGGACTTGTTCTCCAGGCCCCTCACCAGCTTCGTCGCCCTTCTCTGGACCCGCTCAAGCACCTCGATGTCCTTCTTGTATTGAGGGGCCCAAAACTGAACACAGTACTCGAGGTGCGGCCTCACCAGAGCTGAGTACAGGGGGACGATCACCTCCCTAGCCCTGCTGGTCACACTGTTCCTGATACAAGCCAGGATGCCGTTGGCCTTCTTGGCCACCTGAGCACACTGCTGGCTCATATTCAGCCGACTATCCACCATCACTCCCAGGTCCTTCTCTGCCTGGCAGCTCTCCAACCATTCCTCTCCCAGCCTATAGCTCTGCTTGGGGTTATTGCGCCCCAGGTGCAGGACCCGGCACTTGGCCTTGTTGAACTTCATGCAGTTAAATATATATATATATATATATATAAACATAACTAGTCAAGCCCTCAGAACATGTTCTCAATGACTTGCATCAGGGATGATTACACTATTTTTCTACTTTGGAGCAAGATCTTACTTTTGAACTGAGTTTCATGGTTACATCCACAGTTCGCTTTGTAGAACAAACTCAAAAGGCACAAACTTGTTTCAATCTGAATGGAACTAAACTGAAATAAATGTTCCAGTAGTGCACCATAAATGAACTGAAAGCATTGTTTTCTTGTCTCTTATCTTTCTATTCTTCCCATTCTCCTGCCAGGAAATACCACTAGCAGGAAAAATTTAAGGTATTTTGAAATTTGTCATTGGCAATCTGCATTTCTGATAAATTTATGGAGGCAAATATGATAGTTTCCTTCTTTGCCCCCCATCACACACACACACACACAGATATATTCTAGCCAGTTAGTAAAAGTATGTGTTTCTTCTTCCCATATTGCTTTCAGTACATTTTATTATCTTACCTAGAAAAAAAGTAAAATGGAACTCGATAATGATTCATTTCTTCTCCTCTCTGTTTTCTTTTTAAATCTAATTAATTAATTAATTAATTATTTTTTTCCTGGTGAGAGAGAACATAGGCAGAGGAGTTAAAAACGCCTGTCTTACAACTATTTAAAATAGCATCTTCTGTTAAATTAAAATAGCAAATACTTTTACTGATCCTAATTTTTAGTGCCAGCCTTTGCAATGCTTACAGGTAATATTGAAAATCATTCCTGATGGATAATATTAATTTATTGGGTTGTGCACTTAAGTAAAGGTTAACATGCAAAGCAATTTAAAGCCCAAAGAGTGTGCAGATGAGTAAGTGATAACCTGTCAAAGTGCTCAGGAGCTAGTTGTCTTTGACAGTACCGTCCTCCTCCAACCAGTCTGTTTCTGCAGTATGATTTAATTGATCTTGCCTACAAATGCTTTTTAGCTCTCTAAATATTGATTTCTTAAAGTAGTGAGTAAGGTAAGGCTTATAGCAACATGTCCGCTAGATGCATATAAGAAACAAAACTTGATGGTTTTTGTTCTTATCCAGAAGCTTAAGAAAAACTAGAGAGTGATTAAAAACAGTAAAAATTCCAAAACCAGTAAGAATCTCTTTATCACTTAAGATGATAATACCCTCAAAATAACAGTAAACAAACAGCATTAATAAGTAAACAAGCATTAAAAAAAAATAATAATAACCAAATTATTCCTTTATAGAAAAAGATGGGGAGGTTATGAGTTATATGATAAACTGTAATTACTAAATGTATTTATTTTTCACTCATACAACCATTCTGTGAGTTTCAAAAAGACACAGTTTAAGTCTTCCTCACTTACTAATGATTTGACCCTGTTACTACAGAAATGTTTCAAATTTTATTAAGCAGAAACAATGAAAAGATAGCATTACACAGTAAAAACAAAGTTAGCCCTTCTTTCTTGATTTCATAGTGCATTGGAGTCAAAGCCATAATTTTATGCTTTGAAGGATGCAACCACATTAGATTATTTATTTATTTATTTATGTTAAATCCAGACATTTTATTTTGTAGTGAGCAGTAAAAGTGTTGCAAAAGTGTAAAAAAGTGATAGGTCACTCAGGTACCTGTCAGAAATAGCTACAATCCAAGTAGGGCAGGACACAGTGTTTGCATGTACTGATGCACTTTTATTTCAATGTGATAACCAGGTAATTCAAGATCCCCTTTAAAATATATTTTGACTCCTAATTAGAAAACAGAACCTCTGCAAATGAAGTAAAGGGACAAATGTGTTCCTGTCCTATGAGACCAAGTGAGAAGTTTTACTATTGTACAGAAGAACAAAGCCAAAAAAAATAATTTTTTTTCCTCTTTTGATTTGGGTTTGTAAAAAAAACTACATTGCGGAGAGTGCACATAACTTCACAACTGCTAGCTGACAGATAAGTCTCTTGGTCATTTAAAATAACAGTTGGCAGAAGAAAAATGAGTATTATGAGTGTAAGCCTTGAATATCTAACAAAATTATGGGAAAAATGATGACACCAAAAGGTAAGTCAGTCTTCTTCATTATTTTTATATTTTCTGTGGTTTCTATGAAAAGATACAAATATATGGAATCTTCATTATATAAAACTATCAACATTTAAAATGTTTATGAAACTATGAGAAGACTTACAATGTGAATCATTTTATTAGATACAGAAGTAATGAAACACCAAATAAATGTGCTTTCTAGAAGTTCAAGTCAGATGTAATAACCATGTCAAAAGAATTCACTCAATATAGTTTGATTAATATTTTAGTTTATTTATTTATTGTTTAAAAAAGCCCAGATCTAATCCAAATTGCACTTTTTTCCTCTAAATTTCTGAGTAACTAAAAGGAAGCAGTAATCTCAGAAACTGCTCTGAATACTTGCACACAAGGCATCCAAGCAAAAGGGTGAAGAGCAGCCTCTTCAGAAGGGACATTATTAACCTGGACAGAAACAGGCAAGAGCCAGAGATGCCAAGCCAGGTATAGAGACAAGCAGCCAAACAGTCTTACAAACAGAAACATCTATTGTTGGGTTTTAGATCTCCAGCTCTCAAGATAATTTTTGAGTACTTTAACTAACAAATGTCTCATTAAAAAGCTAAATCACATTTTGGAAGGTTATTTTTATGTTTATATTGGTATTTTCTGTTCTTATCACCTTTTTTCCCTCTGTTTTTAATTCTATAAGAAATAATCATTTGTTTTGTCAGAATAATAAGTATGCTTTTTAAAAAAATTTATGGAATTTTTATAATCCTTAGGTAGTTTGAGCTTTTAGGAATGCAGAGAACCCAGATAAGATGGCAGTTAAGAGAAACTTATCAAGTTTTTCAATTAGATGTTTAGGAGAAGTTAGTGTGTATACCCCATTAAATTGTGAGTGTGAGTTTGAGGGCTGGTACCATCAAATGCCTGGTAAAAAGTAGAAGTGTCCCTGGATAAATTCATTGTATAAAAAGGGATCATCAGAATAAAAATGGCTCTGAACTTTTGGAAACCCGCTTACTGTCTTTTTATTTTATCTATTTTTTATTTTATATTTTTATATTTATATTTTTATAATTTTATATTTATAAAATATTTTATTTTGCTTTATTTTACTTTATTTTGCTTTATTTTACTTTATTTTCCTGCTACTGCATGTTGACTTGGCTCAACTGTATATTTTCCTACATAGCTTGGTGGTAGAAATGATACTTATTTAAAATTGTTACTATGGTTTGACCATGCTGTTCTTTGCATTTCTCTGAAGCAACCTGTAGAAAGCTTGGACAAGTAACAAGTATTTACAGAGGATAACACAAATTAGTTTCCCACCAAAGGGAATTCCAGCAAGAAACTCCACTGTATATGTTTGCTGTAGGCAGTTGTCTTATTGCAAAACTCATTTCCATAGGTTTTGTAGAGAAAATAAGGGAAGAATAAAAAAAGAAATTTCTGAAAAAAACATCATAAAGGTCCCTATCTATAAGAATAGCTGAAGAAGTTGCGAAAAGATATAGCAAGAGGAGGCATACACTTCTACTCCGCTTTTTTCATTTCTCTGTAAGGATGTGGTTCAACATGTTTGGTCTTTTGTTTTCTTAACCTTGACTATTTTCAACACCTTAAAAAAAGGTAGAAAATTCCGCTTTTGTAGTTGAGTTACAAAGACTCATTTCTCCTCTGTTTAGAATACAGCATCTGATATAAATTTTATCTTTATGGAAAAGAATAACTTAGAAAAGATAATTATATATATATATATATATATATATATAATCTTACTTTTGCAAAGACATTAATATTAAAAAACTCCACTATGTCATCATTTTCTGAGACACATAGAAGTCTGTTTTAGCAATGGCTTTCTAAGGCATACATCAGAATAATAGCGTTAAACATCTGTACTGTGTCTGGCTGGAATGTTAACTTTCCCTGCAGCAGCCCATACAGTGCTGTACTCTGTACTTGTAGCTGGAACAGCAGTGTTATCACAACAGTGTTGTTTCTACTGCTGAGCAGCAGTGGCACAGCATTGGGCCTTTCTCTAACCCTCCTAGGGGGTGGGCAAAAAGTGAGGAGAGAAACATCACTAGGGCAGCTGACCTAAACCAATCAAAGGGATATTCCATACCATGTGATGTCACACTCAGCAATAAAAGGTGGAAACAGGAAGAAGAGGGGAGGGGTGGGCTCTCGTTGAGGAAACGTTGGTCCTCCTCTCGAACACCGTCTGCGTGCCTTGAGGCCTTGCTTCAAGGACGTGGTCAATCATCGCTCATTTGTGGGAAGTAGAGAGTAATTTCTTTCCTCTGCACTTCCATATAGCTTTCATTTATTTTGTTTGTTTGTTTTCCTCCCTTCTTTTTATTTTTCCTTTTCCCCTCCCTTTTCCCCTTTCCCTTTTTATTTCCCCTTAGTTAAATTGTTTAGTTCATGGTAGTCTTTATTTAATTATTATAATTATTTCCCTTTAATTAAATTATCCTTATCTCAACCCGTGAGTTGTTCTTTGTTTTACTTCTCCCCCTCCTCATCTAAAGGAGGGGGAGTGAGAGAGCGGTTGTGGGGTTTAGCTGCCCAGCACGCTAAAACCACCACAACATCCCAGGACTTCCATGGTACCATCAAGATAAAAACCACTTTAAAAAGATCATACTCTAATTAAATATGAATATTTCAATACCTTATTCTATTAAGATTTCTTCATACATATTTTAGATGGCTAATGTCTCCAAAGAAATAAAAAATCAAATAAAAAGAACACAAAGATGTCACATATCTCTATATGCAGATATAGATATAAATCTTTAAGTATATAGACTTAATTCTGAAAATTGTTGAGGGAAAATTAATATGATTATTCTATATTTCAGTACACACCCTTTTATAATAATACTATTATAAAATAATAGTATGTAATAGTATTAAGGCAGATGCCTTAAACATCAAACTGAATTTCTAGGTATACCTAATACACATTGCCTCACCACCTCAGGTGGACTACTTTGACAATCCATATTAACACGTCCTTTATTTCAGTCATAAAGAAATATTCTGTGTTTGCTTATTATAAAACTTTGTGTGCATCTGCAGGAGAAGACTTTGTTATTCATTGCCTGTCTCTCATTTGATGCAATTTTGAATAAATCTTTAAGGTTTCAGCTAGTTTAAATATTTATAAGGGCAACTTCCACAGTCTTTAGAATTCTTTTATTATTATTATTATTTTATATATTTTTTTATTTATTTTTAGGGAGAGGGAGATGGCTATGTATATGGCTGAGAGCAGCCATATACATAGTTCAGCAGCTGGCAGAGACGAGCTAATAGCAACACTGAGAAGTTAGGTAGTTGTGCATTACCCAATGAGGAGAGGGTGGTGCATGTCATTTGCTTGGGCAGGTATTTTTTGTTTAATCTCTTTATCAATGACCTGGAAGAAGTGGTGAAGTTAGCTCCCAGCTTTGTAGATGACACCAAATTGAGGAGATGACATGATATATTTGAGGCCACAGTTGCCATCCTGAGGGACACAGACAGGCTATGTTAATGGGCTGACAGGAATCTTGTGAAGTTCAAAAAGGCAAAGTCCTGCATCTGGGAAAGAAGAGACCCTTGCAGCAATACAAGCTTGGGGGCTGATGGCTAGGGAGCAGCTCTAGAATGCCTAGGTGTCTTGGTGGAATACAAGCAGTATGTATTCCACATGAAGCAGCAGTGCCCTGGCAGCAAAGGTAGCCACCAACTTCCTTTGTTAACAGGAGCTGAGCTCCCGGACTTTGTGAAGAGATTATTCTCCTCTACTCAGAACCCACTAGATTGCATTTGGAATACTGCATCCAATACAAGACAGGCATCCATAAACTGGAGTACATTCAGGATAAAGTCACCATGATGGTCAGGGACTGGTGAACTTGCCTTCTGAAAAGAGGGTGAGGAAGCTGGACTTCCCTCAGCCAGGAGAAAAGGTGGCTTTAGGGGAACCAAACAACGGTCATCCTGTGTTTATAGGGAGGGTGTCAAAAAGAGAGAGCCAGTCTCTTCCAGGTGGTGAATGGTGGTAGGACAAGAGGCAATGGAAAATTTGAAAACTAAAGCAATTCAAACTGGATACAAGAATAAATTCCCAGGAGACCAGTCAGGCAGCTTGCCCAGAGAGACTGGGCAGTCTCTGTCCATCCCCAAAGGTGTTAAAGACATGATGGAATAAAGCAACCTCTTTTGCACATTGAGCAGTCCCTGCTTTGAGTGGGAGTTTGGATTACAGACCTTTGGAGGTTCTTTCCAACCTGAATTATTTCATGATGATGGCCATCACAGCATTCTAGAATCCATTCTTCTTGAGCGGTTTCATGGTGAAGGCAACGTATACCACATTACTAAGGTAGTTACAAATATAATGAAGAATAGCAGTTTCCTGACAGTGTAAATCCAGAGACTGGAAATAAGAATTTTTATTTCCTAAATGGTAGTAACTCTTAAAACTACAAAGTTAAAGACAAGCCTTTAAAGCAGGCTTTAATCTGTATAGGGGCACAGATTGTTCTCTTTTATTTCCACAAAGCTTTTGGCTAGAAGCACAGGGCAGATTCTGTTTTACTAGTGAATTGCAGAAAAAGAGGCATCGTACTGAGATACAGAACTCTGTTAAAGGTAAAAGTGAGCTTGAGTATTGGCAATTTTGAACATTCCTATTTGTTTCTACGGAAGAGGAAAATGACATAGAGCTATTGTTGATTGCGGTTATCTTTCTGTTTACCATTGGTATGTCTATTGGAAAAAAAAATACAGATAGACAACACTACCACTGGTCTTAGAAGTTGGAGTGTGGGTGTGGTATAACACAACATAAAGTGGGCTAATCAGATAGTTTAAGAAGCCTAAGAAATGCTGAGAAACTGGGAACCTAGAGAAGCATCATCCTACTGTAGCTCCTTTTCCTCTAATGCTGAGGTCTGCCCCCAAACTAGCTCAGGTGTCCCATTATAGAGCACACAGAGAGAAACTCCCTCATTGCATGATATTGTTCCTTCATTCCTAATTAATGTAGATAACATATATGTCAGCTGCCATGCTTTAACACAGTCAACATAAATGTAAAATAATTTTCAAACATTTTAGTAATATGCTGGCATTTACATGGCTAAATATCTCTACATGCTAACACTGATTAGTAACAACTGATTATATCAGTTCTATCAGTACATGTTATGGAAAAATGTTAAATGAAATGTGTTGCTGTTCTTTGAAGTAGGACAAACTTACTACCTTTAGAGATCCTCAAGGGAACAGGTACACAGCAAAAAGAGGATAAACTATAAAAAAAATGTTAACATGTATTTTGCAGCCTGAATGGAGTACATTTACTTTCTTAAAAAAATAAATCTTTTTAAGAAATCAAGATGCCATAGAAGTCTAAGTAGTTTTAGGGGAAAAAAAAAGTTGATCATTAATAAATTAAGTTCAATTGAATCTCAAAGCAATAATGTATATTCATCAAGTATTCCAAAATTAAACTGATAAATGTAACTTCTATTCAATCTTATATTCTAAAGATTTAATTAAAAGTTAAATATGAACTTTACAGTATCAGTGAGTGAAAGAACCACAAAAAATGAATTTGAGAATATGACAAATGTGTGTTGCACAGCCATCCGTTAGTCCCATAAATCTAATTAGGGCAGGGGAGAAGAAGAATCTGAATTCTTTGAGAACACATCCTCACTTGATAGAGTAGCTCTCCCTTTTTCTTCCTCCACTTGCTTTCTACTCTGTCAGAAAGCAGGGCAATAATTTCAAAAGTGAAAAATTTACAACAAGGAATAATATACATAGAACACAAGATTGTTGCCTGAATGTGTGGTTAACCTTTGATATACAGCGTTAAAACAGAAAGTTAATATTATAGAGGATTAAATTTAGGGTTGATTAAAGTTAATGGCAAACATCCTACTTGCTTCAAAGATTCAGGGTTTTGACTGTGCATTCTATTTGGCATTTTAAGACCAAGATACGGGTTTATAAATTCAGAAACCTTGGCTCCATCCTGGAATAAATCCAAAATGTTGGGCATGTAAGGTATAAATGGGTCCATTTTCAAGTCCTTTGATATAAAACCATTTCAGACTCAAAAGGTCATTGCACCTTTAGAATGACAGCACTGAGCAATATATACTGAATGTCTCTTTTTCAGTTAAGCAAGAAATTCACTAAAGCTAAAATTAAAATCCATTCTAAACACAGACTGGCATATGACAAAAAGTCAAGGCCAACTGTAAATTCTATTAACTGAAAAAAAATGGTAAAATATAATTTATTTTAGTAATCTATTGCTAGAGTGTGACAGAAAGACTATTTAAAAGGTATATTTTGAATATTCTTGGAATGACAATGGACTATTTAGAAAGTTATTCTGTAATTCCATTCCAACCAATATTTCCTGTATTGTCTCCACTCTTCCACTAGTAACATCAGCACCACATGCCAGCAGCAAGGAAGGTATTTTTTCCAATGTTCAGAGGAAGAAGATGTACAAGAAGTTTGCCAATGGCTTCCCCCTCCAACTGCAGTACTCTTTTGGAAGACATACCCAGGAACAAGTTGTCTTCTCTGACTTTTGCCCAACAACTGATGATTTTTTTTTGGATATCAAACCTTTTTTTCTCATTCGTCAGTTCTTGTGAAAGCTTCAAAATGTAATTTTGGATTATGTTTGGCAAGAATAGGAGTTGCAGTACATTTGTAAGAGACTGGGGATGAGTGATTTCAACCCTGTTGTCACCTAAAAGTGATTGGTCTAGGCCAGACATGGCTACAGTCAAGAGTACTTGACTGTACAGACAACTAATGTGTTTTAGAGCTGGTGGTATGTGTGGTTTTAACACTTGGGCACATAGTGTTAATGTAATAAGTTAATGTAATTAAGTAATGACACCCAATGAAAGATGGCTTACATCAATCAGGAATGCCAAACAGCCACCAAAGAAAATGAAGGACTTAACATCTAATTGAAACAAAGAGATACTGGTTAGCAACTGCAGTACAGTTGTTGACTTATGACAGAACGAAGAATGTACCTATGTATCTGTGGAAAGAAAAAGCCATAGCCTTATACAGAAGGAAATCTTCTTTTGTCTGAAAAGTGGGTTTGGGAGGTGAGGTCAGGTTTATGGTTTTGTTAATGGAAAATCTGACAAGATCTGACAGCCTGAAAGAGGCAAGGCTGGCACAGCACCATGCACTTCCAAGCAGTATTGAGACGGAGCACACATTCCCAGCAAGCACATGCACACAGAACACATGTGTACACCACATGGATATGGGCCTGGCCACACAGACCTACCTACACAATAGAGTCAGGTGCGTGGCATGGCCAGACAAGTTTACCCAACAGGATACTATTTGCACACAGCTGGCCCTTTTTATTTCCTTATTCCTGTTTTCCCACAGTTCTTTCTCCCCAAACCACTGTTATCCCTCTTTTTTCCAACTGTTTATCTGCCCAAAACATCACATAGTAAGTCCTGTGCAATCCTGCACTTCTATTTCCCTGCATACCCTGAAGTTTGAAATGACCATCTGAAAAAAGAAACCTGAAGCACTCTACATTATCTAAGAGCTGTTGAAAGTTGTTGGTTTACAAAATATTTTCTAAACTAAATATTAGAACTGGGGAAATATATCAAACCAATACTTTCAGGTAAGCAGTTTTGGTTCTCTCAAGTTTGCCAACCACATTCTCCAGTTCCCAAGCCTCAAAATGAATATTGATACACTGAAAAACACCAACATGGACTGAGAAGAACCATAATAAACCTCATTTTAAGTGGTATTTTACTTGTAACATAGAAAATTTCAGAATGAAGACAGAATTTATGAACCAGCATTTTTCCCATATATTCAGAATTTTGAGGAAAAATAATATTTTACGTGGAAGGTACTTATTACCTGCAATATACATAAAGTAACTTTTTATGGACCAGATTTAATACCCAGAAGCTTGTTTTTGCCTTTACTCATATCTGGCTTCTGTAGACATGTCTGATATGTGCATGTTGGAGTATATTCATAAGTTTAAGGAATAAATCTTGCAAGCTAAATTCTGTTTGCAATTGTATTTATTTTTATTTTAATTTTTACTTTGTAGAATGGGACCTCTACCTGTCTATACCCTTCTAGATCAACAACCGAAGCCAAGTAAGATACCCCAGGGTACTTATATTTAGATTACTGAACTGAACCTTTAGCTTATCTGTAGAAACCTCATGAACCAAATCTTCTCTTACACAGATACTTTTGAAATAGAGGGAGTACTGATGCATTCAATATTTATGCAACTTCTTGGGTGAGGTTTGAGTCAGTGTTAAGCTCTGTGTTGCCACAGCTGCTCTGTGACTGGTACTTGAGCTATTTTGAAGCTGGGTTACACATTTACAAGAACTGCTGGCAGGGAAGAACTGTAGTGCTGCCATGCCCAAAACCAAATGCAAACAAATACAGATATTTTGAAATCACAGATTTGGAAAGACAAAAGGTACTGGGAGTGACTGCTTCTTTTGTCCTGCTTTACAAAGCATTGAAAAACAGAAGGCAAAATTTAGGGGACAAGAAGCTGAAGGACCTCATTTCAAACCCAGCCTCATCTGCAAATTCTCTTGCCTGTTCTCTTAATTCATCCTGTGGTTAAAGTCTCATCTCCAAAATTAGGATGGTATTTCTCATCCTCATAGTTTTTCTGTGAGCTTAAAATCAATTAATGTTAAAGTGGTAAAGACAGTAGTGTTTGCAAAGAAGGAAATGTCAGTTGAAAAATACAGTTGAACAGTGTGATGTGTTTATGCCAATAAAATATGGATGATTATTAATGTTGGCCATGACTAAAGAAAAACTCTATTAAAATGAGTTGATTATTTATGAAAATATTTTTAGTTTTTTATGCCTAATTCTAATTTTGAAGACCTCATTAAGACAAAGATTTCAACTTGAAGGAAAATGCCAGACTGCTTGGATACAGTCCACTTGTGGTAAATCAAGTTTTCTTTTAATAGCTGTAGTAAAATAGGTAATTTCCTTCATGCTTCCTTCTAAATTCTTGCATTTTATCAAGCCTAGAGTGTCTACATGTATAGTTACTCTTCCCTACATTTTATCCCTTTCTTAATTGCAACTAATAATTTTGCTTTTCTTCAGCCATTAAATAAAAAACCTGTTGATATATTTAATAAGAATCCATGCTACTCGACTCGGTTTTCATCTGGCAATTTATTCAGTATCTCTGATAAAGGTTATCCCATCTCCTTGACTCCAACACAGCCATCTGAGTTTTATTCCACCTTAGCTATTGTAATTTGCATTTCTATATAGTTATTCCCATTAGCCAACCTGTCTTTGTCCCTGTGTTGTAGAGTCCTCTTTATTGAAAACTGAGAGGCAGTATTCATTTAATTTTTGAGCCAGACCTATATTATCTTTTAGGCAATACCCACTATTGACACATTGCAACTCCACTTTTACCTGCTTTTTAAAGAACCTTTTTCACTTGTTGTAATTTCCTTTGCAAGGTCTATCTCTGCTTGACTTTCAGCAATTCTGAATTTATGAATAAGTATTAAGTGAGGTCCACCCTGTGAATAGTTCTATCCACCCACTGAGATATAGCCCTGCCATTTATTTATCAACAGTACCTTTTCTATTACAAATCTAGTTGACAATGACTCTTTTTACTCAGCAACCTTAATCTTCCATTGCCTCTTGTTTATTATCCTCTCAATGCCACATGCTCTCCATTACATCTCAAACAGCAGGAACTTACAAATCATATTTAACAGAGGCCAACTGAAAATAGCACGGGAGTCACTTGTACCCAGCTGTGTTGAATTGTGAACTTCTTTGGAGAAACAGCACTGTTTTTCATGCAGATGTGTTCTGCTGCAGCCTTTATCCACTATGTATTTTTTACTACAGTTTAGATATGCCCTTTCACTACTTATTTTTCATTAGCAGAATAAGACTTAAACAAATATATACACATACATATCTAAATAAATATATATAGATATATAAAATAAACAGCTTTGTCTTTGAAACAGTTTATCCAGAATTTCTGAAATGGAGGAGTCAAAGATGAAAATGGCAAGATGTGCCTTTTGACACTGGACACCAGTGGCCCAAAAAAAAAAAAAAAAAAAAAAAAAGCACGCAATAGCCACTAGAGTTATGCTTAGCACAGATTTACAGAAAGAAGAAAGGCAAGCCGATGGTCCTAGTTCTCTGCAGTAGCTTGGGTCTGTGAGGAAGAACCTATGATGTGAGTGCTTTTATTCCCTAATTGTATTAGATCAGAACAAGAGCGGTGCACAGCAATTGAGGTCTAAAACACTCTTACACTGCTGTACATCAGGAACAATTTCAATACAGTCAGATCAGACAGGGAAGTACAAAGATTTTGCAGTGGCTTCTGGCTGACTAAAATCAAGGATGCAATAGTGAGTGGCAGAAACATGGTGTGGCATCCTTAGAGGGAAGCTCTAAGCTGGAAGTGGGAGCAGGGGACAGCAGCTCTCTGAAGTATAGTTCTTCTCTTAGATCACTTGAGTATTATGAAACTCTAAGGTATACTACAAGACTGGGCATATTCAGTACATAAAAACTCCTTCCTAACCCCTAGCCATTGGCTCAAGTGTGCTCTTACACAGAAGCATGTTCTTTATTTTCTTTAAAATATCATAGAAATTAACATCCTAATGCAGTTAATATTCTTTTCATCCATGAACACGTTATGTTCTTTAAAGTTATCCTAAGTAGATTATATGTAGTCTCTATACTTTTGTCCTATACATTGAAGAATAGGTATAAAGTCTTTGATGTTTTGCTACTGAAAGGGACAAAAGTGTCTCAATATAAATGCCATTTCCCTAGTGGAAATGTCAGACAAATCCCCCTCTGTTTCTCTTTCTCCTTCACTTTCTAATAATACACTGAGGAACTTTTTTAAAAGAGCTGCATATTCATCATCACAAATGAAACTTCACATTTTTCTGGCTGTGGAGATGGTAATTATAGGTTTGCACTTCTAATTGAAGCATTGATGAACATACCCCACGCTGCAGCAAATATAAAATAATTGTTAGGCAGACTATGTGGCTTTCTGGGGAGGAAAAAAAGGGGGAAAAAATAAAGAAAAAGAGAGAGAGAGAGAGAAATTGAAAGCAGCAGCATGAATTCTGATAATGACTACCCCAATGGCTTATTTCCTAGTATCATTTACTGCCAAGAGAAATTAAACCAGTGGGGGCAGGATATTTTTGCAGAAAATGACAAGCTGCTGGTTCTCCCAGTGCACCTGACTCCTGAGGGCCAGTTTCAACCACCCTATTCACAGGGAAGTATGACCACTCCTAAAAGTAAGTCAAAGGGGGCAAAAGCAAAATACCTTTTTCGTCTCTGGCCAATGAGTCCCCAAAGAACCATAGAATCATAGAATCATAGAATATCCTGAGTTGGAAGGGACCCTTAAGGATCATCAAGTCCAACTCTTGACACTGCACAGGTCTACCCAAAAGTTCAGACCATGTGACTAAGTGCACAGTCCAATCTCTTCTTAAATTCAGACAGGCTCGGTGCAGTGACCACTTCTCTGGGGAGCCTGTTCCAGTGTGCAACCACCCTCTCTGTGAAGAACCCCCTCCTGATGTCAAGCCTAAATTTCCCCTGCCTCAGCTTAACCCCGTTCCCGCGGGTCCTGTCACTGGTGTTAATGGAGAAAAGGTCTCCTGCCTCTCGACTCCCCCTTACGAGGAAGTTGTAGACTGTGATGAGGTCTCCCCTCAGCCTCCTCTTCTCCAGGCTGAACAGGCCCAGTGACCTCAGCCGTTCTTCGTACGTCTTCCCCTCCAGGCCTTTCACCATCTTCGTAGCCCTCCTCTGGACACTCTCCAACAGTTTCATGTCCTTTTTATACTGTGGTGCCCAGAACTGCACACAGAACTCGAGGTGAGGCCGCACCAGCGCAGAGTAGAGCGGGACAATCACCTCCCTTGACCTACTAGCGATGCCGTGCTTGATGCACCCCAGGGCACAGTTGGCCCTCCTGGCTGCCAGGGCACACTGCTGGCTAATATTCAACTTGCTGTCCACCACGACCCCCAGATCCCTCTCTTCTAGGCTGCTCTCCAGCGTCTCATCGCCCAGTCTGTACGTGCAGCCAGGGTTTCCCCGTCCCAGGTGCAGGACCCGGCACTTGCTCTTATTGAACTTCATGCGGTTGGTGATCGCCCAGCTCTCCAACCTATCCAGATTCCTCTGCAAGGCCTTTCCACCCTCATTCGAGTCCACAACTCCTCCAAGTTTGGTGTCATCAGCAAACTTGCTCAAAATACCCTCTATTCCTACATCCAGATCGTTTATAAAAATATTGAAAAGTACCGGCCCTAAAATGGAGCCTTGAGGGACCCCACTGGTGACCGCCCACCAGCGGTCATTGTACAGATGAATAACTTCCTGTATCTTGGAAAGACAAATCTAAGTTTTTCATTTAATGCACACATAAAAACTTTGTCCCATGGTTGATTTCTCCCTTTCTCCTCTCCTGGCTCACTAAAATCTAGCTACTTTGTATTTGTTCTTCAATCAGAGGCACACTGTGTGATAGCAGCACACTTCAAGCTAACAACTTCAAGTTAGAGCAACATCAAGAAAGGTGGCTAAACGAAACAACTTCCCCACGCTTCTTTTGAGACTACCACTGGATCCACAAGTCATCTTAACCAAAGTACTGCACTGCACACTTTGAATAACAGAAATAGAGTCCATCAATCTCTGGAGTTACTAATAAAGAAACTCTCAATATCAGTTTAAATTAATGAGATCATTGTAGCTAATGTAAAACTATGACAACTGAAATGGAAATCAAAATTCTGGGCCTGGATTTTGTTAATCAGAGGGGAAAAAAAAACAAAAACAAAAACAAACAAACAAAAACAAACAAACAAAAAACCTGGAAGGTATATGACTACCTAAAATTTTGTTTACATTTTATCCAAATAGTCTGATTTATTGATTACTGTCAATATTGTCACAACTACATTTCAGCTTATTATAGATTTAATTCAGGACAGCAGAGAAAATGGATGAGTGTTTCTTAGTTTCTCCCTGTCTAAAACAAGTACAAAACTAGAGGAGTAACAGCCAGAGGGAGTTCTGCTGTAGGATAATGAGTTCAGGATAATGCTGTAGGATGATGAGATCAGAAATGGTTGTTATTCCAGATATTTAACTTATGATTACTAGCAGGGAAAGGAATAAAACTAATTGCAGAGAATAAAAATATTTAAGTACTTTTTGAGGTGAGACTAACTAAAAATATTTGGAATTCTGAGGGGAAAGGGTATGTGTATTTTCTAAATTTCTCCAGTGTTCAAAATTAGAAGCTTATTTTTTAATACTCGTCATGCAAAACGATTTTATAAAAAAAGAAACCTGATACTTAAGTATCTTGAATCTGACAAACAAGTTAACCGAAGAGCAAAAACTAAAATATATATAGCAAGAAAGTCCTCTCTTAATAAAGAAAAGGAATTGAGAGATATCCTTGACACTAAGCATACTTTTAGCGTTCACAATAAAGGCTCCTGTATTACTGAAGACTAGCATCACAAATCTTCAGGATGTACTTTAAACCACTTAGATTGAACCTCCTGTGCTCAGCTGCTTGGCATTTCTGAACTAGCTAATTAATACCAATATTTAACACAGAAACAGGTGGGAAGACTAATGACTAATTTCTTCTCTCTTCCAACTCAACAACCACCACTGTCTTTCAAAAATACAATTCCTACCACTGCCTGCTGATTCAATTTCTTGTAAGCTTCACTGCTCTGACGCGGGGCTGCAATAAGTGAACAGCTGGATGCAGCATTCTACTGCAAGTGGAACAGCTTCGTTTCTGCAACAAGTGTCTAGTCTTAATGTGCTTGAGTTACCTCCCCTGGATGGGTCAAGCACTGTGAACTCCTCTAACATGAGGACCAACAGCACCTGTTCTGCAATTTCAGTTTGACTGCTGAACTAAGTAAGCACCAGTTGAACAGGCAGAGAAAAGGAAGGTATAAATTTTTTAAAAACTTTTTTTTTTTTTTTTTTTGGTTAGACCTAAAAGAATCTATTGAGACTTTTTAAATACATTATTTTTATTACAGCCAAAACTGTTTAGCAAAATTCCCAGAATCATTAAAGTTGAAAAAGACCTCCAAGATCATCTGGTCCAGCCGTCTCTCTACCACCAATATCACCTACGAAACCATGTCCCTAAGCACTACATCCAACCTTTCCTTAATCACTCCCAGAGACGGTGACTCCACCACCTCCCTGGACAACACGTTCTAATGGCTGACTGCTCTTTCTGAGAAGAAAGGTCTCCTGATTTCTAAACTAAACTTTCCCTGGCACAACTTGAGGGCATTGCCTCTAATCCTATCACTAGTTATCTACAAGAGGAAGCTGACCCCCAGCTCCCCACAACTTCCTTAGGATTTGTGTTCCAGACCCTTAAACTTGAAGCCTTTCTCTGGACATGTTCCAGGGTCTTAATGTCTTTCTTGTAGTGAGGGGCCCAAAACTGAACACAGTACTTGAGGTGCAACCTCACCAGAGCAGAGCACAGGGGAACGATCACCTCCTTGGTCCTGCTGGTTACACTATGCCTGATACAAGCCAGGATGCTGTTGGCCTTCTTGGACACCTGGGCCCACTGATGGCTCATGTTCAGGCGAGCATCGATCAGCACCCCCAGATCCTTTTCCTCTGCACAACTTTCAAGTCACTCTCACCCAGACCTGTAGCACTGCCTGGGGTTGTTGTGATCAAAGCGCAGGACCCAGCGCTTAGCCATGTTGAACCTTACCTCATTGGCCTCTGCCCATCGATCCAACCTGTCCAGGTCCCTCTGCAGGGCCTTCCTACCCTCTGGCAGATCGACACTTCCCCCCAACTTAGTGTTTTCTGCAAACTTACTGAGGGTGCACACAATTCCCTCATCCAAATCATCAGTAAAGATATTGAAGAGGATGGCCCCAACACCAATCCCTGGGGAACACCATTGGTGACTGGTCACCAGCTGGATTTCACTCCATTCACCATCACTCTCTGGGCCCAGGCATCTAGGCAGTTTTTAATCCAATGAAGCAAGCACCTGCCCACGCCATTGGGCTGCCAGGTTATCCATGAGAATACTGTGGGAGATCACGTCAAAGGCCTTGCTGAAGTCTAGGTAGACTATGTCAACTGGCTTTCCCTCATCCACTAGGTGGGACACCTTGTCATAGAAGCAAATGAGATTGGTCAGGCAGGACTTGCCTTTCATGAACCCATGCTGCCTGGGCATGATCCCCTGGTTGTCCCACACACGCTGTGTGACTGCATTCAAGATGACCTGTTCCATCACCTTTCTTGGCACTGAGGTCAGGTTGACAGGCCAGAAGTTCCTTAGGTCCTCCTTATGACCCTTCTTATAGATGGGTGTTACATTAGCAAGTCTCTACCTCAAGTCTGGGACCTCTCCAGATGACCGTGATCACTGATAGGTGGTGGAAAGCAGCTCAGCAATCACTTCCTTCAGTTCCCTCAGCACCCTTAGGTGGATCCCATCTGGCCCCATGGACTTGTGACAGTCCAGGTGGAGTAGCAGGTGTCTAACGGTTTCCACCTGAATGGTGGGTGGGTTCTTCTGTTCCCCATCCCAGACTTCCAGGTCAGGAGACTGAGTACTCTGAGGATAAGTGGTCTGACTAACATAGACAGATTTAAAGAGAGCATTAAGAATCATAGCCTTTTCATTATCCTCAGTAGCCATGTTCCCCCCTGCAAATAGGTTTAGCTGTTACAAATAGCATTTCTGTCAGCCTATTCTGTCAGCCCTCACAGTAAAACTCTGAGTATCAAACTTATGAACTGCATGCGTGGAAAAGGTTGGTGGAATATAAATGGGAATTTTAGCAGTAGCTAAGATCACAGAGAACGGAAATGCTGAAAGTTTAACAAAAAGAAATGTTGATTGATAAAGTTTTCTGCTTTCGTTCATGAATTCATCTGTGTGTTCAATTCACACCATCTTTGAAATGAATTAGGTCTTTCCTTACTTAGGCCTCTTAGAAAGCTGAGTTTAATGGCTTTTACTATAAGAGTCAAGAACCTGGAGGCAAGTAATTAAAAATAATAATAATTAAAAAATTGCAAGACTTTTGCTTTTCAGTCACCAAATATCTATGTATATTCAGTTACCCTTGCTTTTGAATGCCATGTGAAACAGGTCAATTTTCAAGTCCATCATACGTTGGTTTTACATTAATACAGCTGGGTGGTGGAAAGGCATTGAAGAGATGGAGAATTTATTTAAGAATGTCAGGTTAATAAAAGGAGATTCTTTTACTAATAAGGAGCATGAATTTTTGAGCCCAAATTTTTGCAGAACAGGCTACTTAGGCAGGAAGCTAAATGACAAGGTAGTGAATTTAGTTCTGCACAAGACAATTCCAAATTCGTGTTTTCCCCTCAGTGACCATTGTGGCCTCATGCAAAGATCAATTTCAGGAGTAAAGCTTAGTGAGTATAGTATGTATAATTTTTTCAATTGCTCTAACATCCCCTAGTAAAGCAACAAAACTTCTTGCTAAAATGTGGCAGGTTTTGGTCCTTAAAAGTTTAATGCAGAGTGACATATTGTTACTGAATAGGGTTCTAGTTCTGAAAGCTTGTTATTTATTACTACCATCTGTTATTTGTCAACCTCAAGTGAAACATGTCAAGGCTCAGTTGATTCCTCAGCTGTGACTTAGGAATGGAAATGAGATGTATCATAGAGCAGAAAGATTCACAACACAGTGTTTCCTGTATACTTAGGAGAGTAAAGATCATATATGGTTTTAATTAATCATTTAAAAATAAGATGGTTTTGGAAAAAAAAATAAAAAATGCAGGATTCCATTAATATGATATCTATCCATAGTATTGTACAGGATAAGAATGAAAAATTGGAGTCCGTTAAGGGTGAGTATGCTGGACTCTTCCATCTTCAGTCAAAATACATGTAGTATCAGTTTTCCTCTGACTGTGAAGCTGTCTCTTTAGAGGTGGATAAAAAGTCTATTGCATTACAATTTAGTATCTACTCATAATAATTATTTATTAAAATCTGAACTGTGGCAGTAAAAATGGTTAATTAATGATTATTTATGAGACAAGGTTTATAGCCTAATCCTACAGTCAACATTCAGTCCCAGCCCATGGACTATTTTATACTGATTGGTTTTATTCAACTTTTGTCAATTGGTTTTGTCAATAGTCCTTGAGTCAATTTTTGTGCCTTTAATTCCTAGAGGCTAGTTTCCTGGAGCTTGTTCATTGTCTCCTTTTATACATACAATGTACAAATTATGTACGGTCACAGTGCTTTACTTCTTCCATTTCTTGGTGTTGATATTAATTCTTTAGCTACATAACTTTGGAATTGCAAGTCAGAAACATCAGTCACTCAAAAGACATCTAAAGACCTCTAATTAATCTGTACCTGTAGGTAAATAGATAAAAAATACCTTGACATGATGTCTTTTCCAGAATTTCTTATTATTTTTCCATAGTCTTACTTCTGTTTGTTGTTCTGCTCCACTGCTATCATTAAAACATTTTAAGATGAATAAAAACATTTTTTTTTTATTTAGCAGAAAAAAAATCATGTATTTTTTTTTCCTGCTGTTGATATCTGATGAAGTCTTGTAGGGTTTTTCAGCCTGCAGCCATAAATGACTGCATTCCAGAACAATAATTTTTCACATTTGCAGAAAGCTTAAGTTAGTCACCTAAGAATCGTTAAAGGAATTGAACAGAAACAATGACTAACCACTTCAAAAATATTACAGAGCTGTAAACTGTGACGCATAGTCATAGAAATTGTCCAGTGAGTGAATATACTATGTGACTAAAAGGAAGGATATCAGTGCTTTCTTTCTTTTAATTGTTCCTTAGTTGAGCTGCTAGCAATCCACAATGAAGAGCCTCATTTGAAAAATGGAAAAGCAATTTTTTTATGAAGCTGCACACTAACATATTTAGTATATGTGTGATATATTCAAGCAAAAGACAGAACTACTTCTGATGGGAGAGGACTTCAGCTAGAGTTTTTAAGTTAGGTTTCATTAGAACATAAACTAATACATTTAATTTTATAAAATAACAGGAAATCCAGAGAGATAAACACAGAAATAAAGCTAGTTTATAAAGCAGAACATCTCTATCTACCTTACAGAACAACATTCTTCAGAATTGCACTCAGATAACAACAATTTCTACATTCCGCTCTAGGATTTCCAGAAGGGTGTTTCTTTCCTGCTCTTTGGAAACGTGACTCCTTTTGGTTTTGGCTCCTCATCCACCCCAGGAGCTTCCTATCCTACTCTGCCCTCAGCATGTAAAGGTCTAGATACTGAGAAAATGCTTAGAGTGCACTTACCTTGAGTGTTAAAACTAAATATTTCATTTACCTTAATATACTTAAAATCTGTACTCTTTATCTTAAAAATAAGATACATTTTATCTGATTAAAAAGAACGAATGAAATACCACCATTGAATGGAAATACCTTTTTAACCTGACAAAGATTCCTCTCTTTTGATTAACTGAATCCTGCTAGAAGCTGTAGCATGTTCCAACAAGCCATGGATATCTATCAGTTAACAGATCACTAGGTCAGGATGTTGCCAAATACAAAATTAAACTGCACTTATACTTTTATTAATATGCTTACTCAGAAAAGAGAATAACTTTTGTAGTTAAATAACATTCTCTATAGTAGGTCTATGTATAGCTTTATGTTACGAACATAACTTGGTTTATAAATCCTGGACTATCAGTTGTCTTCCTCAAGTGAATGGTATACAGCACAATCTAAATATATGGGGCTTATTATTGAGTGAACCAGCTTGAAAAATTCTGCAGATGGGAAATGGTGGTTCTATAGCAATTCTCTGGTTATTATCTGCCAAGCCATCTATCCTCTGCAAATAACGTTAACAGAGTATGCCAGATCAGAGATATGCAGAAGCTGCCAGTTCTATTTTGTAGTAACATTTGAGACTTTGACATTTGTTTAATTACACATTGGAATTAAAACAAGATTTAAAAAGTATTTATGTGAAAGTGAAAATGAAATCTCAAATTATAGATGTCGCCATGAGATTTTTACTTGGTACAAGCATATACATATCCTTATGGCTTGAGCACAGTCCTAGACAGACTTGTAGTCATGACATTTGGGTGCTGATTCAGAGGCAATTTTCCACACGTCAACTTATCCTGACAAGACTGGTAACTTCAGTCAAGATCTCCCATGTCGAACAACACAACCTTTACCATTAGGTTGCAGAGCACTTAAGCATCTTGTGCTATTTCAGCAAAGTCGGACTTCCTAGCAAAAGTGAAAAATTACTGAAGCTCAAACACTTATAAACCAATTGTACTGCACATTTAGATGACATTTTAATCAGTTCTAATTGTCCTATTTCAGTTGGAGATATACTTATCCTCCAGTCAAAAATAAGCTCAAACCCATACGAGTTCACTAAAACTTTATAAATAATATTACATCTTTCTGTTCTTCTTGTACAGTCATTTTTATTGCTTCTAGTGCAAGGACAAGAACAGGACAGCCTTCTGTTGGTGGCTCCCAATATGTAGACTGCCCCTTCAGAATAACAAGCATCAATTAGAGCACCACTCCAGTTGCGAACTTGCAGCAGAAATTTGAAATGACACAGATCAGTCCCACATTCCCACATTGACCCACATTACTGTTAATTTCTTGCAGAGTGGGAGTAGATGAGTCAAAAGCACTGTGAGTGCAGATGACTGTATATTGAGTTGTAAACATAGCTTGAATTTTTATTAATCCTTAAACCTTTATTAATCCTTTTCTCCCATTTCACTTTAGTAGACTCAAGTTAGTCAAAGATTAGAGGTTATGGAAGAACCTTTTTTTTTTAAGGGACTGCTGTTTTTCCATTAGTCAGATTATTAACATAAAACAATCCCTACATGGAGCAGAAGGCACTGACGGTAAGATCACAAGAGATATTGGGTTGCGTAGGAGTCTGCAGTGAATGGGGAAACAGGCAACTTAATTACTTGTTAGGGATATAAAGAAAAAAAATTGCTAAACAAATCAGATAAATAAACAAAACAAAAGGAAAAGCTTTCACTAGCTATTAAGGAAAGATAAAACATTTTTCAGCTGAGCATTCAACCACAGAGTAGAGGCAACAGTTTTGATTATGATAATAGGAGAAACAAATTCATGAGCAAAGCTATCCTTGTAGCCATTAAAAGCTACTGTACACTTAGCCAAATGAAAATAAAATATTTCTTCTGTGGATGTCCTATTGCACCTAGTTATTTTTGCTTCCTGGATATGTTGTCTTTCATTTTGTATGAAATGAATCACACATTTATGAAGTTAGCAGGACAATTTTCTGTTTGTTAGATAGTTTCAGAAATGCGCATTATGGGGATCTTTGAAATTTCTTCTTCATTTGAGCCAGCCACTTGCAGAAACAATTGACCACGCAATTAGACCTCATCTAACAATTGCCAAATTACTAGAAATAATAGTTTTCTTCCTGGAAAATAAAGAATGTGAAAGACAGGATTTTCTATATGTGAATAGACAGTTGAACTGTCAGAGCAGTTATTTTACTTCTCAAGTTCCATGATTTAATAAGCTTTATGGGAAAAGCCCCTTTAACATGCACTGAGTGAGTTATGTGATAATATTTATGTTGATAGGTGAAGAAGTTCTGATCCATGCAATGATCAGATGAGAATTTAGACTGGAGATAATTCTGTCACTGGAAAGTCTTGCTATTTATCAAATGATCATCTGTTCTAAAAAGTACAAGAGAGAGAACCACTGTACATATATCAATATGAATCTTACTTCTGGATGTGTCTTCTGGATGTATGAATCTGGCTTTAATAGTATGTCTTCTGGATGTCTTAAGTTGTTTATTAGTTTGCTAAACATTCTTCATTCATCATTCACAACATGCTATTTGACTTAACACACAGCTTACAAACTCAAGTTACCTTTAAATACAAGAAATAAATGTTTCTGAGACTACTTGTGGTGTTCAAAGGTTTTGCAGTGCTGAGCCAGACTGAAATCGGCAGGGACAATGGTTCTGTCTGAACTACCTCACTACTAACAGACAAGTAAAATACAGGCTAACTGATGTCCTGGAGCATTAGAGAGTTAGCGTGTGATGGTATGACGGTATGAATTATAATAAGGAAAAATGCACAAAATATTTAATTTGATTTTTTTTTCCTTAGTCTTGGTGTCCTTCTGCTATCATTACAATCTGAAAGAAGTTTGTCAAATTCTGAGTTCTAGAAACTGTATGTATATGTATAGAGAGAGATTTGTTAACATTTAATCAGATAAGGCGTTTGGAGATCACTTTTGTCTTCAAGCATCTACATGCTTGGGCTGACCAGGATTTCCTTAGTGTTACTTTTCCCAAGAGCCAAATATTACAACTGAGTTATCTTGCTGTTGCTGCCAGCAAACTGCTTTGCTGTTGTGCACAGCTTGCTACACCCAAATACGAGAGTGATAGAAAAGAGTGTGACTGGAATACAGGCAAGAAAGGACTAATAAAAACTCATACTTTCAAGCTGTGTGCTATAACCTCATATTGTAAAGTAACTGTGCTGATCTTTTACATCATACACAGTTTTCAGAAGTGTAGAGAGACTCATTTTACATCTCAATGACCTAGTTTTCCAGAAGGAAGGACCGCATATCATTATGCATAACCCAGCAGTTTTGAAACCAGCTGTAAATGAGAAATCTTCTTCAGACTAATGAGGAAAGGAAGGACTACAGGGATTCAAGAGTTAGTACATTGGTGAAAATGCAACTAAATACACCTGCAGGCAGTGGCAGTTCTAAAGCTTTTGCAGGAGTAGATTAAAACTCAGTGGCAAAGGATAAAAAGTTCTGGTGGGTGTTAACCCTCTTCCCCTTTTTTCCAAGTGAGACTGCCCCTGCCTGCTGTGCAATAGGAGATAGAAAGAGATGGCCAAAGCATTGTGAGAAATGTTTTTTCATCCTCTAGCTAATTTTTCATAGCAGGAAAAAAAAAAAATTACTGTTACCCTCAAAAGACACAAAGATATACAGATTTATAAACATGATTTCCCAAATGACTTTTGAATTCTCCAGTTCCCCTGAAAATGCATAGTTATCTTCTTCTGAGAGAAAAAAACAAAACAAAACAAAACAAAAAAAAACCAGAACAAAACAAAACAAAAAAACACCTTATAATATCATCGCAGCTTTACGAAGGAAGTTCTATTTACCATTTCCTTGTCAAGAGAAGATGCAGAACCTTTCTCTGACTTGCTCTCTTTCTGCTGTCGCACTTTGATCTTTGCATTTTTCTCTTGAGTGAGGATTATGAAATCACCTGGGTAAGCAGTCTTCCCTTGGTATTCCTAGGGAATTTCCTTGGGTAATTCCTTGGTATGAAATTCTCTTGATTATTTTTCCAGGGAAAAACAAACAACCAAACCAAACCAAACCAAAAAATCAAGCAAGCTGGGACACCAAAGAAAAGACAATCAATAATGTATTTAAACTTGAGCCAAGTTATTAAATGCTGAAAAAAAAAAACCCAACCCCAAACTAAAACCCAACCCTGCACCCCCAAAACAAACAAACAAAGAAACAAAAAATTAGGAAAAACAGAACTCTCTGTAATTCAGCAATTAAACATTATTTTCAACCCAAAACCATATTTTGAAAAGATCCGTTTTGTGCATTAAGTGCTCCTTATATTTAATGTCAAGGGCTGCGTGTAAACACTGCGTGAGATGCCCAGTACTGGGTCTCTTTTGCCTATAACAAGTATAGTTTTTGCAGCCTTTTTGTATGTTATGCATGTTTTTGTATGTTATGCATTATTTTGAATGGGAATGCTTGTGTTAGGACAAGAATCTGCCCTTAAATATTTATTAAACTCTGTTCAGATGTCTTAAACATAGATTGTATATTTTATTTTAATATACATGTATTACAGAACTGTAAGCTTTCTCTGCAGCCTTTGCATTTCAATTTTTCACACATTTTCTTTCTCATTTTGATTCAATATCCAGTGAAGCCTCATCTTCTTGGTAGATTGCCACAGGGTACCAGGTTTGTATGTAACATCAGACTATTACAGAGTAATAAACACAGGTGGGGTTAGGGAAAGTCTTTTTCTTCCTTTTCTCCAAATAAAAGTACCTTCCATTGATCATGTTCTGTAAGTAGGCACTTCAGGGCTAAGCAATGATTTCAGCAGAAAAATAGATAGACAGAAAAGCAAACGATCAAGAGAAGCTCAATTAAAGATGAATAATACCTGTTCTTCTGTTAAGATCACTGTCACTAATATGACAATCAAAAAACACGGACACATTGTCAGTGGTAGATAAGAGCTGGAAAAAAACTCTTACAATCTGTTACTCATGGCACAATGTCCACTTTTCCTCCCACTTCATCTTTTTCATTAAGCAAATCACCAGAAGCCCCAAATTCTAGATGTAAAGAGTGTTCTTGAAGCTTTCAAAGTAGGGGATTTGTTGTAAAGAATTGCAAATTCAGGGCAGTCTTTTTTTTTTTTTTTTAAATTCCTTAAGGAACATTTTACTTATTCATCCTAAGACTCCTAGTGCCTGTATTATTGTTGTTGTTTTATGTTTTCGGAAAGGTCCCATACAGTCTGATGTGCTAAACTTCAAGGAACTGTAGTTGTGGATACTGACTATGTATGACTACAGCATTGAATTTTGATGCTCAGATTTATGTCATGATTTATGTCAGATTTATTATGCTCTGTATCATGTCATCTTTGTGAAAGCAGCAGTTGTCTCAGTGGTTAGCAGAAAGGCAGAAAATGTTGAATCCTTTTTTGGGGGGCAGAGAGGGGAATTGCCAAATACTTAGATCATGACAATAATTCTTGTGGAAGTGTTGCTTATAATTCTATGCTATTCTGTTTTCTGTATGTTCATGGATACTCTGGCCATCTCTATAAATGCTCAGTTTTTGAATTATTTCAGTTTTGTCATTTGACATTCTTGTGTTTTTCTGTCTAATAAGTATGAAGATAAATGCTTTATCAAGTTTTGAGTGCATCACTTTTATCAGGCACTCTGTGTTTGTCACGTTATGTGCACAGCCCAGAGACAGTGCTCAGGACCAGGTTAGCCAACCGTTCATATCACTTATCTGCAGATGTATCTCTATAGCCAGCTTTGACTGCGAACAACTGTTGTTCCCAAGAAGTCTTTAATGAGATCTTGCCTGCTATGTATATGCAATAAAGCAACCTAAAATTCCCTCATGACAGTGCTTCAATTTCCTATAATGAATTTCCTATAATGCATGAATTTCCTGTAATGGCTTGGATGGATCCTGCTGCAAGGACCGATGTGAAAGGAACAAACAGGCAGCTTCAGATGAAGGCTGAATTTAGTCTGCCTAGCACAGAAAATATGGGTGTTACATGCTAGGTCATACACTGTGAACAGCCATAAAAGAGCCCCAAAGCTGGTCAAGCCAAGCAAAAATGCCTCTACTTCCAATCTAGATCTTTCAATAGATCAATAGAAAGTTTTTTGTTTGTTTGGTTGTTTTTTTTTTGTTGTTGTTTGTTTTGTTTTGTTTTGTTTTGTCATTTTTTCCTCTACTTGCTTCAGATTACCCATTGCCAGTCTAAGTAAACCAATGGCAATGATATTTTTTTCCTTTGTGTGTGTGTGTGTGTGTTCAGAGAGAAAAAAAGACGAGTCTGAAGTTTTCTGTACAGATAATACTAGTAATTTTCAGAAAACCTTTAGCTCATTGCTCCATCAATCTACATGAAATATTGCCATGCTTAATAGTCAGAAAGAACATTAAACATTAACATTAAAACATTTAACATTAACATTAAACATTAAAAAGGAGTAATCAGCATGGATTCACCAAGGGGAAGTCATGCTTAACCAACCTCATTGCCTTCTATGATGGCATCACCAGAAGGGTAGATGAGGGCAGAGCAGTGGATGTCATCTACCTTGACTTTATCAAGGCTTTTGATACTGTCTCCCATGACATCCTGGTAGCAAAGCTGAGAAAGTGTGGGATAGAGGAGTGGACAGTAAGGTGGGTTGAGAACTGGCTGACTGGCCAAGCCCAGAGGGTAGTGATTGGCGGTGCAGAGTCTGGCTGGAGACCTGTGACTAGCAGTGTTCCCCAGGGGTCGGTGCTGGGTCCGGTCTTGTTCAACATCTTCATTGACGACCTTGATGAGGGAATAGTGTCTGCCTTGAGCAAGTACGCTGATGACACAAAGCTGGGAGGAGTGGCTGACATGCCAGAAGGCTGTGCTGCCATTCAGCAAGACATGGACAGGCTGGAGAGATGGGTAGGAAGAAACCAAATGAGGTTTAATAAGAGCAAGTGTAGAGTCCTGCACCTGGGAAGGAACAACCACATGTATCAGTACAGGCTGGGGGATGACCTGCTTGAGAGGAGCTCTGAGGAGAAGGACCTGGGGGGGTCCTGGTGTACAACAGGTTGACCATGAGCCAGCAGTGTGCCCTTGTGGCCAAGAGGGCCAATGGAATCCTGGCATGCATTAAAAGGAGCATGGCCAGCAGGTCAAGGACGGTGATCCTCTCCCTCTACTCCGCCCTGGTCAGGCCTCACCTGGAGTACAGTGTCCAATTCTGGGCTCCCCAATATAAAAAAGACAGGGATCTCCTGGAAAGAATCCAGTGGAGGGCCATAAAGATGATATGGGGCCTGGAGCATCTTCCTTAGGAGGAAAGGCTGAGAGACCTGGGTAAGTTCAGCCTTGAGAAGAGAAGACTGAGAGGGGATCTCATCAATGTGTATAAATACCTGAGGTGTGGGGGACAGAGGGATTTGGCCAATGTTTTTTTCAGTGGTTTGAAGGGACAGGACAAGGAGTAATGGCCACAAGAACAGCACAGGAAGTTCCGCAACAACATGCGAAATAACTTCTTCATGGTAAGGGTGATGGAACACTGGAACAGGCTGCTTAGGGAGGTTGTGGAGTCTCCTTCTCTGGAAATATTTAAAGCCCATCTGGACGCGTCCCTGGTCAGCCTGCTCTAAGGAACCTGCTTTGGCAGAGAGATTGGACCTGATGATCTTTCAATGTTCCTTCCAGTTTGGCACAAGTCACTTAAACAAGCTTAGGCTTTGAAAAATTAGGTGCTGTAACCCTAAAATCCTAAATCTTTTTTTTTTTTTTTTTTTTTTTGTGTGTGCGCATGTGCATTTTGTATGAAACCATCAGAAATACTTATTTTTTAAATAATAAAACATCTAAAATAGTTTTCACAAGTTATGTTATGAGAAGAGTCATACTTGAAAAGTGCAGCTGTATAGAAACGACACTTTAAAAAGATCTTTCAGTGCTCATATTATTTTTGACTTTTCCAAACTACTTACTTATTATCAATTTTACTGAGCCAGAAATAAAACGAACAAAATATTTTGACTGCATTTGGACAGAAAATCTCATTATGCTGCTTGCTAAAATGTTGGACTTGGACTCTACATTTAGTTTGCTACATATGATAAAATATAAAATAAAATAGGAAAGAGTCGTATTTTTTTCTCTTTTTCACAAGTTTTTCTCCCTCCATTTAAGCATTCTAATTTAAAACTGATTGCATGCGTTTGCATGCAGTAACAATGCAAAATGATCATTTTTATAGCTATAGGAAAAAAAATAGGAAATGCTTTATATATCTCTGTTCAAAATGAGACTGGCAAGTACAAATAAAGCTAGGTGAATGCCTGTAAGAGTCCTAGTAAAAAACATAATCCACTGCCAGAGAAAAATGTCTACAAAACTCATAAATAGGGAGGATGATTTTGAAATAAATAAATAAATAAAGTAATAAAAATCAATTGAAAATATTTTCCTCAAGCAATGGAAAGCAAAACACAAAACCAAACCAAATATCCATCTATCTGATAATCTATCTAAAAATCTTCAGTCACTATTGGAGTGGTAAGGAAACAAAATATCAGAAAGCTGAAGTGCTTTAGACCTTCTAAGAAGATGTGATATAATATAGACTGAGATAAGCTGCTGAGATAAGCGAGTGTAGCATTCTCTAAATAAAGTAGTAGTAGATTAATAAGTATATACAAAAAATTGCATATGAAAGACTGACTTCTTTAAAGTACTTTTATTACTTTGTGAGTTACAGAAGGTAATGACACTAACTGATGACACCATGCTGAGTGGTGCAGTCGATACACAGAGGGAAGGGATGCCATCCAGAGGTACCTGGACAGGCTGAAGAAGTGGGCCCATAAGAACCTAATCAGGTTCAACAGGGCCAAGTGCAAGGTGTTGCACTTGGGCTGGGGCAGTCCCAGGTATTTATATAGACTGGGAGAAGAAGAACTTCTGAACAGCCCTGTGGAGAAGGACTTGGGGGTCCTGATGGATGAGAAGCTGCACATGAGCCGGCAGTGCGTGCTTGCAGCCTGGAAGGCCAACTATGTCCTGGGCTGCATTAAAAAAGGGGTGGCCAGCAGGGAGAGGGAGGTGATTGTCCCCCTGTACTCGGCTCTTGTGAGACCCCACTTGGAATACTGCGTGCAGGCCTGGGGCCCTCAGCACACAAAAGATGTGGAGCTCTTGGAATGGGTCCAGAGGAGGGCCACTAAGATGATCAGAGAGCTGGAGCACTTCTGCGCAGAAAGGTTGAGGGAACTGGGCTTGTTTAGCATGCAGAAGAGAAGGCCTCATTGCAGCCTTCCAGTACTTGAAGGGAGGGTATGAACAGGAGGGGGAATGCCTGTTTACATGTGTTGGTAGTGATAGGATGGGGGGGAATGGTTTTAAACTATGACAGGGGATAGTTAGGTTGGAATTTAGGAGAAAGTTTTTCACTCAGAGGGTGGTGAGGCACTGGAACAGGTTGCACATGGAGGTGTGGATGCCCTGTCCCTGGAGGCATTCAAGGCCAGGCTTGATGTGACTCTGTGCAGCCTGCTCTAGTGGTTGGCAACCCTGCCCAGAGCAGGGGGGTTGAAACTACATGATCTTTAAGGTCTTTTTCAACCCAGGCCATTATTATAAAGTAGATGCTCTGAAAATTTCTCAGATCATTTTTAAAAGGTGATGTTCAAAAGGTAGAGGCATTTTTTACTGTAGAAGATCTTTTAACTGTGAAGTTGCAAGGGCATAAGTAGGTTCAATACTTGTGTATCCTTTGTGTGACTAAAACAGAAGTAATCCTACAGCTGTCTGTCAGTAACACAAAGTCAGAAGGGTTAAACATATCCAGTAATTACTAACAGTGGTAACGGATTTATTTGCATGGTGAGAGTTCAGTCTTGATGCCACTTGTTAGATAGGCCCAAGCAAACCAAAGCAAGGTCCTGGTGAATAATGGACTAGTGGCTATAAAGGGAAGCCCTGTACAGGGTGTTGGGAACACTCCTGGGATGAGCCAGTGAAATGCACTGAATGCTTTTTTAAAAATGTAAAAAAAAATAAAAAATGTGCCCTCCCACAGATTTCTTTACCTTGCTCTGTGTTTTTTTTTTTTTTTTTTTTTTTTTTTTTTTTTTTTTCCACTTGTTCTGAAAGGACATAAATATGAGTAGACAAATGTGTTGTAGCATTTATGCTTTGGTATTTCTTGCCAGAAGGTGAACTTCTGGACAGTCCTTTCAGAAATATCTAGGGGATCACAAATACTTTGAGCCCATACTACATGTCCAAATGGAAGAAGATGACATTGCTTGTATTAAAACAGAAGATCATCAGGTAGAACTCAGATCAAAATGTAACTTTGTGATTTAGTAGGCCTGGCACTGTTTCTTTCTGTAGATAAAGTTCATAACACAATGCCTGGGGCAGTATTTTCTAAAGAATATTTTCTTTTTGAAAGCAAATTGTAACTCAGGTCTGATCACTTAAATTAATCAGAAATCTCTTTTTTTTTTTATTATAAAAACAATAATTTTACTCTTTTGTGACATGGCTGTGTCACAATCCTGTAAAAGTTCCTATAGTTTGCATTGGATAGGCTATACTTAACGTTACATGTCAAATGAAATTGGGAATGTGGTGTGCCTTGTAAATGTTCTCCCACTTTCAAAAGGTAGCTAGGTTCATTTGGGTAAATATTCTATACTCAAGGTGTGTACATCACTTTGCATGCTCACTGAAGAAAGGTGATATGTTAATGTGATATTTAATATTGTTCTAAATAATATAAGTAATCTGGGGGGGAGAGGAAGGAGAGAAAAGTGACTTAATTTAAGTAGCGATTGATGGCAGTGCATGATGATATAATAATTAATTTCCTGACTAGTAAAAACAAATCAATGTGTAATTTTAGATACTTTTCTTAAAGAGCAGGTGATATTTAAAGCTTGATCTTAGTCATGTAATGTAGGCAAAATTCTTACTGACTTTATATACTGCTACCATGAAAGAATTACAGCACTGTCCCTAACTAGAAAGAAGGTATTTGAAAATTTCATATCAAAAAGAATCACCTCAGTAATTACTTTCATCTGTATAATTAGTATACTTTCTGTAAATGACAAAGATATGCCTAATTCAAGGACTCCCCTAGAACTTTTGTGGCATTTAAGAAAACACTGTTGCTTTCCTTGTTTAGAGACTAACCAATTACTGTAAGAGCCTCACCTGTCTTTGAGTGCATCTGCCTACTTGTGGAGGCAGGATAAATGTGCTTCAATTCATCTGATATTAACTCTTCCTACTTCTCACAGCACACATTTTATTTCTTCTTGAAATACCTAGGAAATTTCCCCATTGCACACATTAATCTTGTCTCTTTGGTGATGTAATTCATTAGTGAGGCAAGACATTGGGTGGTATAGGTTACTTGGGATGGGGTAGGATTGGAATTAACTCCATTATTGTGGTTTAATGCCTTACTACACTCCAAAATCTCAGCCTTGGCTAGAAGACCAACTTGAAAAGCCATTAAAAAAATGTTCTTAGATTGCATATAAAATCTGCTTTTAAATTTAGGGTGATTAGTAGCATGCCTCAAAGCAAACTCAAATGCTTTATTCCAAGCCCTGAGAGAATTAAATCCATTTTGTTTCTTTTCCAGGCTAGTAACTCATTCTTTCAGCTGAGAGAGTGGAATTTGGCCTCCCTTTCCCCCAGAAGGTTTGCTTTGCTGCAGAGCTGTTTGTCTCAGCCCTGGTAAAGTGAATCATAAAAACAGCTTCTTAATTAGCTGTAGGATAAATCTCCAAGAGAACTCTAGGATATGTGAGTAGAAAAATCTCTGAGCAAACAACCTGGATTAACTAAAGTTGAAAATACAGTCTGGTGCTTAAAAACTAATACAAAATGACTGGCTGATTAACTGGCAAAGCAGATGTCTCAGGTGAGTAATGGTATAAACCATCTACCATCTGACAAACAAGATGTCTATGCTTTGTAGATAAATTGACACATATCCAGAATACTAATCCATGTCTGCTGGTTTAATTGATTAATGATAAAACATAATTCTAGATGTAAATAGTGCATAGTTAAATCTAGTCTGAGATACTGGCAGCCAGGTATGAGGAAGCCAATACTTCAGCTCCCCCAGAAGTTTGTGCTATGCAAAATACAACTCCTGCAGTGAGTGTGCAGATTAAGGGAGGCTGGAAATGAAATCAACACACTGACGGTAACAGTCAGGTTAATTATCATCACCCCTACTAACTTTCAGAATGGGTTGCCACTGGCAAATGGAAAAGAGAGATATGGCCAAGAGTAAAAAGGAACAGGATCCTTAACTAGACTTCAGCAGAGTACGGTTTCCATAGCTTAATATTTACCTTGGTAATGTAGTCACACTCATTCTACTTCAAAATAAATGTTTTATAGTTATATGATAGATCATTACTGGCAACAATTGGAAATTTCATAAAACTTTGCAATAGCTTCTATTTTTTGATGGGAAGTGATTCCTTCTGTACAGTTATTAATGCTTGGCTGTTTGTCATTACATAAACAGGTGGAGTTGACGAACATGCAAGGAGAGAGAATGAAACTGCCCATTTCTCCTCAATATGGCCTCCTGCTGCCCTGTCCACCTGCTTGGAATTTACTTCCAGAATGTAGCATTTTTCACCATTTGCTCAAATACTTTCTAAGGGGAGACTCCATCCTGACCACAATTTGTTTTCCAGGGAATGCAGAATAGGTACCCCCAAGAACACCTTGCCGTTCTTTATTACTATAATTGTTATTAATGTAAAGTATACTCCAACTGCACAGAGTAGTGTAGAGTTGAACCCCACTAATAAACAGCATCAGTTAAAGTGTCACAAAAACAATGTATTTTTTTTCAATGTAGGAAACAGCTTTGACTAAGAACTACAGTGCGTAACCTTTTTGCTGTCAAATTCTTTACTAGCTGGATAGGTACTTTCAAATCAAGGAAGCTTCATGGGTTAGTAAAATGGGACTATGCATCTAAGTAATATTGAATCAACCTGTATGAAGGCTGTACAATGTAGTCCTAAAATAGCATGACAGAAAGAGAGTTAAATTAGATTGAGGCACAATGCATAGCTAAAATGACCCAATTTAAATTTTTATCATAAGACTACAGAGTATTTGGATTTCCACAGTTGCTGACTTCTTAAATTAGAACATTTAACTTGCAATCTTGTAAATCATGACGAGGTAGCATGGCAAATGCTGCGTGACAGCAGAAATTGAATTATATATATGTATGTTTCAAAAAAGTTGACATGCATCTACAGCACCTGTGCTGTTCAGACTGACAAAATTTGGCACGGTAGAAGGTTTTGAATTTACAGAATCATTCAGTAGGTCATTGTGTGTAACACATTGCTCAAAGTTTATCTACATATAATGGGCCATTCAAGGACATCTCTAGTTGACTCTTCAACACCTCCAGTGGCATAAATTATTGAACATCTCAAAAGATGAGTTTAATAATGCCAAAGTTTAATGGAAAAGCAGACTATAAAGACTGGGCCAGAGTGGGGAAACAGAAATTGGTACAGGGGAAATCAAAAGACATCATATCAAAGTTTACTACACATCTATCTCACTGAGTTGCTTCTGCTTTTTGTATCATATTATAAGTAACTTCTCACCTGGAATCTGTCTGTAGCATGATTCCTCATCTCTGTATATTGATTCCTGACACCAGCGCCCACTGTTATTGCTAGCAGCTTCATCCTAGCAGAGATGAAAACCCTCAGAGAACATCTGAGCACGTCATAAGCACTAGCACAACTGATGCAGACACATCTGTTCCATCCCTATGGCTATGCCCAGTTTCCAGAAGTCCATGACTGATAGTAAAGAATTTTCAGGATATGGAAGCCTTTAATTCAGTATTCCATAAATGATGCACACTTCAATTGACTTCAATCACTGCAAGACATTATTGCAATAACATCAGTCAATCTTGGTGTACTTTCTATACACTATAAAAGTATATAAATGCTACATTTATACAAGTAATATGCTGTAAAAATCACAATCTCTAATACTTTTTAGGGTTTATGTAGTTGGAAATTGTTCCTAATTGTTCCAATACTTCATATTGGATTTAAATGAGGCTAATTAGGGAAACAGGACCTAGGACAATGGAAATCTGCAACACAGTACTGTAACAGCTAGATCACAATTACATTCTCTTACCTTTTCCTGTCTCAATGGCTCTTGTATTCCTGGCTGCCAGGTCCCAGTTTTAACAGCAGACCTGGACCATATTTGTAGCTAAAGAATATATCTGTGTGATGGTCAGGGGATTTTGTTTACAGGTACCAGCTCCAAGAGATTATGAATAATCTAGAACCAGTTTCCTACTTACTAAACAAAGCTAGGGCTGCTATAGAGTGCTTGTTGAAAACAAGTTGCTTCAGTAGTTGATGGAAAAACATCTTTTTGAAAATTTATTCATTTATTTCATAGCTTATGATTAAGTGACTGACTAGAATTAGATCTGCTTGTATGAAATAAAGATTGAAAAATTCTGGAGGAAAAAAGCACTTGTGCAAAATGTAGTCAAGAAATAAAATCTCCGTATATAGTCTACAAATACAATTCTATAATTTTATTTTGGACTAGTATTCAAAAATGTTATCACAGCAATGTATTTCATATTTAGGTCAGAAATTTTGCTTATCTAAATGTCTGAATTTCGTGAAGAAAAAGATAGCTGTCTTTTCTGGACAGGACTGGTCAGGACAAGCAATGATGTATGGAAATAAGAACTAGAGGAAAAGTGAAAATCTTGAGGGAAAGGGTCAATGATGAGAAGCAAATGTGCAAGTTTATAAAGCAGATTAATAAATCTTTTAGAGTTGGAAGTGAGGAAATAAGGTTTGGAGGCTACTAACAAGTCTGTTGCAGTGTGGTATCATCGTTGGTGAAATAATTGTGGTGAACGACAGAAATAAGATTTGAACCATCCTATGAGATGATCCTTTGAGACTCATGGCAACCTGAAAAGCTCCAACTCAGCATTAAATCAAAGCTGCAACAATGTTATGAGTTCATTCGTGAAATATAAGTGAAATAGTTCAATATTTATGAATTAATATTTTTGAACACTCTATTTTCTTAGAGGAGGTAGTAATTGATTATCTGTCTTAATTCAGGATGAAAATAAGTTTGAAGAAAGTAAAATATTTCTCACAGGCTCTTAAAGTTACAGATTTAAAGTCTGTAACTTTAAATCCAGGTCTTCAGTTGTGGTCCTCATTAGACATGGAAGGCATAGGAAGTCAGATGCCAAGTGAAAGAGGCTCCTTTCTAGGGAATGGGTGGGTCATTTCTACTGAATATGAAATGGTACAATTAAGGTAGCAGGTTACATTGAATGTGTAAGTAGCTGCAGGAATTCAGCAACATGGGAACAGACCTTACAGAGTTAATGGAGAATAGTCATAGAAGGTGCAATTATCCTGCTTTCAGATAATTTGTGAAAAGACTATGTGTAGGGCCTGGATGAGGATTTTGCAGTTTCACAAGTGTTTGGAATGTTTAGATTTGTACGCAAACTTTGCCACTGCCACCAGTCTCTATTTAGAGCTGTACGTAGTTCTGCCACCTGTAGTTGTGACATTCCAACTTGTGTTGTAATCTTCAGAACTAAAACTACACAAGGGAGAAAAAAGTAGCAGATGGAGTCACGTCATTTACACTGAATACTGCAGGAAAGGCAGCCAGATCACAGCAGATCAGGGGAAAAAAATCATTTTTGTCACTATGCAGCAGAAGAAAAAATAAATCACAGATAGAAAGGGATTAATTTCTAAGGAACCAGCTATTAAATGTAGCATGGAAATTGGACTCTATCAGAAGTTTGCAGAATTTAACTTGACAAACCATATGCAACAGTGAATTATTACTTGAAACTCATAACCCAAGGCAGCAACACAGGAATAGAAAAAGTAGAAATTAATTAATCAGCAATCCAAGCTGAGAGCAATATTCACTTTTAGATGTCTGGTGAACAGAAGTAAGGACACCAAAAGGACTTACATAAATTATAGGTCACTGGAGGTAACAGCACTCAAATTTGTGAAGGTCTCAATGTTAAATGCAGAAGTGGTATAACAAGATAAATAATGAGTGTTTAATGATAGCAGAAAAAACAATAATAACCTGCAATCAGATGGATAATAAATTATGGACAGATGGTAGTTGGAATCTACAAATATTTCACTGTCCCATCTGCCTTCATCCATTGGTATCATTTTAAATTGGATTCCAAAAAAGAAGTTTTTATCTCCCCTCTACCCTTTTCTTTTTCAACATTCATTACTAGCATCATGTTTCATGAATTTGTTTCATGGTTTGTTATGATACATCATCAACATGTCTTTGTATTGTGAATTTGCAGCACTGGAAAAAAGCCAGGGTAATTTTAGGATGCACATTTCTGTATCAAAAAAAAAAAAAAATCATAAAATGAAACTTCCTCTGTAAAGAGCATTTGTATTGCAGAAAACATATTGGAAGTTCTACCTCAGCCAAACAATGGTATGACTTTGAAAGTAAAGTAGAATTTCCTGTCAAAATAAATATATTGTACAAACATACTAGGCACCTTGACAAACAAATAACATTCAAGGACAAAGTGTACGTTCACACATATTTAATGATGTTGTCAAAATTACCAGTAGATATTTAGCTTCACGTGTCATGGATGGAGAACAGAAAGTTTTCTGACTTGTAGTTAAGCCACAGTTTCTCTCCCAAAAGACATAAACAAAATGTGGCTTTTTTTATTATTAATTTAAATCATTTTTAAAATGTTTTTATATGCATTGTTTTTCTCAGCTTGAGGATAGTGGTAAGTCTCTCTTAACCTAAAAAAAAAAAAGAAAAAAAAAAAGGACAGGGGGAAAGAAAACACTTTCTAAAAGTTTGTACTAAGGGGATAAAACAGTAGGAGAGGACACTTTCTTTGTAACACCACTCCCCTTAGCATGCAAGAGGGGAAGAAAAGAAAGTGAGAACTTCAACACATTTGAAGCAGACATTCCATCAAAGACACCTGCAGTTCCTCAGACACAACCATTCATCACCACCATCCTACTAGAGGAGAAGAAATGTTTTATAAGCAATTTATGAGCTCAATTCCCAAATCTGACAGAGCTTAGCCCCAGATAGCTGAGCTTTGAGATAGTGTTCTCACATGTAACATTTTTTTGAAATTCTATCTTTATGTAAAGTGTAGGTAAGGATTGGGAAAGGGAATTGTGAGGGCACCTATTGTGTCCCTGTAGTATTCAAGGATAGATAAAATTAAGGGTCAGCTTTCTCTGATTTATACATACATACCAAACTAATACGCTAAATCAAGACATATGCATTTGTATACTGTAGTGTTTTCTTATCCCATTGGATCTTCACTGCCTCAAAGTTTTGTGTTCTCCTTGTGCTTCAGTTTCAAGGGCTTTTTAACCTCCAGAAGAATTTATTATGTGCCTTTCAGAGGGACAGGCAGAAAAAAATAAATTAGTTTATTATATCACGTATTAAAAATTACTAACCTTTCATATGAGGGAAGGGAAGGGAAGGGAAGGGAAGGGAAGGGAAGGGAAGGGAAGGGAAGGGAAGGGAAGGGAAGGGAAGGGAAGGGAAGGGAAGGGAAATTGCATTCAGTTAGGGATACTTTGAAAGAAATACAGATATCTTTCCACAAATTTCTATCCAAAATTCACAAGACACAACTCTTAAAAAAAAAGAGCCCTTCATGAAGAAGTAGGCTATTTGAAAAGATATAGTTGCCAGAGACATAAAATGAACTACATCCTGGAAGGTAAGATGACTTGGGAATAGCCACAAACCATTGAAAGCTAAAATAGAGAACTAAGGATATTGAATTGATAAATTGAAGACTTATGGAACACAGTGCAGAGATGGCAAGGAGAATTGTTTTAGAGGTCTTTTAATGAACCTGATAATGTAAGAGGTGTATTAATTTTGAAGATTATAATTGAATTTTTATATTCAGTTGTTCTGAATAATGAAAGATAGAAAATGAATTTGGGGTTGCTCCAGAAATGAATTGGAAGAGACAGGTAAAATAAATATGGTGCAAGATGGAGAGTCTATCTTTCCTGATGACATATTGTGTGATCTTCTATTGTGGAGTCTCCATCCTTGGAGATGTTCAAAAACTGTCTAGATATGGTCCTAGGCAAGCTGATCTAGGTGTCTCTGCTTGAGCGGGAGAGGATGGACCAGGTGACATCCAGAGGTCCCTTCTTCCATCGTTACCCATTCTGTGATACTGTGATTCAGTATCCCCCAAGTTTCAAAATCCATTCAGCTGAATTGTATAGTTTGGTTGAACATTTATATTTTCTGTGATTATTTTTAAAATGCAAATATAAATATATAGAGACTTATTTTTCAGAGGTACTGGCTATTGGTGTCTTCCACTGAACCAATAAACCCCCACCCAACCCTTCAAAATATGCGTAAATGGAAGTGGCAAACATCCACTATATTTTCTATTCTGTCCTCCCTCCAGCACTTTATTCTATCAAAATTAGAGTGCTTTTCTAAGATCCAGGCTGTCCTTCCTTAGAGCATCTCCAATGCTACTAGGAAAAAATATCATGAAGTCGTAATACTGAATGTATCACAAAACTTTTCCAGATTTTTGACATATTATAGTGCCTCTCAGTAAGATTATGTAATTTGTGTTACTTTCAATTTTGCACACTTCAAATGCATTGACTTTAAACTCTGGATGTTTTCATCCAGGTGTCTGAGCTTACTTTAATTTAATTTAGTTATCTGTTTCCTTGCCATAAAAGGTATCTGACTTCTGTGCATGCTAGTTCTTCACATTCGCTTAATAACACTAATTTAGTTTATTTCACTATAAGCTATGTTATTTTGGTACGATAATCCCTTTCCCAGCTTTCTTTCTTTGGGATACAAATCTGCTTTCTGTCTCATTGTCTTTCAGTATATGAAAGATTAGTGAAGATTTAACAGAAGATGTCAGTCTTTCTCCTTACCATCTTGTTTAATGTCCAGCTATTAAATCTTAATAATGCTGATTTTACTTTATGACAAACATTTCCTTGAAACATTTTCCCATCTTTGCTGTAGGTCTAATTTTTTTATGATGAATCATTCAATATTTTGTTATTGACACTTCCCTTTTGTCACTGACTCTTCTGCCATGGGAAGATCTCTGACCACTTTTTAGACAGAGAAAAATATTTTAGATTATATTTTTTCTGGTTTAATTTATAGGCTAGAATCCCTGCTATATATAGATTATCTTCATATAAGTCCTGTTTAAAGTTCATATCTTATATTAAGAGGGACAAAATAAACCTTCTCTGACCTCTATTTCAATAAAATATATTTTAAAAATAAGCTTGGTGATGCATTTTATTTGTTTGTTTATTTAACATCAATGATTTAGAGGCACCTTTATTCTTCTGATTTAAGGCTGCCAGATTAATTTGCACACATGATGTTTTGACATTTTTTCTAGTTCTACTTTTCAGATAAAATGGTGAAAAATTTGCTTAAATTCTTTGGAATATGTTGCAAATACAACAATTCATCTTTTCTCGTTTTGCCTACTGCAACATTGTAACAACTGAAGTTTTCATTGTTGGTGTTGTTGTTTTGTTTTGTTAACTGCAGAACCAGACAGAGACAGAATGAGATTTTAGTTGCATTTATGCACCTTCCAATCCTTGGACTTCTGACACTCTAGAATTTGAACATGTATGAGAAGTCAGTTCATTGATTAATACCATGCATTCATATCTTTAGACTGTTTCATGTTAAAAAAAAAAATAATATTCCTGATACATAATACCTCTGTGTTTAGAAAGTTTTTGTTTGTTTGTTTGTTTTTAAACTCATACTGGTCTTCTGGGCTTTAAATTGTATTAGAAAAACAATCAATCCTCATTCTCTGTATAAGAAAAGATAAACTAAACTTCCTCTTGCAACATGTTAAACAGGGTTAAATTATTTTCAATGGATATTTTAAAGAACAGTTTCCTCATTCTTTCCAGACTTTTCCAGGATGATGAGAAGAATACCACGTAATGCAATCCTTATCAAGTAAATGTTAAATTCCCCTTCCAATTTACAAAAGAAAAAGTAGTCAAGGTAATCAACTCAAAGCATAATTTTTGTGCAATACACAGCTAACCTGGTCAGAGAATGTGACGAATGGAAAGCACATAACTGAACTATTCTATATACTTCTATATAAACAGGTTTGAAAACTGGTCAGGAAGATTCGTGGAAGAAAAGTCCATAATGTATTACTAGAAGCTGAAATGGAGATATAATTTTCAGGTAGGATGATAAATGGAGGAGGCCTACAGGAAGAGATTGTACTCTGTCTTGACCTGTTCTTAAACTTGTTCTCCGAATGTTATCAGTGATCACTGTCAGATGAGAGACAAGGCTAAATCAATACCTGGCCAGATGTGCAGGACTGTTTTCTTCATTGGTATTTACCATGTCCAGAGGACTGTTCTCTCCATTAATTTACAGTGCAGCCAAGGTAAAAACCAAAGCAGTAAGTAGCTGCTTATGTCTCGAGACCAGGAATGGGCACTGATGTGGTAGTACCAGGATGCTCAATTGTTCATTAGTGTGTTTCTTTGATGGTCAGGGAAGTTCCTCACCATTTTCCAAACCCCAACCCCCTGATGGCAGGAACAAGCTTGATTTGCATAAAATGGTCATAACAACAGGTCTGGTTTACTGTCCTGCTCCAGCTGCATAGAATAGCTCAGTTGGAAGGGGCCTGCAAAATCATCAAGTCCAACTGCCTGATGACTTCAGGACTAACCAGAAGTTAAAGCATATTATTGAGGGCATTACCCAAATTCCTCTTGAACACTGACAGGATGGGGCATAAACCACCCCTTTAGGAAGCCTGTTCCAGTATTTGACCAACTTCACAGTGAAGAAATTTTTCCTAATGTCCATTCTGAATCTGACCTGGTGCAGCTTTCTTTGTGCCATTTCTGTGCAACCTATCATTAGTAACTAGAGAGAAGAGACTGGCACCTCTTTATCCACCTTCCCTCCTCAGGAAGTTATAGTGAGTAATGAGGTTGTGTCTTAGCCTTTTCTCGAAACTAGGAAACCTAAGTGTCCTCAGCCTCTCCTCATAGCCTTCCAGCCCTTTCACCAGCTTTGTTGCCCTCCTCTAGATGTATTCAAGTATCTTAATGTCCTTTTAAAGTTGTGTAGCACAGAACTGCACACAATATTCAAGGTGAAGCTACACCGATGCTAAATATAGTGGGAAAACCACCTATTCTGACTGTCTGTGTTTAACACACCCCAAAATGCAGTTTTCCCTTTTGACTGCCATGGCACCCTGCTGACAAACACTGAGCCTACTGTAGACCAGCATGCACAGATCTCTTTCTGCTGAGCTGCTTTCTAGCCACTTATCTCCCAGTCTGTACCTCTGTCCAGCATTACTCTGGTGCAGCACCTGGACTTTACCTTTGTTAAACTGTATGACGCTGCTTACCTCCTAATGCTCTGATCTATTTAAATTACTCTGCAAGCCTCTCATCCCTCCAGAGAATCAACTGCATCTCCCAGTTTAGCATCATCAGCGAATTTCCTAACGACACATTCCAATCCTGTGTTCAGATCACTGATAAACATGTTGAACAGAACTGGCCCTAGAACTAAGCCCTAGGGAACACGGCTAGTGACTGTCTGCCAGCCACATATAGGCCCATTCATTACAACACTCTGAACATCATGCCAGTTCATCACCCAGTGTAGCGTGTACCTGTTCATTTCACAGTTGGAGAATTTGTCCAGAAGGATGCTGTGAGGGACAGGATCAAAGGCCTTACCAAAATTACTTACTCACACCTGGAGTATTGTGTCCAGTTCTGGGCTCCCCAGTACAAGAGGGACATAGAATTACTGGAGTGAGTTCAGAGGAGGGCTACTGAGATGATTAGAGTACCGGAGCACCTGTCATATGAGGACAGGATGAAAGAACTGGGCCTGTTTAGCCTGGATAAGAGAAGACTGAGGGGAGACCTCATTAATGTATATATATATCTGGGTGGAGGTTGTTGAGAGGATGGAGCTGGTCTCTTTTCAGGTGTACCCAGTGAGAGGATAAGAGGCAACGGGCACAAACTGAAGTACAGGAGGTTCTGGCTGAATATGAGAGGGCACTTCTTTACTGTGAGGGTGACAGAGCACTGGAACAGGTTGCCCAGAGAGGTTGTGGAGTCTCCTTTTCTGGAGATATTGAAAACCCGCCTGGAAGCCATCCTGCACAATGTCCTCTAGGTGATCCTGCTAGGGAGGGGGTTTGGACTAGGTGATCTTAGAGGTCCCTTCCAAACCAGTACATTCTGTGATTCTGTGAAAATACAGAAATATTACATGCACTACCTTCCCTTCATCCACCAAGTGGGTGACCTTTTCATAACAAGAGATCAAATTAGAATTACAGAATCATAGAATGGCTCAGCTTGAAAGGGACCTTAAAGATCATATAGCTACACCCCCCCTGCCATGGGCAGGGATACCACCCACTAGTCCAGGTTGCCCAGGGCCCCATCCAACCTCGCCTGGAACACCTCCAGGGATGGGGCATCCACAGCTTCTCTGGGCAACCTGTCACAGTGCCTCAGCACCCTCTGAGTGAAGAATTTCCTCCTAACATCTCATCTAAATCTACCCTCTTTTAGTTTAAAACCATTCCCCCTTGTCCTATCATTATCTGCCTGAATAAAAAGTTGCTCTCCATCTTTTTTATTAGTGCCCTTTGAGTAATTAAATGCTGAAATGAGATCTCCCTGGAGCCTTCATTTCTCCAGGATGAATGTCCCCAGCTCTCTCAACCTGTATTCATAGGAGAGGTGCTCCAGCCCTCTGATCATCTTTGTGGCTTTCCTCTGGACCCACTCTACATCACAGCTCCACATCTTTTTTGTGCTAGAGACCCCAGACTTGGATGCTGGACTCCAAGTGGGGCCTCACAAAGACAGAGTAGAGGGGCACAAGGCCCTCCCTTGACCCACTGGCCACTCCTCTTTTGATGCAGCCCAGGTTGCAATTTGCCTTCTGGGCTGCAAGTGCACACTGCTGGCTCATATGAAGTTTTTCATCCTCCATAAACTCTAAGACCTTCTCTGCAGGACTGCTCTCAATGAATCCTTCACCATGAAAACATGAGTCTGTACTCATGTTTGGGATTGTCCCAACACAGGTGCAGCACCCTGCACTTGGCCTCATTGAACCTCATTAGGTTCACATGGGCCCACTTCTCAAGTTTGTTGAGACCCCTTTGGATGGCTTCCCTTTCTTCTGTGTAACAACCTCACCACTCAGCTTGGTGTTATTTGAAAACTTGTTAAGGGTTTATTCAATGCCACTGTCTATGTCATTGATAAAGATATTAAAAAGCACTGGTCCCAAGGCAAACCCCTGAGGGACACCACTTGTTACTGGTCTCCAACTGGTCATAGAACCATTGACCACTAAGGCAAGACTTTCCCTCGATGAACCCATGTTGACGATGCCTGATAATGTCTTTGTTCTTTAACTGCCTTTGAATAACCTCCAGGAAAATCTTCTCAAAAACTTTTCCAGGTACTGAGGTTAGACTAACAGGTCTATACTTTCCTGGGTCTTCTCTCATGTCCTTTTTCTAGATGGTATAAAACTGGCTAGCTTTTAGTCAGCAGACTGCCAAGACCTCTGGCAAATTGCTGAGAGAGGCCCAACTATTACATCCACTAATTCCTTCAGTAGTGTGGGTTGAATCTTATCAGGCCTCATGGTTTTATGAATGTTGAACTGATACAACTGGTCTCTTACCATTTCAGGAAAGTCATGGCTCCCCTAGTCCTCGTCCCCCAGGTCTGAGGACCAGGCAGCCCAAGATCTGTTAAAAACTATTAAAAACTGAGGCAAAATAAAAGGCATAAACCACCTCATTCCTCTTCCTCTTCTTCTTCTTGACCCCCCTTTTCACTGTTCTGCCTCTCTTTATCTGTCCTCATCTCCTCCCATTCAGCCTCAATTACTCTTTCCCTATTGTCTGTGTTGTGCTAAAACAGTACCCAAATTTGGTATTTCTGATAACATTATCTGGCTAATCTCATCTTTATATGGTATAGCTTGTACAGCTGTACTGCAACCTTGCTGCAATTAGTCTTGCAAGACTGTATTCCCCAAAGATCCCCAATGCTCCCTTCCACTTATCTGTGCAGTTTGGTGTTTCCTCATCACCTGTTAAATCCAGACATTCCTTGTGGTGCTAATTGTAACTTTCGTCAACATGTTATTGGGTTATTCATTATGTCCGGTAGTTTCACATAGAGTAGCTCTTCATGTGCAAGCCAGGTAGCTCAGCCAAGGACAAATAAGTGGCTTAGCCACTTGCCTGCAATCCTAACAGAGCTCATTGCCTATTTTTTTTTTCTCTCCTAAATAAATTTATCAAATTGATGCTTATGGGATTAAGTAGGTGATAACATTATTCTATACCTAATTGTTAATTTAATTGATACCACCACCTTTCCAATTTAATTATAAATAATAAAGTGGTAAGAACAGAATTTTATTCTGTGAATGGTGAAGGCCAGACTTCAAATTTCTCTTTCATACTGGATGGCCTGTGTTTAATTCCATGTTCATAAGTGAAGGTATCTGCTCACCAATGAAAGTAACTCAGGATTGAATGTCCATACACATCTGCTTTCTGCATTAGTTTACTGATGTTGACTGACTGGATGTCAATGGAGAAAATGTTATGGAAAACAAATGTGAAAATCACATAAATTAATATTCTTGTAAACCTTATTTTATACTTGCATATGTGAATATTCATTCTGTGACCAGAATGACCCTTATCTCCTCCCCTCAAACTGAACAAGAAGAACAGCTATATCAAAAGAGGGTAGGAGATAGATGATGAAAATATTCTGATACATATTTCTTTCTATCTCTTTGCCAGAAGACCTTAAACATGCTAAAAGTTTGCATAGGCTCAAAGGGAAACAGTAAAAGAAGAATGTTATTAATTACCTGGAATAAAAATCTGGCTCAAGAACCACAAATGACTGAAAACTATAACAGTTCTGGGATAATATAAGTATTATATATGGCTGCTCTGCTCTCTTATCCTAAGGATTTCTTACTGCCCATGGTTAGAGTCTGGATACTGGCCTAGGCTGACCTTTGAGCTCAGTCAGTATATATCTGATATACTGTTTATAGTTTTTATATTTTCATGGTAATATTTTTATGGTTTAGAAACTGTCTTTCTTTCTGATTTTTTTTTTTAAACAATCTGTTCAATCTGTTTTCTTTCTTTTTTTTTTTTTTTCTTTCTATATATTAATAATTGTGATCATTCAAATATGGGACAGGAAATGCAGCAGACAACTTACCTGGGCAATCATCACAAACAAGAGAGCTTGATTTCTGGAAAAGTTATATTCCATGAAAAAAAATAAATATATATATATATAAGGTTTTTGAAGACATTGAGAACAAATCTGAAAAACAAACAAGCAGAAAATTATGATCTGATTTTTGGCAAGAAAAAAAGGAAAAATTATCAGGTAGCTTGTTTGGAAAATACTTACTCATCAATCAAGAATCAAAAGTAAATGACACAGACAAAATAAATGATGTAACAATCTGAAACCTATTGTTGAACTCTTACAATACCTTTCAATACTCTAAATACCTGTAAAGTTCTTGTTCATCAGTGTAAATTCTCAGATTTCTATTCATTTTTACTCATGCTATATTTGGAACTCAAAAACTACTATAGTTTACCTTACTTCTGATGAAAAGTTTAACTCATATCACAACTTAATTCTGCCATACTACTAAGTCCTTAGAAAACAATCTTATTAAAACTGTCTGCTCTTTTGCTCACAAGATAAACTCTTATTTTGAGAAGTCTGTCTGCCAATGCAATTTAACGGATCAGCTTAAGAAGAGCATTGGCATAAAAATAAGTGAGATGAGATCTGCCCAAGTTTGTATCTATGTATGGCACTTGAAAGATAAAGATTTCTCTGTGAGCAAATGAATAGACAGCCTTTTTTAAACCTTGTTCTCATTGCAGTGTTTCAAGACTAGTAAATTTAGCTATGTTCCTCAGAGAACAAGAACCAAGGAAGAATTGAGTTCCCTGAAGGAAGTCTGTTGAACTGGCCTGTCACTGCTTCATAAAAAAACCAAAACAAAACAAAACAAAATATCCAGCACTCAAAATCTCTTATCTGTATTGGATGTTCTTTCAGAAGAAATGCTTCATTTTAATTAAGTTGTAGATTAGATATTGATATTACATAGTGTAGATCTGTCTCTTGTTGTGTAGCAGTTCAGAAAAGATGATTTAAATGCTTACTGCATGCCTTAAAACCTAGTACAGCCCTTCCATCCTTGTTAACACTTCACATCCTGTTTAGTACATAAAGCAAATCAAGGCAGAGAAATTAAGCCTCGCAGAAATAACAATTAGCATTGCCTCTGAAGCAATCATATAGAATCATCTAGGCAAGCATATAGAAAAAGCATACATGGATATTTTATCAACCTGCAACATTTTGCGGTTCATATTTACACATACTGAAGATATTTCACATTAAAATTCCTGGATTACCTTTCTTCAGGAAATTTATCTAATTCTGTTTTGAAGACATCTAATCTTTCAGTAATGAAAAATCATTTGGAAAGGAATTTCATTGCTTAATTCTTCACACCATGTGAAGAAGGCTCTTTCTGCTTATTTTGAAACTGCAACTTAGTTTTTTTGCTTCCTTAAGTAGGAACTTCATAATCTGTTCACCTATTGAGTACTATTCATGATTTTATAGACTTCTATCACACCTGTTTTTCATGCTAAAGAATTGTAGCCTATCTATCTTTTCCTTCAGTTGAGGATCTGTGGAATTAATCTTATGAGGTTAGTGGGATGTTAATACCCAGATGATAGCTTTTGGAGGTATAATTTTCAGGCACTTCCAGTTCTTCTTGTGAATCATGTTCTTTTTTCCCTCTCCCTATGCAATGACATTTCTATGTTCTTGTCCTAACCTACTACTTTTGCCTCATATGCAGCCTCTCACATTTTAAAATTCTGAGGTTTAAGGACCACGTACATTGATTTACTTTGACTAGCAGTCTATCATCAATAGGCATATAAACCTGTTATGAATCTCAGTGGCAGTCTCAGGACTAATAAAAATCTTACCTTTGGGTGACTATCAAACAGAGGTTTAGGGATCCTTAAATAACTTAACATTTTGCTTCCATTTAAATACAATTGTCACTGGAAGGAGCAAACCCAAAGAATGACTTAGTGCTCAGAGTACACAGACGTATTTCATTTCAGACATATTTTTGCTTGAAAAATAGTAAATGAAATGTCTCTTCCTCTTTCTTTTTTTCCTTGTCTTTTATTTATTTATTATTATTATTATTACTATTTAATCACAGATAACTTCAAAACAAATCCCATTGATTAATCTGTCATGAGTTGACTCATAAAGTTTCCTCTATAGCAGCTTGCCTGGAAAGTGGCTCTTTGCTTCATCTTGAAAGAATACACACCTCTCACTGTCTCTGACTTCTTTTAAAACTGTGTGGGTCTGTCAAACAGGAGGAAAAAAATGAAGGCTCAGTCCCTGCTGGGGAGTCCATCTGTCAGGTGATGATGCTAAATTAACTTTCTATATAAAAGTAGAGCTTTTCTTCCCAAGAAACAGTAGTTGCTCTAACTTTTCAGACAAAATATCAAATGTATTTTCCTTTCTTTTTCCCACTGGGACTAGTAGCTTTTTTTCTATCTTTGTTTTTATTGTTGTTGTTGTTTTGTTATTTTTAAGGTGCAGGTGTAGTTTTCAAAACCTGTGGGCAGACAGATGATACTTCAGAAGTTCCTACTTCTGGGAGAGGAATTCATAGTGCTAAACTAGGCATCAAAGATCTAGATACATCATAACAGTAAAGCTCTGACATGAAGCTCATCTAAAGTTGCAAAGAGTATCTAACACTATGTTTCCAGCACAGCCTAGGCTATCTCCTTAAAGCAGAGGTTCCTAAAGCATTCCTCTAGGACCAAGATTCAGTCCTGTAGAGTAATGGCACTACTTCCAACCCTGAATAGGAACTTCCTAGGAACAGGATCTTGGCAGTTCTTACCCTTGATCTCATAGTTACTCTGTCTTTAATCCAGTGATATTTCCAGTTTAAACTATACCAAAGGGCCTGGGAGTTATAATGACAAATAATTGCCTCAGATATTGAGTGTTTCAAGACCTTAAGGACCTAAGGCTTACATTTCCTGAACTTGGATTTCTACATTTCACCTGCAGTACCACTGTTTGTCTAAAGGCTTTGCTACATACCTACCCAGCTGTTCTAAGAAATGTAGATAAGTACTAGGCAATCTTTACCTGTGATTTTAGGCCTTCACATAACAAAAAAATCTCTTTTTGTCATCAAACGACTTTCAGTGATTCACCTCTGTATAGTATGGGTATGTATTTCAAAGCATTTCTCTCACCACTTTTATGACAGTTGGTCTTTTTATTATCTGAATTGTTATGCTATAGAGGTGCTCATCTTTCAGCTACATCTGAAGAAAAACAGAAATAATACATCTGAGTCGTATTTATTGCCATCAGTTTGTTGGCTTTCTTTTTATAGAGGGAAAAATTGAACTTTCAGAGATCTTGCTATCCGTAAAACTGCTGAAGCAAGGTCAAGCATTTCAATATGGAGATAAAATGTTAATAAATAGGGGCCATTGTCCCACACTTGAAAATTTATTCACTACATCAATATGGGATCATTCTCTCCTTGGTTAAATTCATATAGTAATTTCTGACTATATTTATTGCCTAGGGATATATTTCTTTACAGTTAAATATCACTAGCTGTGCATTTTGATAGAAGAAATGCAGACTACAATTTATAACCGACACAATAATAAGTGAATAGAATGTTGCCCCTTGGAAGAAATGCTATAGAGTATATAAAAATACAACATTACATTTCAACTGTTTATGCTGAATAGTATTGGAATGAAACCCCAACTGGAATTCTAATGACATTTCCGAGTTTCTTCATTGTTGCTGCTCTAGGAACATAAAAACAATGATTTATTGACAGTCAAGGTATCACAAGATAAATACAAGTGCTGCAGAAGCCTTGAGATGACCAAAGTAAATTTTGAGAGGAGACACTTTTCTATATTTTATATATTTCTAGATACACTGTTATAAGAAATATCTTTCCTGTAGCACCAGCAATGAGAAGAACGCTAAAGTAAAATGACCATTGCCCCCCAAATTTAACTAATTAAATAGAAATCTCTTCAAGACTATTAGAGATTTGACATCATTCTAAAAATTCAATGTGGTAAAATAATGGAAGAGATAAAATAATTGCTTTTATTGCAAACATTTTTATATTTCACTTTTTAGAAAATAGAACTCCATTGAGATAAAATTCAAATACATATATGATGGATGTTGTGATTCATGCAAGAAGTAAAGTAATTCTGCAATGTCTAGGAATAAAACTTAAGAAACCATAGTGCAGCAATAGATTTGGGTTGGTTATAGAGGACAAAAAAAATTGTCAAGAGTTCCTAAAGAAATGCTTTAAAAGAACTACACATAACAAAGAAGAGCTTAAGTGATCCTTTTCTACAAGTAGAGGAAGTAGCAAGTAGGAAGATTTTTTAATTTCTTACTCTATAGAATTAAATTTAAAGGGGAATGCTACATAAATACTAGAATATAGGATCATAGAATGGTTTGGGTCAGAAAAATCCTTGAATATCATCTAGTTCCAACACTCCTGACACGAGCAGGGATGCCACCCACGAGACCAGGTTGCCTAGGGCCCCATCCAACTTGGCTTTGAACACCTACGGGGATGGGGCATCCACAGATATTTTTGGGCAACCTGTTCCTGTGCTTCGCTACCCTCTGAGTGAAGAATTTCCTCCTAACATCTCATCTAAATCTTCCCTCTTTTAGATTAAAACCACTCCCCCTTGTCCTATCATTATCTGCCTGAATAAACAATTGCTCTCCATCTTTTTTATAAGTACCCTTTAAGTAATGAAATGCTGAAATGAGATCTCCCTGGAGCCTTCACTTCTCCAGGATGAATATCTCTCAGCTCTGTATTCATAGGAGAGGTTCTCCAGCCCTCTGATCATCTTCATAGCCCTCCCCTGGACCCACTTGACACATCTCCTCATCCTTCTTGTGCTGGGGGCCCCAGACTTGGATGCTGGACTCCAAGTGGGGACTCACAATGACGGAGTAGAGGGACACAATGCCCTCCCTTGACCTGCTGGCCACTCCTCTTTTGGTGAAGCCCAGGATGCGCTCACTGCTGTGTCATGTCAAGTTTTTCATTCTACATAAACCAACTAAGACCTTCTCTGCAGGACTGCTCTCAATGAGTTATTCTCTCAGTCTGTACTCCTGTTTGGGATTGTCCCCACACAGGTGCAGCACCTTGCACTTGGCCTTGTCAAACCTCATTAGGTTCACATGGGACCACTTCTCAAGTTTGTCTAGATCTCTATGGATGTTACACCAGCCTTACTTCTGGTGTACCAACCTCACCGCTCAGCTTGGTGTTATCTGCAAACTTGCTGAAGGCGCATTCAATGCCGCTGTCTATGTCATTAATAAAGATATTAAACAGTACTGGTGCCAGGATGGACCCCTGAAGGATATCACGTATTATAGGCTTCCACATGGATATAAAGCCATTGACTACAACTCTCTGGCTACAGCTATCCAGCCAATTCTTTATCCAACAAACAGTTCCACTCTTCCTTCTACTCCAACCTGAGATGACGGTCCAGTTTCCCATGTCTCCTAAGTCCATCAGCTCCGAGTTGGAAACCAACTTACCTTCCCTTTTCCAGGACTTAAGGCAGGGCTGTCGCTCAGCCCATGTCAGTGCACAATACCGTGCATAAATCTCTCACTCAGGTGCCTGGATACTATGCTGCCTGGGGAGCTCCTCTCGCAACTTGGCAACTTGCTGGAAAAGTTCATCCAGCTGGTTATGCTTGCAACCACAGCACCCACCTCTGCATTCAGGCCCTAGGGGGACTTCCGGATTCAGAAGTTCCATGCAAGTGAGGGTCTGGGCAGGTCTTTCAGTCCTCAGGAGGTCTGTTTTGGTGTAGGCCTCTGCCTGGGGAAATTGTGACCCCACCCTCTGGGTTGCAGCCTCATGCCAGCACTTGTGGCTGGTGGACACCATTTTTATTTCAGTTGAAGGCTGCTTCTTGTCACTCTCAGAACAAAGTGGCTGCCTTCTGCCCTCCCTGCACCAACGGCCACACAAACGGCTGCACCATTGCCTGGCTGACACACCACACACTTCTTGGCCACCCTGGTCACTGCTGCTAGGGGCTGCCTTTGTACGTGTGGGTGTGGCTGATGCTGCTCTTGGCCCCGTCAAGACTCATCAACTGCTTTCTTCAGAGCTGCTGGCAGACAGAGGCTCCCTTTGCTCCCTGGGGTTTCCTCAGTACAAGAACCCCCCTTCACGCCTCGATCCCCCCCTTCTGCTGCAGAACATGCCTCCACCAGGGCTGATCACTTCTGTAAGGTGCGTATATGCATGCACTTGAAAGCTGAGATGGCCTTAGGAGGTTTAACAAAAAAGATATGAACACATAATCGAATAACATTAGAATAACATAAGATAACACTTATGATCCTTCTGATCATTTGCTTTCACTGTTTTCTGTAGATTCTGTTCTCACCTGCAGGTGACATCTTGTATCTCCTTACAGTTGTTTCTAGCAGGTTAATAAATATTTGTGTGGACTTTGTGACTCCTTGGTCAGCTCACTGAGGAAATCTGCCTACCTAGCAGCGACAGACGTGAACAGATCCAGGAGGCACAGTTACATGAGCTGATATTCCACACCTCTCCAAGGTCAGTCTGGACTGTCAGCTTGCCTGGTCCATTCACTATTGTTATGTTGACATGATACATGAATTTTGAAGTGAGGGTCACTGTTAGCTTCCAAAAACAGGCCTCACAAGCTACTTTCTTTCAATATCTATCTGCCAAATTGGTCTAAGAAATCAGACCTTCTTGCAGAACTGATCCGTATCTCACACACTAATCTTTATCTTTTTGTAAGAATCACTTGCATTCTTGTTGTGTGTCTGCAATAATACCCTCAAACAGGCTTAAGTGCCTGCTTTTACACAGATTTGTTTTAAAAATGCAGCTCCCTGGCACGGAGCTTGTAATGCTTAAAATGGAAGCAAACTGGTGTAAAACTTCCAGTTCTCACTGTTCAGAAACACTCATAATATTAAAAGGTAGATCCATCAGAAATAATCACTTTTATCTTTAACTCCACCCCATCCCCTACCTCGACATCTCCTTACTTGACTGCCTACAGAAACCCTATTTTAAAATTCCAATAGTTATGTTATCAGAGACACCTTTATACCTCTAAATACTTTTTCTTACTATTTCCCACAGACCCTGCAACACCTTCCCTGCTCCAACACCCTACCCTCTCACCCAATGTGGATTTTTTTTTAATTATTATTTTATTTATTTATTTATTTTCAAATATTACCTTCTATCCTCTTGTTTTCTTGTTTTTCCCCACTTCCAGAGATACCACCACTACTTTTGCTTGGCTGGGAAAAGATTATGTTTCCATGTGCTTACAGATGATTGGAAAATATAAATTTGTTTTCATTAATAAAAATACATAATATATCAAAAATTTTGCATCAGAGAAACTGGCAGTAAAGGAGAACATTTTTTGAAAATACTGAACTGTTTTCACTTTAAGAGTCATGCCTTTAGCCCAAATGAAAGGGAAGTAGACCATGTGTCTGGAATCACAGTCTTGCTGATTAGACAGCACTATTACAATTAAATAAGGTAATAAAGTCCTTCAGGAAGGAAGGAAGACAGGTTTTCTGTAATTATGGTATCTGCTCTTTGTGGTAGCTCCCTATAGCAACATTTTTCAGTCTTCATGTTATACAGAAAAAGAAAGACGTACAGGGGGAGACTGTCTATGGTTCTAAATGTTATAGCTTTGGTGTGTGAGCAACAACAGCTATTAAGTTTAGACCAGAGCTCCCTGTTAGATGGCAGACAGTGATACCATTTCACATTACTGCAGTGCAGAAGACTCAGTCAGCACCTAAATCATGTAAGACATTTCTCCCAACAGTAGTATTCTGGTTATTACAGATAACTATTTTTAAAGAAAATGTGGTACAATGTAGTGGACTTCCTGTCTATGTCTCTGAGAATCCTTCTTTTAAACAGCTTCTTGGTATCTCCACCATCTCATCTGATGCATGAGGAGATTATTATTCTACTTGGGCTAACATTATGATTAATAACTGTTTACGTCTATCAAAGATAGACAACACTTTGTTAAACAGCTCCAGATGTCCAGCAGCTCTTGATATTAGTCTGGCAAACGCACCTAACTCTTGATGCCAGTTTATCCTTAAATGCTGTTACTGTTCCATCGTGATTCTTACCTGATGATATAATTCTTCAGACACATGCACTTGTGGTGTATTTATTACTGTCCTCATTTGTCCAAGTATCTACTGCCAGCTTTTAAATGTGTACCTCTCACCTCTCAGCTATGACCTTCAAGACTTTTCAGCTATGTACATTGTTTCCGCATGTATTGCACCTTCAGGAGGGAAGAGACTAGTTTTGCTGTCTGGTCACAGTGTCACTGCAGTCCTTACTATAACTGCTGTAATTGGTCATAAACTGTTTTGAGTTGGTGAGACATAGAAGTAACAGGACAAAATAATTGTTGTCAGTCTCCTATCAAACAGTGATCACGCAAGACAGAATTTCCTACCTATTGTATTTTTCCAGCTTTAGAAGAGCTAAAGAAAACCCTGCTGCTATCTGACACAGCTGTATTGAAAATGTCACCCGAAACAGTTTTTCAGTCATATAATTAAATTCAGTATCCATAACTGATTTTCTTGTTCTAAGAAGAAAGTCAAGCCTTTCTCTGCTTGCAGAAGATCACTTAATACCTAATTTGGGATGCCATGTGTTGAAGATAGAACATTCCATTTAGTGGTGGCATAATTGCCTGACAAAGTTTTGGAAAGTAGAAAAAAAAATCCTAAAATGGATGTCTATGTTGTAAAGTAAGAAACCAAACAGAACAGAACAAAACAAAACAACCAGCTTTTTGTGTAATTGGAAAGGTAAGGACTTTATGATATAAAGATCTCATGCAGAAATTGTTCTGTACCTTGAGTCACAATAGACCAGCACATTACTTCCATGTCTCAAGATTCATTCTTTCTGGTTGTTTATACATTATTTCTGTAAAAAAGTATTTACTGTTGTAAAGAAGAAAAAAAAATGCAACAAAAACAAAACAAACAAAAAGGATTTCAACTAATTTTATTATAAAGCCATAGCAGATTTCATAGCCAAATATGGCTTTGATCAGAGTTTCTTAACACGATCATCTTGCAGCTTTATTTGTAGAACAAATCTTAAATAAATATGGCTATTGAATCAATGACATACATTACTTTTTCTAAAGAAATTTCATTATTTGATTCCTGTATAACTCTGTGATTTTATTTGCAATTAAAATTTCTAGATTGTATGAGATTTCAAATCTATTTCTGCAAATGAAATATCTAAAATAGACTTCAAATTGCCTTCCAAGATGTTTGATCAATATCATCTACATAGTATGTGATCTAACACAAATGCATATTTATGAAATATCTCTGTGGCAAACACAAATGCTAGTAGACTGTTCTCAATTTGAGAATCATTTTCTTTTCTTTCTGCCAGAGCACAAGAGACCTATGAATCAAAGCTTCCAGTTAGAGACAGGCTCCTGAATCATATTTGAGCTTGTTTACTGAGTGGTGACTGCCTTACTAGGACCATGAAATGTGAGTACTGGTGCATGTAAGAGTGTTGTCTTTATTTGCTGCATTTTTTTTTTTTTTAGGAGTGTTGCCAAGTTGTGTTATCAAAAAACAGTTGCTTTAGAGGATCAGTTAAAGCTGTTTCACTTTTGTGGTACTGTACAGCAAGTTCTCAAGGATTTTCTGCATAGTTCTGTAAGGGTTTTCATGTCAGGTACAGTTTTGTTACATTCTTAAATTACTTAATGAGTATACATATCCCATGTATTTGACTACTTTTGTCATGGAAGGAATCAAATTCATATGTTATCCTTCTGTCCTTGTCATCACTTTCTTCGGTGTCTTCATTCATCTGGGACTGAAACTGCCACTATCATGTCATCGTGTGGATGTTCAAAATATCTATAGGTACTTCTTTGCTATTTAATTAAAACATCCTCAATGCCAATTTATTGCAAAGGATAAATGGACAATCTTGTAGATAATGTATGGTGTTTGAAATTGCTCAGCTCAGCTGACCAATTATAAAATCTGGTTTGCCAGGACCTGTTGTTGTTCCCAGTAAAGATGTTTTTGTCAGCCAGTTGGTGCTACATATCAGCTAGTATACAGATAGGATGATGCAATCTCACGATAAACCTGATACTCTCTTGTGAATGCTTATTAATACAGAATTTCTTATCTGCTATTTCTCTTCCTAATTTTGGTAAAACAGTTAACTCCTGTAGTTGACCCAGGTGTTTTCACACCACTATTTTTTGCAAGTTCTAATCAGAATTTCTTCTCTATTGTCTTCTTAGGCTGTTTTCAGTATGGGCATTAAACATGACTATGCCATTCTGGGCTGGAGCACCTCTTCTATGAAGACAGGTTGAGTGAGTTGGGTTTGTTCTGCCTGGAGAAGAGAATGCTCTGGGAAGACCTTATAGCTGCCTTCAGTACCTAAAGGAGGCTTACAGGAGAGCTAGGGAGGGACTCTTTGTTAGAGAGTGTAGTGATAGGACAAGGGGGAATGGCTTTAAACTAAGAGGGTAGATTTAGATTAGATATAAGGAAGATATTTTATACTGTGAGGGTGGTAAGGCACTGGAATAGGTTTCCCAGAGAAGCTATGGATGCCCCATCCCTGGAAGTGTTCAAGGCCAGGTTATATGGGTCTCTGAGCAAACATGTATAGTAGAAGGTGATCCTGCCCATGGCTGGAGTGTTGGAACTAGATGATCTTTTAGGTCCTTCCAATCCAAACCATTCTATGATCCTATGATTCCTGTTATTTCCAAACTTTCATTCCCACCCTCCACCCTTCGGCTTTATTATGTTTTGTCTTCTCTTCTCCTCGTTGTAGATGAAAAAGATCTGATTTTGATCAAACAATATACCTTGCATGGATTACAGTAGTTCTTAAGAATTATGTTTTCATTCTAAATGGAATATTTTTAGTTGTGTTCTATTAAAATACATTAAAACTTCCAGGACTTCCTTGCCCATTGTGCAGCAAAATAAATACTTGTAGGTCATCTTCTTTGTTATCTTACTCCAAGGCATTCATATGGATGTAGAAGCCTTGTTTCTATTATTTTCAATTCTCAGCAAGTTTTCTGAGATGAAGAAGTTTTCTAGGTGCTCTTTCTTTTTCTTTCCACTTGCATATACTGAAAGGGTTTCAAATAAAACAGCAATTCCTTGCTTTGCATGGGCTATGGTTGTTTCTGACAACATGTGCTGTCCTTTTTACATACCAGGAAGCCAGATAGAGAAAGATATAAAATTTAAAGTAGCACTAACTATTAGATACAAAGCACAATGGCTTCAACGGATACATCTAATCTCTGTTAATTAATTCTAAACGGAATTGGAAGAGATGTAACTTCTGCAATTCTAAGTTGTCTGTAAAACTCAGGTCTAGGAGGCTTATGTCTAAAGTTAACTTTGGTGAGTTTTTGACATTTTATAGAGAGTACTCTTGTTCAGTATCAGGGTAATAATCTAAAGATCCCTGTGCAAGTCTTTAGGGACACCTACAATATACGAGGTTTTGTGACTGATAAATACAGCTTGTTGTTAAAGAACATATTTTGCCAGCGGGAAGCTATTCTGCAAAAATCTACCAGCATACTTCATAGGTTTAGTTATTTTTTTGCATATTTATACAGGTTTAAAATACTCTAAAATTAAAGCCAACAGGCAAATGAAAACCAAGAAATATTCTCTGAAATCTGGAAAACCAAACAGCCTGTGAGTTTGCCTTTAAAAGTAGTATTTAGGGTTATTATTATATATTGTATTACTTTTATTCTTATTTTTTTTCCAGCAGTCACAAACAAGAGCAACATCAAGATTATATATATACACACATATATATATATAAACTACTGCAATTTAAAGGTAAAATTAAGGTAAAAAAAAAGTACCAAAATAGTCAACATATGCAATGCCTCTATTGTTGTTTTGATATGGCATTATGACATGTTTTGATATGACATTGATATGTTGTTTTGTCCTGACATTAGATTTTGGTCTTAAATGCATTTAAGATTGCAGAATGCTGACTATACATTTTGCTATATATAGGTTGGGAGAAAAGTATTTTCTACTTTAGCATTTACTTAATCTTCTGCATAGTAATCTCTGAGAGGAGAGTGTTTATTGCCGGTAAATCATTGTTCTTGTTGATGTGATGTCATTTTTACTGTAAGTGCTGATTTTCTTGAGAGTTCTTTCAGACAAAATTTCTTTATAGATGATCCATGATCCTTTGAAACAAAGGGTCATTAACTCAAGACTTTTTTGTCTACAAGCTACAGTCTCTGCTTAACATAATGTTATTTCTTATTTGGGTCTTAATTCAGGTGTATATTAAAGAAAAGAGGTCTTGTCCTCTATCACTACAAGCCATTTTAAAAGAAAGAATCAGAATGGCTGAAACAAATTTGAAGAGAAATGCTACATAAATACTAGAATACAGAAACATAGAATGGTTTGGGTTGGAAGGGACCTTCAAGATCATCTAGCTCCAACACCTTAAAGAATATCTAGTTCCTGACGTGGGCAGGGATGCCACCCACTAGTCCAGGTTGCCCAGAGTCTCATCCATCTGGCCTTGAACTTGTCCAAGGATGGAGCATCCACAGCTTCTCTGGGCAACCTGTCACAGTGCCTCACCACACTCTGAGTGAAGAACTTCCTCCTAATACCTCATCTAAATCTCCCTTCTTTTAGCTTAAAGCCATTCTGCCTGAATAAAAAGTTGCTCTCCATCTTTTTTAAAAGCCTGCTTTAAGGAATGAAAGGGTGCAGTGAGATCTCCCTGGAGCCTCCAGGCTGAACATCCCCAGCTCTCTCAACCTGTATTCATAGGAGAGGTGCTCCAACCCTCTGATCATCTTTGTGGCTTTCCTCTGGACCCACTCTACATCACAGCTCCACATCTTTTTTTGTGCTAGAGACCCCAGACTTGGATGCTGGACTCCAAATGGGGCCTCACAAGGACAGAGTAGAGGGGCACAAGGCCCTCCCTTGTCCTGCTGGCCACTCCTCTTTTGATGCAGCCCAGGTTGCAGTTCGCCTTCTGGGCTGCAAGTTTGTAACGCTGGCTCATGGCTCAAGTTTTTCATCCTCCATAAACTCTAAGACCTTCTCTGCAGGACTGCTCTCAATGAGTTCTTCTCTCAGTCTCCACTCATGTTTGGAATTGCCCTACCACAAGTTTTTTTCTATTTCATTAGGTGGTCTTGATTTTGCTGCCACAGCCCTTATTTACAGGTTCAGGGAAACAAGAGATGTAGAAAGTGTGACTGGCAGCGAAGACTGAGGAAACTAAGTTTTTGAGAACCTCAGCCTTCTCCATGTCTGATGTTACCAGTTCTTCCTTCTTATTTATCAGAGCAAGAACACTGTTCTTGGCCTTTCTTTTCTGGTCAGTGTAACTGCAGAGTTCCGTCTTGCTGTTTTTTTGTATCTGTTGCCAAGCTTAGTTAAATCTGTGCCTTGGCTTTCCTGATCCTGTCCCTGTAAATCCAGACAGCATCCCTGCACTATTCCTAGGCCATGTCCCTTCTTCCACTTCCTGTACTTTTCCTCCTTGCACCTCAGTTTGACCAGCAGGTACTTGCACACCCATGAGTTTCCTGCCGTTGTTTCTTGCCTTCTTTTACACGGGGATGGAGAGTTCCTGCATTCTAAGAAAAGTGTTCCTAAAAAGTTGCCAGATCTGTTTAAATCCTGTGTCCCTAAGGACACTGTTCCAGGGGATGTCTTCCACTGGGTCTTTAAATATGTGGAAGTTCTCTGTTTGGAAGTTCAGGGTCCTGACCTTGCTCTTTATCAGGCCCATATATCTTGAGATCACAAACTCAACCAGCGCATGATCACTGCAGCCCAGACTGCCTCCAATCTTAATCTCTTTAATGAGTTCATCTGCGTTACTGAGCACTGGGTCCAGTAACGCTTCTCCCCCATCCAAAACTTGAGTTCTCTGCTGTTGCAAGCTTTCTTGATCAAAATTAATACTGCACAAATTTCATGCTACCACCTAAAACAGAAACAGGACTGAGAACAAGAAGTCACTAGTTAAGGAAATGTGAGGGACTGATTTTCTAAATGTGCTATATAGAATTTAATATGTTTTTTTCTTGTACAGCATTACTTTAGGGCTTTTAGCTTAGGAATTTATTGTTTGGTTGGTTGCTTGCTTTTTTTTTGTTGTTGTTTTGTTGTTGTTGTTGTTGTTGTTGTTGTTTGTTTTTAAATGGGTCATAAACCCAAGTTAACACATGAACATAATAAGATCAGCAACCTGGTTGAGATCAAGAATACAGTAGATTCAAAGATCTCTTGGAGATAAATCTCCAGTAAGCAAACACATAAGCAAGAATAAAAGCAGGACAAACACACAGGGTAGTCATCCCTAGAACACTCCACACAGCTGAGGAGGTTTCCTGAGTCTCTTGCAGTTTCTCTTTTAAATAATTGTCCAGTCATCCTTTGAATCCAGAGAAACCATTTATATTCACCAAGGTCCTATGGCAAAGAATGTTACAGGAAGAACCACCTCCTTTCCTAACAGGGAACGCTGGGAACAAGAGGAACATTAGAAATTTATTTGAATTATTTTTAATGCACTTAGCTAATGTTTTTGTAGAACTCTTAACAAAAACCCTGAAGTGCTTCTAAGTGTTACTGGTCAGATGAGAACCTCTATTTTCATATATGAATCTAGGATTGTTTTCCCTTTGAATATCATTTAACACTTATCTGTGTTGAATTTCACCCACTATTTTATATCCCATTACTGTTTGTAATATTCTAAAAAATCTACCATCATCTACCATCATCTTTAGTCTATCGATTTATTTTGCATCAAAACTGTGGTCATTTTTTCAATGTCCTCTTCAGGACATTTATGAAAATGGTGGATAGCACAGAACTCCACTACTAATCTTTCTCCACCACAGGAATTATGTTTCACTCCTACTTTCCATTTCTGGTCTCTTAACCATTTATTCACTACATTTGTCCATGTAAAAATCCCATGCACTAATGTGATGGATGCTTGTTTTCCTTCAGTGAAGACCGTTATTAAAAAAAATCTTTTGGAAATCCAGGGAGGCTATATTAATTTAATCACAGTTATCTCTGTGCTTGTCAACTTTGTCAAAGAGTATCAGTATATCTCTTGGGCAGAACTTCACAGAAGTCTTGATTTTCTCAAACATATCTATAGAGACATCCAATAATTGGTGCTTTCTTATGCTGTATATTGACTTGGTATAGAAGACAGACTTTCAGACCTGTATCTGTATTTCCCCCAGTCTCCCTCCAGCCCTCCTCCCCCCCCCCCCCTTTTTTTTTGTTTGTTTTTAAGAATATCATGTCTGATACCCTCTTGCCTTCATGTATTGAGTTTTATATGTGAGAATACATGCTGCATTTAGTAATTCTTCTATTTTATCATTCAGTTCATATTCACTGCTTAGTTTTGGTGAGCTGTTCAATTCATTTTGTCTGATGGTGTATAAACATACTAGTTCAATTTCAGATGTTACCTCTCCTGACTCCCTCCATCCCCAAACCAATGATGGGATTCCAGTTGGAAACCTTCTCTGCTCCTTTTACAGTGAACATCAGTTAAGCGAATATATTCAGCTTCTGCAAAATGATTCTGTCCTTAGTGCTCCTTTATATCTAAGATGAATAAATATGTCAATATAGAATCTGTATCTTGCCCTTTGTTCCCAAAGGATTGCAGGAAGGGCATGAAAGGGGGTTGATTCCTTTTGCTATCTGATGCCAGGAGGTTTGCTTGTTTGTTTGTTTGTTTGTTGGGGGGGGAGGTGTAGGTGGTGTGTGTAGGAATGGTCTGTTAAGCCATTAATTTAATACTAAGATTAGTTTACCATCTATAATATGTTAAGGTGTATTTGGCTGGTTGTTGTTGTTGCTGTTTTTGTTGTTCTTTTGTTTTTAATATCTTTTGTCTTGACTTTTCTTCATAATCATATGCAAATCAATTTATTTTTAGCAAATGCTGAGGTTCCAAGCTATTGGACGATTCCACGAACTTGAACTAGAGCAAATGCTATTAAATTTTTGATAAAATCACATAAGCAAACAAAAAGGATAAAGTGATATTTGCATACACTTAGGTGCTTTTATGTTTCAATGTACCTTGAAATATTTTTGTGTCTATTGTTTAGGTTACTTTATATTATTTTTAGGCTAATCAGTTGATAGTATTGTAACATACCTTAAGAAACTATTAGGTAAGCATTATGGTGAAAGATAACCAATAACATGTTTATTATTTATCTCGACCCCCAACTGCATTTAGGTACTATTTTTGTCAGTGAATATTTTTATATACATTAATTTTGCAAACAGTTATGCTGAAAGAAAATGTTATTGCCACATCTCTTGCCTTCGATCTCATTCTCCCTGAATACTTGTCATTAGCTTTCTGCTGGACAAGATTGCCTACAGCAGGGCTCTTGAAAGATATCACATGTGTATCCCTCATTAGTTTAGTTCAAAATCTGACACATTAGTTGATACTGACATTGTAGATGTCCTGTGATATAAGGACTGACTTAGCATTGAAACAGAATAGGAACTGCGCATACATATTCTTCCTCACAGTGTGCAGAGAAGTAGCTATTATAATAATATTTTCAAATATTTTCTCTACAAACATCTATCAGCAACATAATAAATTTGAGAAGTTTCTTTGTGACCCAGACTTGTTCTGTCATTCATTTTCAGATATTTAAGCCTTCCAGGTCTTAAATCAGTGTTATTTACTGCTGAGAAGTCAGGGGTTTTTGACTACTGCATGTCTCTGATCCTACTCCTACTTATCAATTCATATGCAATATGGTTATGGACTTCTCTCATCATCTCAGAGAAATCAAGCTGCTTAAATGCCTTCCCTTGGCTTAGGGCTTTGTTGCCTGTGATTTTATATATAGTACTAGGGTAATCATATTCAACAGCACAATGCTACACTCTATTCAGAGTATACATTAATAATGTCATTTTATATTTCTATATTTTTTCTCTGAATCACTGCAATGCTGTCTAAGTGTTCATATCTATAAAGAAAGGTGAAGTCTACCTTCTCCTCCAAATTGTTTACAAAACAGCCTATGTAAATGGAAGGTTCAAAGTCAATTGCTAATCAGTGTTGATTGCTTGAAATTTGGACAGAATTCCTGTGCTGTTTCTAAACTGTATCCCTTTCAGAGCTTGAAAGGAAAAGGTTGGTTTTGGCTAACTGGCAGGACAGAGCATATTATTCTGATTTTGGCCATTCATCACTGGCTCACAGCTTCTAATATGAATGCCATCACTACATTTCAAATTTCTATTCCTTCCAAGCTCTCTCATTCGTCATTTGCATTATACTGATGGGTGTCATTCTCTGCCTTATTATTTTTATTTTTTTTTTCCTTTATTTATTTATTTATTTTTTTTTTCTTTCTGACAGCTGCAATGGGCAGTATCCTAAGTACAAAAGAGAGCATCTCTTCACTAGCCATCTGGGAGGACTGTGTCTGTGTTCCCTCCTCCCCCCAACCTTGTGTCCTCTACACTCTATCATTGAATTAAATGTCAAATATCCTTTTTTTTTTTTTTGGGGGGGGGGGGGGGAGAGTGGGGTGAGGGTGGGGGTGGGGGGGCAGGAAAGGGGTGATGTAAAATTCTGATCCATTCATTTCTTTCCACTCTTGAGGTGGTGATTGGGATTTAAATTTGTGAAAGAGGCAATCACAGGTTCCACTGTCATTGCTCCATGGAAGCTCTGAACCTCCATCTCATGTAAAGAAATTAATTTTATCACAGTAGTGATTTCTGAATATGTAGACTAATATAACTTCTCTGAAAGCATAAAGCATGATATGTTCATTCTAAAAAAGCACATTTATAACAAGCCATTATTAAAAATAAACAAAAATATATTTTAAAAATAAATAGGAATTATATAATTGGTTCAATTAATTCACACTTAATGGTATCGAGTTGACCCTCACATGGTGCATGAGGGTGTAGCTGTAGAGAATACAATGCAGACAAGTAGTATACATTACTTCTTCCTAAGACTTCCAAAGAATAACAGGGAAGAAATACAGCACAAATATTTATAGAGTGGTTCTACCTAAAGCAGAAAAAAAATCTCACTGATTTATCCTGAATTTTTATCATGTTGTATCATGCTACTATGACAGGGCGTGAAACAAATATTATTCTTAGAGGGAGAAATTCATCAGGTTTCCATGTAAGCTGTATATAATAAAAATTCTGGAAGCTGGTGTTGAAAATTACATATATTTATTCAGAAAATAAAATATCAGATTTATCCAAGAACCTAGCTCTTAACTTTTCTTCATGTTTACTTGAATGGTTCATGAATAAAAGGTCCATCTTTTGAAATGACTCAGAAATTGTTGCAGACCTTTGCTTTCTACCTGTTAGACTATGTGTAGAATTATCTTCAGACTGACAGCATTCCAGTTACCTAAATGCAATTTGTGCACATGCATACATTAGAGAAAATTAAATACCATATGGTGCTGAGCCAGTCACAATTTGTACTGCTTGAAAATAGCACACTTTTGAAGCCTGCTGACAAATTTTATGGGTTTTCTCTCTTGCTAATTTATGGAAAAATAGCTCTTAACCATTTATCCACAGAAGCACTGCCTAAACTGTGGCCATAAAAATTCACTGCAAGAACTATTTCTAAGTAAATGACTGTCTATAAAACACAAAAGACCTATGAAAAAAAAAGGTTTTATCTCTTAAAATGCTTTTTTATTTTATTTTATTTTATTTTATTTTATTTTATTTTATTTTATTTTATTTTATTTTATTTTATTTTATTTTATTTTATTTTATTTTATTTTATTTATTTTATTTTATTATTTTATTTTATTTTATTTTATTTTGTTTTATTCCCTGGCTTGTCAGGGTTGTGGGGTTGTGCTGTATTTTTACTGCTCAAAACCATCTCAAGCAGTGGAGTTAAATCTAGCTGTTTCTGCTGCCCCTCACACTCACTGATGTCTCTGCACATCAGAGGGTTTCACAGTGAATGGGTAACTCATTTTCTGGCATGATTTCAGGGTTGTGTTTGTGCCTTCTACTGGTCAGCCAATGCAGCTGGGTGGCATTAGCCAGATGTTTTCATTAAATTGAGGGTAAAATGTGGGGTTATAATGAAATAGAGCTGTTAAGAGTATCTGGGTAAAAAAAACAAAAACACAAAGCATACTTGGCTGTGTGTATAAACTTTTAGTGTAACCTTTAATGTTTAGCATGAGCAATGACTTTTCGTTTGCTTTGTGTGAAAGCTGTAAGCTACTGAAGCAGCAAATAGAGCACTTAATCTTCGTATTTCTTTACCACATTCATTCTCTATCTGAGATTGGAGGCCCCTCACATGAGATATTGGTACATGTGATAAGAAAACTTTGAGACAGATTCTGTATCTGTGGTGTAATTGCCTGAAGTAACTAGGAAAATAAAACTAACATTCACATTTTAAAGAAAATGTACAGCATTGAAGAGGCTTTCAGGGTAGGGCATAGCAGCATTACCTGAACGTTCCCTAGGCTTCCAACCTTAGATGCTATTGTGCTGGGGAAACCTGGTGTGCTGACTCAAAGGAACAGTACAGAACATAGAGTGGAGTGGAGACACCACGGCTAGGCTCTGTAACCAGGTGGGGACTCTATCGTTCTTGTGCACACTGAGACTGATAAGCTGCACTTTTTGCTACCCTGAGCCAAGTACCTGTCATGTTTTGACAAATGCTGTACCCTAGTGTACTTTTTGCTCATTATAATATCATTATAATACCAAAACACACCTCCATCCCAAAAGCTACCTTCCTCCAAGGTGCAACCACCCCTCACTGAGCATGTGATCTGAATTTCTCGGAGACTATTACTTTGAACGGAGGTGGGAGAACTTTTCACCAATCACAACTAAGATATCACAGAATCACACAGAATCACAGAATTTCTAGGTTGGAAGAGACCTCAAGATCATCAAGTCCAACCTCTGACCTAACGCTAGCAGTCCCCACTAAACCATATCCCTAAGCTCTACATCTAAACGTCTTTTGAAGACTTCCAGGGATGGTGATATGCTTGACTAGAGCCACTCAAGCTCCACCTAAAAGATAGAAAATAATATAAATTGGCCTAAGAGTGAGGGGGATGTTAGGGAAGATACCACTGTCAGGGGAGATACTATTCCGAGGGAATACAATGTCCTTAGGACCTCCTTACTCCTGAGACCAGTTGACAGGCTGAGCCTCTCTTCCCCCCCATTGGTATGCCTTTGGGTGAGACTTGAACACTTGGTTATAAATCTTTCTAGAGTCTATGATCCTTTTAACATGTTAATTTCTAGGCTGCGCACCTGTAACACCTGTAACACCCATGTATTTCATGCATGTTACCTTGCTTTTGCAGACAGTCACTATCGCCAGCAATCCAAAGAACCTGTGTACCTGTTGCTGTAATAAATCACACTTGATTGCATTGTTATAGCTCTCATTAAGTGCGACTAGAGTAAGGGAGGTTATACGTTATTGGTGAATCTGTGACCATGATAGTTCAGTGTTCTGAATCCAACCAGACACCTAATGGTTAATGTGTTATTGGTGAATATCCAACCGAACCCCTAATGGTTAATACGTTATTGGTGAATATCTGACTGGACCCCTAACGGTTAATGCGTTATTGGTGAAATCTGTGATTGTGATAGTTCAGTACCCTGAATCCAACCAGGCCCATAACGGTTAATCAGCTATACTCCTTAACGCGACAGTATCTCCCAAAACAAGCACAATGCTCTAACATCTTAGTGACATTTCACCCTGATCTGTTCTGGGTCCCTGTGTAGGTAAGGGAGGGAGAAAGCAAGTATTATTATACTTAATAAATAATTTTGGAAAGTAGTTCACTTTGGTTACCTTGTCTGTGAGCAAGCAGAAGCCACCTCAAGGCTGGTAACTCAGGTTTTCCAAGCCATAGCAGGCCAAAGATACACCATTTTCTTCAGGAGGTGGAGTAAATGCACTTTGATACCATTTTAAAGATGTTTTCAGAGTCAAAAGATATATTACAGTGCATCCCTTGAACCCGCACATTTGTTCAGTTGTATGTTATTTTTTCTACCATATGTAGCTTCCTGCCTTCTGGGCCTAGGAAATGTTCTCTCACTACCTGTTTTAAGTGTCAGATCGAGGAACTTCTTTTTTATATTGTTCTTAACTGGACACTTTCTAATCTTTATAAGCATACAGTGCCCCAAAGTGTTCACATGACCATTTTTTTGTTTTGTTTTGTTTTGTTTTGTTTCCTTTTTTTAAATGGGAGGGCATAGCTCTCACTGGAAGTCTGCCAGGACCACATCTGGCTGAAAGCAGATACGTATCTCTATCTGAAAGCAGATACATATCTCTATCTGAAAGCAGATAGGTATCTCTGCAGATACGTAGATGGGAAATATAAGACGGTTCCTAGCTTTGTAAAAAATGTGTCTGATCAAAAGTCAGATCTTTTGAAAATACTTTATTTATTTATTTATTTATTTATTTATTTGTTAGGATGAAAACTGAGAGCTGGAACAACTGAAGAATAAACTGCCATTCTGCACCAGCAGGACACTGTATCTGCCAGTGACCTTCTTGGCTGCCTCTAAATTCTCCAAACACTTCACTTTTCCTCAGTAAAGATTCCAATGTACATAAAGGCCTGCATCTGCACATGCTTAGGATATTCTATAGCTTAACAAAGTTGTTCAGTTTAGTATTTAGCTTGCAAGTGACTTTCATCAGTCTTTCTGGTCAGGGAAGAGATGGTTTTCAACCTAATTCACCTGAGGAGCCAGATAGAAAGCCTGAGCATATGTTCTTTCTCCCCTGACCTGCACAGAGTATAAACAAAGGAAAAGGACAAAAGAGTGAAGATGCATGTTCATAAATTGTATACAGGATATAAATTGCAGCAAGACTGAGGACCAAGTCTCCTCTGTTCCCCCCATTTTCCTCTTTGATAGTTAATTCCTTAGTGAATTGGTCACCAGTTCAGTCTCATAGACTTTCTTTCTTTATTGTTTTAATTTTTAAAGAATGAGCTAGGAGCTGTCCCTGCTAGAAAATCATTTATTTCTTTCCCTATTGGGGATTCTCCCAAGAGATAGGAAATAGGGAATGGCAAATAAGGAACTGAACCCTTTATAGTTTCCTGAGAGTGCTACTATGTAAGCTACTACAAAAATTAACTGTACAGTCCATAAAAAGCTGGCTTGGGTGTTTGAGTACATCTAATTAAAACTAAAAGAACCAGGATCCAGGGAGTCAGACACAGTTGTGATTCTGACTGCTAATGCCACTGTATGGCATGGATCTGGGTGCAGCAATCCAGATAGCTGTCTCTTAGAGGTGCTTCAAAGGCACATTTCCCATGTATTTTTTCCTACCTAAATATGACAAAATTAATGATAAACAAATGGTATTAACATAACAGAGAACTATTTGTCTATTAGGTGAACAAAATAATAAGCCATTGTGCATTTGATCTGAAGCAGTAAATCTGCTGGTCTAAGATCACCTTAGATTGCAGAATGGCATCTGCAATCTCTTATCTCTGGATTTTGTTCCACTGCACTTGTTTTATGTGTGTATGTCATGATATGGTGGACCACAAGTACCGTATCTTGCGTTTTTATTTATTCTTCCTGTCTTTTCCTAAGCAGCAGCATTTTATTTATTTATTTATTTATTTTCAAAGGCAATGACTAGAACTTCGGCCTCTGTTTGAAGTATACACTAATATATTTATTTCTTGTTAGTACCTATTATATATAAACTACTCACTGAAATTTGAAGACACTGCTATTACAAGAGCAGTTATAGCACTTTGAAGGTTTGTTGAGTCTTGTATACTATTTTATCAGACATAAAAATATACCATTTAAGCATAGTAAAAATACTTGGTATTGGGTGTCTATCTACTAATTACTCCCACTGTAGGTAGTGGAAGAAATTTAAGGAGTTCTGGCTGGATTTTTTTTTTTTTTTTTAATATTAGTTGGTGCCATAAATATTTTTTTCTATTGATATTTCATTCAGTATTGGATATAACTCTCTGCCCTGATCCTATATGGAATTGCTCAGAGCTAACAGTACTTGTGGACCTCACTTGTCACTGCTGTGATATCAACTCTGACAAAGCCCCTGCAAGGTGGTGTAACCCACTCTTGTTTTGATATTGTCTACCAAATTGTGTTATATTTTGCCACTGTCAATAGCTTCATTTATACTTCTTCAAACTGACTGAGTTAATTATTTGCCAAATTCAACACACTTTGCCAGACTTCAATGTTCCATTTTTCTCCCTGACTTTTGGTTTCAAATAAAAATTGCAGTTTAGTATTTTATTGAATATACTTGGTGAATTTCTACTCACAATCCTTTCCTTACATAATCAAACCTGCAAGAATGGCTCTTTAGCTTGTTGTTAGTCACTGATTTTTCTATTGTTTTACTTTCCAATCTGTATGTTCTCAGAGCTTTATACCTAACTAGATTGGTATAATGGCATCTCCAGGTGTTTAATCACAAAAAATAGCTATTGTTATTATTGTCCACTTTCCATTGGCTTTTGCGTTTAACTTCAGAGTAAGATTTGGGATGATAGAAATGTCTGTTGTCCTTAGGCGTGTTGACCATTTGAAAGAGTTGGTAAAGTGGTAATGAGAAAATGGCACCTGAATGGTAGCACTACTGCTGGGAGTGGAAAACAGGAACCCAGTTCTTCCCACTGATTTTATACTGATGTAACTGCATTTACCACAGGCACGTATGGTTGCAGTAGTAACCTGGAGAACTCTCTAGTGTAGAGTGGAGAAACATCATACTGTCAAGACAGGAAGTAGCAGGTGACAAGTAGGCTAAGGAAAATTTCTACAGACAAACTGGAAGCATGGTATTCTTTTGGACTATAAAATGTTACCGAAGAGACAGTTAATATTCTGTGATTATCGAAACGGTTAACAATCAACCATACATTCAGCGTATGTCTCAGTGGCTTTGAATTTTGTTGGCAGCTTGTATTGACAGAAGTCAAAGCTTCCCATTGAAGTGAGGAGACAGAGAAAACAGTGATTTCTAATCCCAATGCAGCTTTTATGATTCAGATGAACTTGATTTCTTCTCCACACTAAGCTTTTATTTTCTGACTAAGAATATAAGGTTGCTTACTCAACCTTTGTTTAAAAGAGCCTGGTGCCCGGGTCTCCTGAGGCATGTTGTCATAGAGGTGTATTTGCAGCAGATTAAGCCACACAGATCTGAATTTCATGTTCTCTTACTGTCAGTCATCTTCAACATTCTTCATTCAGAAACTGTTTTTAATGTTTCCCATGCATTCATCCCCTGCTCTAAACATTGTCCCCTTGGTAATCTATATGGCACTTATGCAAGCAGTAGGCTGAATTGTCAGTACAGTTTGTATCCCCATTAAGAAATATGGATCTCTGTTGCTGCTCAAGGTCAGCATAGTCCTTCTAAAAGATTTTACAGAGAGAACAAGTGTCACCTGACAGAATATGAAGGCAGGTCATTTGCTACAGTACACATTTTTAGAAGCTTGGGTACGAAAGTCTTAACCTCATTCCATAAATTACAATGCAGAGTGTCCTCTGTGTTCTAAAATTATGCCTTTTATGTGAGGTCAATATTTCTACAGGGTTTTATAGTGAAAATAAGTCTTTGATGAACAATTTTCTTCTCCTCTCCTCTCCTCTCCTCTCCTCTCCTCTCCTCTCCTCTCCTCTCCTCTCCTCTCCTCTCCTCTCCTCTCCTCTCCTCTCCTCTCCTCTCCTCTCCTCTCCTCTCCTCTCCTCTCCTCTCCTCTCCTCTCCTCTCCTCTCCTCTCCTCTCCTCTCCTCTCCTCTCCTCTCCTCTCCTCGCCTCGCCTCGCCTCGCCTCGCCTCGCCTCGCCTCGCCTCGCCTCGCCTCGCCTCGCCTCGCCTCGCCTCGCCTCGCCTCGCCTCGCCTCCCCTCCCCTCCCCTCCTCTCCCCATTTTGTAATCCTAGTAAAGTTATAGTTTGAACTGCACTTGGAGCTATAATAACTGCAAACAGTAGTGATTATGATAAAGGCTATGGAAAGGCAATCTTTTCAGTCTTAAACAAAAAAGACTCACTTTGCAGTCATTATACAGCTATTCACCAGAGTCATAGAGACTGAGGTGTTATAAAAAGGAATTATAAAAATTGTGTTAGTAGTAGTAATAGTACAGTCATGTCTGAAATCAGCTCTGAAAGAAAAGGTTAAGAAGTGATGAAAGAGTAGATTTATTTTAAAAGTAATAATTCATTGAAGTTCTTCTACCTAGTGGGAAAGAATACATTTTGTTTTTATGTAAATGAAAGTTGCAGGTATTGTTATAGTTAAAGGGAAGTTGAGACAGAATCATTTTAGAGAGCTGCCATTTTTTCAATCCTGATTGCTTTTTGATACTTTACCTTGTGAACAGTAGCAAACAATTTTAAACAACTCTTGCAGTTCTTAATGGGTTTGAATGCAAAAACTTAAAGATGTTGGTTTTGAGATGAACTAATACCAGGTATTAAAATATTACATTCAGTAAAATAAGTTAGGAAACTGCAGAAAACACAGAATAGGGTTCTTTCTAATAACTTTCTGACACTCTTTTCCTAAGTCTAAAAGGAGAGGAGACTGATTTCACTTCCTTGCACACAACACTAGTCCAGAACCACAAAGACCAGCTGCTACAGCAGAAACTCTTAAAAAATTAATCAAGTCCAGTAATGAATTATCAGAGGCATACCCTACCTAACCTGTAGGCAACAAAACTCAGGACAAACAGCTGTTTTGACATTTCTAGCTGGGAATCTTACCCTCCACAAACATATTTGATGCTCAGACATGGTCTCTTGGCTGCTTGTGTTCGTCCCCATCTGTCAGAATGGCACTGTGCCCACACACAAGGTGGCATGTCAGCTTCACTAGGGCATAGGTGCCAAGTAAATTCTGCTGTTTGCAGAGCTTTGCATGTGCTAGTTCTTCAGTGGGAAGCCTCTGCTCTGTCACAGCAAGGCTGCCTCTCAACATGACTCCGTACACTTGACTGCACCTGTTGACTCTTAGGTATCTAAAGAAGAATACATAAATAGTACAAACAAGAAATATTAGCACTCAGGAACAGATTTAGGAATCTATATTTCACTATTACCTTCCCTCCTCCCCCCCACAACAATCTCATGAGAAAAGCCTACTTTTTAGTTTGGGGCAAAAATAAATTATAGGAGACAAATCACAACCTGACTCATCTGTTCAGTCTGGAGAGAAGTGTGCTGGCATAATTTATTTAATCATTATTAATACTTTCAATTTACTACAGGAGTGTAATCCTTATTTTATCCCAGTGCATGAACCGTAAGAATAATAGAATGGCTTGGGTTGGAAAGGACCTTAAAGACATAGACCATCTAGTTCTAACCCTCCTGCCATGAGCAGGGATACCACTCACTAGGTCAGGTTGCCCAGGACCCCCTCCAACCTGGCCTTGAACACATCCAGGGATGGGGCATCCACAGCTCCTCTGGGAAACCTGTTCCAGTGCCTCACCACCCTCTGAGTGAAGAATTTCCTCTTAACAACTTATCTAAACCTCCCCTCTTTTAGTTTAAAACCATTCCCCCTTGTCCTGTTATTATCTGCCTGAATAAAAAGTTGCTCTCCATCTTTTTTATAGGCCTCCTTTAAGTAATGAAATGGTGCAATGAGGTCACCCTGGAGACTTTTCTTCAGGCTGAACATCCCCAGCTATCTTAGCCTATATTCATAGGAGAGGTGCTGCAGCTCTGATCAACTTTATAGCTCTCCTCTGGACCCACTCTCACAAATCCACATCCTTCTTGTGCTGGGTGCCCCAGATGCAGACGTCCAAGTGGGGCCTCATAAGGTCAGAGTAGAGGGGTACAATCTCCTCCCTTGATCTGCTGGCCACTCCTCTTTTGATGCAGCTCAGGATGCAGTTCATCTTCTGGGCTGCAAGTGCGCACTGTTGGCTAATGTAGAGCTCTTCATCCTCCATGATGAGGATAACCCCTAAGACCTTGTCTGCAGGACTGTTCTCAATGAGATCTTCAACCAGTCTTCACTCATGTTTGGTATTGCCCTGACCCCAGGTACAGCACCTTGCACTTGACTTTGTTGAACTTTATTAGATTCACATGGGCCCACTTCACACACTTGTCCAGCTCCTCTTCCTGGATGGCATCTCTTCCTGGTACTTTATCAACTGCACCACTCAGCTTGGTGTCATCTGCAAATTTGCTGAAAGTGCATTCAATCCCATTGTCTATGCCTATGAAGTTATTAAACAACACCAATCCCAGGGTGGACCCCTGAAAGGAGACCACTTGTCACTGGCCTCCACCTGGGTATAAAGCTATTGAATACAACTCTTTGGCTATAGACATCCAGCCAATTCCTTATCCACTGAATAGTTCAAAACCATATCTCTCCAATGTGGAGAACAAGATGTCACATGGGACTATGTTGAAGTCCTTGCAGAAGTTCAGGTAGATGGTCAGACTTTCCTTGTTACCTGATGCAGTTACCCTGTCATGGAAGGCCACCAGATTGGTAAGACACAGTTTGAGCTTGGTGAAGCCATGCTGGCTGTTTGGATCATCTCGTTGTCTTGAATGTACCTTGACATTGCTTCCAGGAGGTTATGTTCCATAACCTTTCCAGGCACAGAGGTGAGTCTCAGTGACTGAGACTGTGATGCATGTCATTGGGCCCCATAGGCTTGTACCTGTTCAGTTGCATTGGGTGGTCTTGAACATGCTCTTTGCTTACAGTGGAAGGAACTTTACTGCCCCAACCCTCATTTACAGGTTCAGGGATTTGGTATACATGGGAAGCCTGACTGGCAGTGAAGACTGAGGCAAAGAATTTGTTGAGTACCTCAGCTGTCTCCATGTCTGCTGTTATCAGTTCTCCCTTCTCATTTATCAGAAGGGGAACACACTCCTTGGCCTTTCTTTTCTGTCCTGTGTATTTACAGAATCTTTTCTTGTTATTTTTTTCATCCCTTGCCAAGCTCAGTTCCATCCATGCCTTGGCTTTTCTGATCCCATCCTTGCAAATCCAGACAGCATCCCTGCTCTCTTCCCAGGCCACATGTCCCTGCTTCCACTGCCTGAGAATTTAAGTGTATTGAAAAGCCAGGCACTTAAATTGGGTACTGTGCTTGGTTAACTCTTTGAGAAGTCTATGTATATGAGAAAGCATAGGAATAGCTTCCTTAGCAATAAAGGACATAATCGCCTAAAAAGTGAGAAATTGTGAGTCTTCAGAGACATTACTGTGCCTTCTTCTTATAACAGTCTACATAGCTGGTCTAGGGAAGAAAGTTGCACTGCCTAGGGTGTACTAATTAATATTTGGTTCTATTTATTATTAAAATTATTTTATTTGGTGGAAAGCTGAACTAACTGAAGTCTTTTAAAGGACAACTCTGTTTTTCAAAAACACCTCCTCTGATTTGCACATAACTGGTTATTCATAGCAGTCAGAAACAGAAGTCTTCATCGTTCCTTTTATATCTTGTGGATTTTAAGTTTCATAGGGATGTTTGCTGTAACACTGATGAGACTTCGAACAACCTTACCAGATGCTCAAAAATCTTGTCTTTTTTTTTCATCTCTTATTGCCACATAACTACTCTGTTTTATGTGTGACTCATCCCTCTGTGCTTCAATCTTTTCAATTTCTTCAAGTTGCATTGAAAGATTCATATAACCTGAATTTTCAGCTGTATTTACATTTTCTAAAAAAATGTCTAATTTCTAAATATGTATTATATTTTAAAACCTTCTAATATCCTGATTAGTCATAAATATATTTGAAGAGATTTTTTAAAAGCTAGAAATAATCACAAATTATTTGAAATCTTCCAGAAGCATACCTATCTGTTCTTATCTATTTTTATTTTCTACCTACTGACTGTACTGAGACATGTAAGTTTAGCAACTCAAAAAGATTTAATCCAGCAGAATGATACATAAAATCACATCTTCTTGTATTTATTCCCTTCCTTGACACTAACAGCATCTTACTCTGTTTTTCTGACATGTATCTTTTTGATTGGTGTATCTTATGTTTTGCTCTATCTCCATAAATATTATTAAATTTTTTCTTAGGCTTTATTTATATTGAAGTAGAAATATTCCAAGGACATATTTTCTTGAGTATTTCTGTCCTCTAGTTCACAGTGTTTGCCCTTTTTTTTTTTTTTTTTTGGTGCCCTACTCTGTTATTCTCCAACCCTCCAGCACTATATCATATTATTCTAACTACATAGTGTATCATTCTACTTCACCTGCCCTACCACTCTATCTCTTAGCATCTTTGACAAATTATCACCATTATTTCCCTTCTAACTGTTCTTGTGCCATTCATCACCCACGACATTAAATAACTGCTCTTCTATCAAAATAATATACCTACATCATCTAGGCAAGTGAATATTCAACCATTTTCTATTAGAGATGGCCTGAGACTGACACATTTGTCCCACCTGGCTATTCACAGATAAATGGGTGAACTGATCTGTTAAAAAAAAAAAAAAAGTAATGATGTTAGTGTTTCCATTTAAACATCTCTCATTTCTTTTTTTTTTTTTTTTTCTTTTTTTTTTTTTCTTCTTTTTTTCCCCACATGTGACAATCCATAAGTACAAAAGTTCATCATGGAAAATGCTGGCACTGATGTAAACTATTAAGGGCATTTTAATTCAGTGTTTTTTCCATATGAAAGAATTACATTTCACTTTTTGTGGTGTGTGTGGATTACAGCAGTTTTATATTAGAAAGGCTTGACCTATCATAATAACACCAGTTCACAAAATTGATAGATCTTCTTTAAGGCAAATCTACTCCCTGTATCTAAAAGACAACTGTCTGAAATGGAGTATTTCACTAGCACTTATAACGCTAATATTTCATATTGCATTTTAACTACAAATGGAAAAAATCCTTCAAAATTTCTTTAAGCTATAAACATTAAGAAAAGCTATATAGATATTTTGAGCTGGGAAAATGATGAAAGGAATGTTTTATGTTTTTTCATTATTTTATGATTTTAAACTTTTGTGATGACATTCAGTAGAAGCAATATAGATCACATTTCATTTATTGAGGAGACATTAATACCATTTAAAATTCTGAATTTATAAATCAAAATATATGACAATTTCACTGAAATAATGACATTGGACATTTAGAAATTTTAATAAGACAATGAGTCAGGCTCCGAGTACTCAAAGAGTCACAGAATCACAGAATAGTTAAGCGGGGAAGGGATCATCTAGTCTAATCCCCCTGCCAAGCAGAGAATATTGCACAGAATTGCACCCAGGTGAGTTTTGAATATCACCAGATAAGGAGACTCCACAACCTTTCTGTACAACCTGTTCCAGTGCTTTGTCACCCTCATGGTAAAAGAATGTTTTCTCCTATTCACCTGGAACTTCCTGTGCTTCAGTTTGTGTCTGTTGCCTTTTGTCCTCTTGCTGGGCACCATTGAAAAGAATCTGGCCAGAGGAAAAAAAAAAATCTTAGGCTAACATCTTTAAAATAGATGCTGTACCAAGTTAGGAGACCAAGTTAAAAAGATGAAGAGGTTTTGAAATTCAGCACTGAGGGACCTAAAAATTAAGCACTCTATTATTTTCCATGTTACTGACATGGCATTCAGCAGGCCTGAATGAAGAAGAGAAGTGGTGGAACAACCACAAGCCTTCCTCGTGCCATATTAACAGACCTGATCCTTAGCCACCAGTATTAGTCCATGAATCTTGAATTCTTTTGGCTCAGGAGCAAAGATCCAAGAGATATTAGTCTTGTCAAGACTAATGAATAATGATGTGATCTTGGCATTCTTGAGAATGCAACTCCATTCAGGCTGAGATGAGTGTACTTTTTCTACCTTTGTCAAATCACGAAGAAGCTTGCTTAGTTCATGAGAGAAAGTGTAAACAGTTAACTACAGAAAAAAAAAAATAATCAGAGAGGAATTCCAAATTCATATATACTTTTCTGCAGTCCTCATTATGGGACTTATGCCACAAGTTTTGCATTTTTATAGGTTTGTCAAGGAAGAGTCATCTGGCCAAGATCATTTAAGGCAGAAATTTATATATATTGGTTACAGCATAATTACAGTATTTGCCTTATTTAGGTTTCTATTCCAGTGCAGGATGTCTTAGAAACAGGGTATTATAACACTGACTTTTAGTAAGCTAAAGTTGTTTGCAAACTGCAACCCTAATTTCTCACTTTTCTAAAATAAACATTTAATCTGTGGTGAGCCTTAATGACCACTGCCAAGGATAATAAGAATAGATTTCTTTCCTTTGTACTGATATCAGTCTGGCCAGTTTTTAAATTTTACCGCATCTTAATCCGCATCTTAATGAAATTCATGCAGTTCAAATACAATCTTAAGCACTCCTTTTGGGTGCCATTACCCATATGCCCTAGTATAAACAGTTATTTATTATTCATTTTTTCACCTGAATTAATGAAGACCAAATCTTTCATCTGTTCATAATATAAAAAGGGTACATACCACTCTTTTTTTTTTTTTTTTTTTTTTTTTTTTCCCTTTGTCTTTGGCTGTAAGGGAGGGAAAATCTGAACAATGATTTTATTTCTGAAAGTCTAATTGAAGGCAATCATGATACCACACTGGGTTTTCATGTTTATTTGAAGTCTTGCATCCGATAACATGGAGATACGGAGTTATTATCAAAACCTGTGTCCTTTCCTTGGCCACTGTTAATAGAGACATGCCAATCTCTGGAAGCAGTATGGGTGTTCTATGATTACAGTAATTTTTCTCCTAACAGACATAAATGGAATGGCATTACTCCAAAAAATAGAGCTGATTGCCGCTTGCTGTTTGCCATGATTGTTCTCTAGAAATGAAAGATGAGTTTTCTTTCCCATCTTCATATGTGTGAAATGAGTTTCAAATTAGTGGTGCATCACTGGGTGCACGGTGATGAAGCCTTGTTTCCAGATGCACACATATTGTGTATGAGGGAGAGGGGGGAAAGGCAGAGGCATAGTTTCAGGCCATAGTCAGGCCTTTTGCAGCTCACCTTGCATGTCATCTGGCAGGAGCCGTCTTGCAGCACCTCATTTTTCTTGATTTCCAGGTGGACTCCAAACTAGATGGACAATCAATCTGGTCATCTGCACCTACATAACCAGCCAACTCTGCTACAGGTAACAGTTCAGCTAATTTACTACAAAGGAGTAACATGTCCCTCCCTCTTCCCTGTAGTGCTTGACCTTCCACCTTCTTTTTCCTCTGCTATCAGATCTGTCAGAGCCGTTCCCTGCACCAGAGCTATTCTGTTTCTTCTTTCTTCTTTGTTTCCCAAAAGTCTTATTTTGCTTCTTGTGCTAAATCTATTTTGCATCATTTGGAATCTGTTAATATTAAAAACCAATGTAAGAAATCATTTTTCTCTAATATTTAAAGAATTCTGAAAGACATCTTGGGCATTAGGCATTGGGTCATGATGGGAGAGGATTTGTAGTGACATATTCTGTGGGTCTTTTGTTTTTAAGGGAAGAACCCCTTTTAACTGTGTGTTTTGCCCGATTAAAGAAACCAGATTTGGAAGGAAACTAACAAACAAACCCATGCTTTCCTCTTTACAACACACAAAACCCCACCCTTTTCAAAGCATCTGGCACATATACATGGACAGATGCAGACAGACCTAAATTCATTCTGCCCACCCTGCAAGATGGCTGGCTTTACTCCAGCTCCCATCCAAAAGCTGTATGGCTTTGATAGAGCATCACTGAGCCTGGACTAATAAACCTTACCTCTCAGGAGCTAAACACAACACCATGCAGCTAATGCAGCTCTGCAGCTTCTGGCCAGGATGTGGCTGGCTGTTGGCTTGCTCAGAGAACGAGCAAAATAGATTCATGTCTGTCTGTACTTGTCCTTAGAAATTTATTTCATGTTTCTGTTAGTTTCCCTTTTCACCAATAACCCATCCAAATATTTGGATAAAAAAAATAATATAAATCACTATTTAACCTTTAGCACACCTTCATTCACTGCATCTGGTGAATGTTTATACTCACAATCCTAGTAAGAAAATCTGAATCTCCTTCTAATTACATCTTCAAATCATAATTGCACAAATAACGTACATGATCACAAACTGTGCAAAAGAAGGAGCATAAGAAGTTGGAATAAGGAAGGAGAAAATAGTGTATTTTGGTATTTAATTATAATGTTCATAAACATTAATAAACATTCATAAACATTTAATTTTCAGATACTATTGAGTTAAATGTCTCAAACAACTTCCCAAAATCCTTTCACGTTTTGCTTTTCTATTTGCATACTGTGGTGCTGGAGGAACATCAAAATAGTTGCACAGGTAAAAAATTAAAGGAGATTTTAATGACTGCTGGATACTGATGTGATGCCCACACTTGGGGCAGGGAGTGAGGAGTTTTTGGAGTAAATATTTTGCTTTCACTGTGGACAGGTGAAATTTCATAGGTGCTATAGTCATGTTGAAGCTCTCGAAGTAAAAATGGGTTCATTTCCAGAAAGAATCTTTTGTACTTACATTCCCTGTACATTTTAACATCTTCACCAATCTAGGGAATCACATCAGTAATGACAGTAAATTTTTCTGTTCATTCCAAGCATGACAAATGGATTTGAGCTCTATGGGCTCAAGACACAGCCCTTGGCTGATGGCATGCCTTCCAAAATAACTCTTTTTTTTTTTTTTTTAAATATGAATGGTGCTTGAGAGATTACCTTAAGACAGGATGCAAACTTAACCAAAGTTTATTGCCACATAGTTTTAGGAATTATTTTCTGCTAGCTACTGGTACAGGAATGGTACAGGGGGTTGGATGAGGGGGGTGAGGGGTGAGGTTGAGGAAAGGGGTTGAATCTTTCTTGCTTCCTCTCTACAGCTATCTGAAAGGCAGTTGTGGGGAGCTGCTATCTTGCAGATAACTAGTGATGGGACTAGAGGAAATGACTTCAAGTTGCACCATGGAAGGTTTAGGTTAGGAATTAAGAGACATTTCTTCTCAGAAAGAGCAGTCAGATATTGTGACTGGTTGCCCAGAGAGGTGGTGGCATCACTGTCCCTGGGGGTGTTTAAGGAAAGGTTGGACATGGTGCTTAGGAACATGGTTTAGTGAGTGACATTGGTGGTAGGGGAGTGGTTGGACCAGATGATCTTGGAGGGCTTTTCCAACCTTAGTGATTCAATGATTCTATGATTATGACTTTCTTTCTGAACAGAAAAAAAAATATAAAGATTTAAGGTCAAAGAACAAAAACAAAAAAGGGGTGATTGAGATAGACATGTTCAGAGACAGGAATCTTTGCATATATAATAAGTGATCAAGCTTGATATGGTTTGCTGTTTTGTTTATTTTGTGCAATTTTGAGTACTGAAGTCAAATATGCCAAACATATAAAAGGCCTTTTACTAGTTTTGAGGCCTTCCACCAAGTCTCGTCAATCTTACAGATCAGGATTAGTAAATTACTAATTTTTACGTATTACTAAAAATCCACAGAATTAGAATCAAGCTCTTTTGTCTTTCCAGCATGTGCTTGGCAAAGGCCAGTGGACGGTCTGAGTACCAGGTCTGTGTTGATAAACTTCAGACTGAAAGCTGCTGTAACTTTATATCACATGCTGGGACACAGATGGACTGTAGAAATATGCTGGAATTTCTGTCCTGTCACAGAACAGGCCCTTTCTGTCCTGTCTCTAAATACATATATATATATATATAAATATATATATATATATTATATATATATATAAATATATATAAATATAAATAAATATATAAATATAATATAAATAAATAAAATATTAATAATATATAATATAATATAATATAATATATTAAAAATATAAATAAATATATAAATATAATATAAATAAATATATATATATTATATATATATATATATATATATATAAAATATATATATATATTTAAATATATATATATATTGGGTTTGATATAAAACCCTTTGTAAGTTTTTCTCCAAGCTTTGTAAGCTACTTTATATATTTAATATGGAAAATACAGTTTTAGCTCTTACATTTTTCTACCCAGTGTTGTGGAAATCCAGTAATTTCTTAGCACTGTTTGTTGCAGAAATCTCTTCAGTGTCTTTGAGTTCTTCGCTTTTGTTCAGAATCCCATATCTGTAACCAGAGCTGTTATGCTGTTCCACACCTGAAGGGCACCTGTAGACAATACTGTCATTCTGTATGAGTTTTATTATAGAGTTGGAGAATAAAATGAAATAAAATAAAATAAGAAATAAATCAAGCAAAGGCTCCCTGATGGGGTGTTTGTTTATTCTCTTGTATACCACAGCAGACATGTGAATACAGCTGATTGATAGAAATACAGTATGTGGAAAACAAATTCACTTATATTTACCTAAAGCTGTTTTCTTCACATATATATGAATTGTCAGATTTATGAATTAGACAAGATATACAATTGGCAAAACTGGTAATTTGTTTGAATTAATATAACTACATGCCTAGTGGTAATGGCAGAGAAACAAAAGGAAATCTTTGACCCCAAGTGTAGCTTATGATATAGGTTTAAAACGTAGTTATACACATGAATAAGTTAAATGAACTCACCTTAGACTGTAACATATTATCATTTGGTCTAATACATTCTCCTTAATGAATATTTAGAAAGATTTAGAACATGAAAGCTTGGTGCTTGGAGTTCAATATATGATCACTGCAAGACCTGAAAAGTTTAAACTGTTCAGTAACAGGGCTAAGGATGTAAGCAATTTAAGCTTAGATATTGGTGAAGTTATGGGTTTGCCTCCAGGATTTTTTTTTTTTTTCAGGTTTTTAATCTCTGTAAGTACATTGCACCCTCAGATCTGCAGGTTCACATTTCTACAACCTCATTTATTGAACAAGTTCTTTAATGAAAAATAAAAGGTACAAGCTCAAACAACCAAATATTTTCAAGATCTATTTAGTGCAAATACATTCAAACATTTTGCATTGCATTGAGAATGTTAAAGATTAAGAACTAATGTTATCAACAGAAAATTATGCTGAAATTTAGACTGTGTTTTATAGACATAGATATTTGATATGTAGGAAGATATTTCAATATTAAAGTACAGAGCTAAATAAATTTTTTAATATTTACCACAAAGAAAAAGAAAAAACTACTGAACTGCTAATGATACAATAATATACCAGAACGGACTAAATAAAATTCTAAAATCTCTCATTATCATGTCTAAAGTCTTTATAGATTGAAACATATTGAAACAGGAGAGTAATGCAATCTATAAGAATTTGTAAAAAGGATACCTCAGATAGAAAACAACTTTAATGACCCTCTGAGCATATTTCTCTTTTTCCAGCAGCAGTATTAGAGAATTGGTGGTTAAATCTAATAAAATGTAGACATTGAAAAAAAAAAAAAGGAAAAAAAAAAAGAATTATCCAGAAAATTAGAATTAAAAATAATATATCAGAGAGCTACATATATATTATATGTTCTATGTTATATATTAAAAAAAAAAAAAAGTTCATATAGTTGAAAGAAATAACCCTTTAAAAGTCATAGAGAATTATAAAGCTTTATGGAATTTTCTCATACCCTAGAGAGACCCAAACACAACTGGTCAGAGTCCACCAAGTTAAATGAAAGACCCCACTGGGATGCCAAGTGTTCACTGAAGAAGAGCTTGAAGGAATTAATCCAAATTTCATTTTCAGCCGTTGTAAAACTCATAAATTATATTGCCTTTTTGGAAGTAGAGTCAATCACAGAATCAGCCGACTGGTTAGTAGTAAGGATTCTTGAAAAACAGAGAATCAGTTGCTTTCATGTAGAGATTAAGAAAATGTTACCACAGACCTTAGCAATGTTCTGTTGAAACATAGTTTATTAATTATTATTATTATTATTATTATTATTATTATTATTATTATTATTATTTTCCTGCAGAAAGTTCCTTGTAGTGTTTAGAGTGGAATGTGTTCAGCAATCTCTTCTCTATATACTGAACATTGCTCATGGTATGCCTTGGTATTGTGTAGTGGGGTAACCTAAATAGTAAAATGCAAGAAAAAAAAAAAAAAGTGTAGGTAACACACAAAAAATAGAATTAGAAAAAGAGCAGAGACATCCTTTAAAGAGGATCTGAATGAAGATATGCAAACTGCTCAGCTGCAATCAAGACAGAATTCTTGAAGAATCCTTCTGAGTGGCAATAGTGAGGATTTGTGATAGAGAAGATGGAAAGCAGGCATGGAAAGCAGGCAGGGATGGAAAGCATCTTAAGGTGGCTAAAATGACACTAGACACTTATGCAGAGACACACTGTCCCCTAGGCCTTATCTGAAAATCCCAGAGAACATCAGACTTCATTTGCTATTTGAACTATATGAGACTCTGAATAAAATATTTTGGCATATCCTGTATAAAATGAAGAGATCTGAATAAACATTAGGACTAGTTTTAAGAAAATCCTCAGCCCGTTAACAAGTCAGAATGTAGAAATTAGCCCCATATTTCTCATGTCTGAGATGCACTAATTATACTGCTTTATGCATCCATTCTTGAATCTCCATGTACTGGGTCTGGCTGGAATGTTAACTTTCCCGGCAGCAGCCCATACAGTGCCGTACTCTGTACTTGTAGCTGGAACAGCAGTGTTATCACACCAGTGTTGTGTCTACTGCTGAGCAGCAGTGGCACAGCATTGGGCCTTTCTCTAACCCTTCTAGGGGGTGGGCAAAAAGTGAGGAGAGAAACATCACCAGGGCAGCTGACCTAAACCAATCAAAGGGATATTCCATACCATGTGGTGTCACACTCAGCAATAAAAGGTGGAAACAGGAAGAAGAGGGGAAGGGTGGGCTCTCGTTGGGAAGACGTTGGTCCTCCTCTCGAACACCGTCTGCGTGCACTGAGGCCCTGCTTCAAGGACGTGGTCAATCATCGCTCATTTGTGGGAAGTAGAGAGTAATTTCTTTCCTCTGCACTTCCATATAGCTTTCATTTATTTTGTTTGTTTGTTTTCCTCCCTTTTTCCCCTTTCCCTTTTATTTCCCCTTATTTAAATTGTTTAGTTCATGGTAGTCTTTTTTTAATTATTATAATTATTTACCTTTAATTAAATTATCCTTATCTCAATCCATGAGTTGTTCTTTGCTTTACTTCTCCTCCTCCTCATCTAAAGGAGGGGGAGTGAGAGAGCGGTTGTGGGGTTTAGCTGCCCAGCACGGTAAAACCACCACACTCCATTATAATAATTAAATGTGTACCCAGCATTATCCAAAGTTACATAAAAGAAAATTCTCAACAAAAGAGAGCCTTTCAAACGCTATTACTTATAATGTGATTAATGTGTGATTTCTTACATCAGAATGGATGAAGAACAGCAGCAAATGGCCCACAATAATTGCAAATTGAACAGAAAAACCTTTTGGCCACCTAAATTGTTTTAGAGCATATTGATACCTCTCAGTTATTTATGTGGATAAATATCAAGAGAGTTAGCCTCTCATTCACAAGAACTCCCAAGTGGTAACTGTCTGGAACACAGAAGATAATCACAGTGTCTGTTCACTACCTAACAGTATATGAATTAGATACAAGCATCTCTTTGGACAGCATAGTCCATTACATGCAGCTTGTAAAATGTAGGATAAAAGCATTTTGTAAAGTTAGGGTCAAAGTCTAGGGTGACTGAACATGAAAAACTACAAGCAACATAATTATGTTAAGCCATAATGCAAGAATTATGTTTAAAAACTAAGGAAGTATTTTGAGTAATCATTTTCTGAATTCTCAGGAAAGAAGCAGAAGCCTTGGTCTTCTTTTAAAGGAAAAAAAAAAAAAAAAAAAAAGCATTCCACATTTCTGATTAGCACAATGGAAAAATAATCGTGCCTGTTTTATGGCATAATGCTAGGCATTCATAGCACATAAAAAAACTCATTCTACCATCTGCTACAAAGCTTATCAAGTTTAGAATGATATTGTATTATTATCCAATCTGTTAAAGGAATCATCATCATCCAACAAAAAGAAAAATAAATAGCTTTTAAAGCTACATGTTGTCATTTAAACAGGGCAGTAGTTGAGGTTTGTTTGAAACTGCAACTTAGATGATTCTTACCTTAATTAAAATATATGCATGAGATGTAAAAGTAATAAGTGTCTGGAACATATTCCAAACATGTGGAAAGATTTAGCCTTACATAATGAAGTCTTCAACTAGTATAGAAATAAGTGGATGAGTGGATGGGTAAAGGGATGGAAGGAATCTTTAGCACTGCTCCACCAGCTGTTTGCAGTCACCCCACCCACCTCCACATGTCTGAGAATATCAGGAGAGTCATACCAGGGTACTTGAGGAATTGTAGAAGACAACTGATAACAAGTTTTTTTTTTTTTTTTTTTTTTTTAAGTAGTCCATTACAAACTGCAATGTGAGGAATTTATATTAATTTGTATGCAGAAGCATGTGAACAGTATTAAAAGAAGCCACTATTCCAGATCTCTCAGGTGAAGGTTTAGGGTCACTTCTGTATTACCATTTTGTCAATGTAACTATTTTAAGCAAAGCTTATTCAGGAGAGTAGAGGGGAAATGACCATCTCTGTTACAGACTATCAACAATAGCACAGATGAAAACAAATGCCTCATAATCTTAAACTGTCTCAAACCATCCTTGACATTTTTATTTTCACTTTTTGAACACATAATATGTACATTACCACAGGTTAACTCTTTTGGCTGCTGATATTTAATGGGTTTAGCATATCACAAGTTACACACCTTGGGAAGGAGAACAGGTAATAATTACACCTGCTGACAATACCATGTCCTTCCCTGCAGAGCTGCCATAGCTAGGGAAGTGAAGAAGCCTTCTGTTATTTTGCTCTTGTGTCCTTGCACAACAACAATCCTGAGATACAGGTCTAGGTTCAGCTCGCTGCACCTGCCTCTGAAACCAGTACTCTCCTTTATGGTTTGCTGTATTATTAACATATATTTCTACTGTACTCAGGCAGATAGAAACATCATAATTCTGTACCTTTCTGCTCAATCTCCAAAACAAACAAAACAAAAGCAAACAAAAACACCAAACCAAACCAAACAAAAACTAATTCTGTGTACACATTTAAAAAATGTTTAAAGAAATATATGTTCAAGTTTTGAATACAATATTTCTTTCTGATGCATACCTTTGTGATTCTGCCATCTTAGCATCAAGATTTTGTGCTATATTCACAATGATCTGGGATACACCTGTAAACAGGTTCTGGAGGTGAAGGAATTCAGACAATTTCAAAATGATTGAGTTTATTAACAACTCTGATATTTATTGCATCAACATTAATTATTACTTTATTATTGTGAAAATTGTACAGCAATGAATTTTATTTTCAAATCAATTGTTTAGAAATTCTATATGTATCAATACAACTATTGCTGATCTAAATTAAATCTTAATTTAATTTGCTTTTTTTTTTTTTAATTGCTTATCTTAAATCTAAACAATTGCTAACTTCATGGATTGTCTAAAACAAACCTATGATTTGAGCCACAATATTTTCTGGGAAATAATTAAAATACTTATCTGTGAGGCATTCTTATTCAATCAGAGCTAAGGGACTATTATGAAGCTTATTTCACACAAAAATATTCCCGATTAGCTACTTTCATTTTTTGGTATGGTGAGCACATAGTAGATATTCTTTTCATAAGCCCAATGACTTATGATTTAAAATATTCATTTCCATTTATAACTTCTATTTATTTTAGTAATACTTTTACCGAATCTTGAAAGTATTAAAAGAAATAAGAGCTTTTTAAAGATGAGTGAGGTTTCTTACTTGAGAATAGTTTGTATTTTCAAGTTCAATTCCTTAAAAAACATTGTTTTGACAAAACCATTGCTTTGACAAAAACATTGTTATTATTTTGAGGAATAAGTCCATAATTGCAGGTCAGGACAAGTTCACAATAAACTTTCTATTCAACTTATTCAGTATTGTAGTAATTTTTCTGCTGTTTGTTCGTGACATAAATAAATCTTCCAATTTCCAGGTGAAAATTTTAATAAATATTAAGATACATTGGAAGAGTTTTTTAAGTTAAAATATTAACAGTGGCTTTTTATTTTATTTTATGTTTACATCTATGTTACAAAACAGGTGGATTGTTTGTTTGTTTGTTTGTTTAACACAGTGCAGTTCTATCTCAAATTTTCAGTTTAAAAAGTGGAAAAATGTGTACTGTTTTGAAGTAGAGGAAATGGCCACGTTTTGCCAGGGGAGGTTTAGGTTTAAAAATCAGGAGACATTTATTCTCAGAAAGAGTAGTCAGGCATTGGAATGGGTTGCCCATGGGTTCCCCATCACCATCTCTGGGAGTGTTTTAAGAAGCTGGACTTGGTGCTTAGGGACATGGTTTAGTGGGTGACATTGGTAGTAGGGTGATAGTTAGACCAGATGATATTTGAGATCTTTTCCAGCCTTACTGATTCTATTATTCTATGAAATGATAAAAAAAAAAAAAAAAAAAAAAAAAGATAAAAAAATTGCATGCATTTTTACTCTCGTTCCTTAAATTTTCAGATACATCAATGTTACAAAAATCTTTCATACACCTGAAGGTTCAGATCCCTGCCTTGTGGTTTCAAGCTTACTGAGTGATTAGGATATTCTTCTCTTCTTTATTTCATTTTCTAACTCTTGAAAGCAAGAGATAGAACAAGCCACCTTTCCTCAGAATTTTGTACAGTAGTTCATTTTGACCTATAGCAAACAAACAAAAACAACTGAGATAAAACATTCATTTGTGAATATTGAACAATAAATAATTATATTGTTAATTATTGAATATAAACCTTGCTCCTTTGCACATAGAAATGAAACATCCTATCTGTATCTCACAAAGCCTAAGTAGGAGAACTGTGTTACAAGCAGATGCAACTAGCAGCTCTGTGACAAAAGACATTCTGGGTTGAGGCAGCTGTATATATTAGTTCACCAGTAATTTCTATAATAAACATGGTTCAATAGTTCCAGTACATATTTCCTGAATGTCTGTTTAGAGATCTTTGATAACCAATGTCAAACACACGAGAGAGTTTTCAAGGTGTCAAGTTCCTATATAGAAGAAACTATGAAAATCTTCTTAGTTTGAAAACATATTTTTTTTTTTAATCTGTTTGCTTTTAAGCATGTGCATTCTCACCTAACTATACCTAGGTTGAGAAATATGCTTATAAACATACCCAAAGTACCAAAACTTTATTTTTGATAAACCTGGTTTTTGTGTCCTTAGTTAAGATCTGTGAGAATATTGAGAGTATATGTAGACAATGCTATATGCTATATGTAGACAATCAGCACTTTGCTGATACTTACTGTGAATTACAAACTACAAGTGTATGTATTAGCTCCAAAACCACAATTTCTTGCTCAGATTTCAAAGGTCCATTTCACAATCCATTTTTGTGCACCTTTGGAAATGAACTTATTCTTTAAGCATTACAATCAGTTGAATCAAAGTTGTTCCAACAAATCTTACCCTTTTTATTTTATATGATCTAATATCACTCTAATTTTATCATCTTGAGTGCTTGCTTACCATGACTTCAGAAAGTAATTCTATATTTTTATAGAGACATGCCTGTATGCTTTTATCTGAGGCTTTGTCAACTGTGGAAGTGCCTAGAGCAATTCTCAAAATTTTTATGCTTCTATTGACTTCTGTTCAATTTTTCTATCTGGAGATGTTTCTTTCCAAGACTTTTGTTATGTCTGTAACAGCACCATGGCACAATTCATTTTTAATCATAATACAGTGATATTATTTCCCAGATGTCAGTCTGGTGTGTTTTTTTCTTTTTCTTTTCTGTTTTAAACATATTTGCGTTGAGTAGCTGAAGAATGTGAACTTCCCATTAATGTAATTGTAATGAGAAGCTTATAACAGCAGGTGCTTTAATCATGTTACAGACAAATAACAAATTTTGGAAGAAGTGATACAATTATGCTGATCAAATATATGAAACAGATCCAAGAGCTTCACAGTTTTAATATGTCAAAATTCCAGTATTAAAATAAGCCTGAAAACCAATTCTTCTGAGGCAACTGAAGTTAGATGAATGAAGAAATACGGTTTTTAATGTGAGGAAAGTATTCTCTCTTTCCCTACATGCTTTACTTAAAATGTGGTTTAGATTTTTACTAGCTTCGACTTCTAAATCAAATACGCATCTTTCACATAGCAATGGTGAAAGCTGCAAGTATGTCACTTCATTTTACAGTGTTCTGTAGTTTGGTGATATTCATGTCTTTTATTTACATTTAATATTATAAGCAGAATTCCTTCATCTTACGCTCTGAGTCTCCTTTTCTCATTGGGAAGATCGTTTATATAGGTTGGATTTAGTCTCAATCTGGAAATTGGTATTGTAGTTCTGCACTTTTGATTCTGAGCAATTGATTTTGAGCAGTTGCTGACCATGATTAAAACTGGAAAAGAGAATTTAGTCACAAAATTTGAATATATTCAATCTGGTTCCATATTCTTGCAAGGATATGTATTTTGTGAAAGTTTCAGTTCCTTTATCTCATCTACTATGGCCTTTCAGGCCAACACAATCACAGTGGTTTTGTGAATCTTTTCCTGAACACCTTAATTAAATTGAAAAGTATGCAGTATGTAATTTATTGCTGTGTTTTCTGATGGGGAAGTACACATTATTGATCTTACATCGAAGATCCCTCTGGTTCTGTTTGTTTGTTTGTGTGTGTGTGTTGTTTTTTTTTTGTCTTTTTTTTTTTCAGTATAACTGTATGAATATGGTTGATCGATAAAATTCAGATATAATTATCAATACTCTTGACACTTCATTGTCAGACAAGCAGTACATATCTTTATGTCAAATCAAAATGCACCAATATCATGACACAGCTGAAGCTCTGATGACAAGAGCTTCCTAAACCAATATAACCATAACATGGAAGTTTGTTTTCTTAGAAAGAGCAAGTATAACAAGTTTGAACTACGCTTTCATGTCAGTATATTAAAAAGGAGATGATGGTGAAATAAAATTATTTGATTTTCTAACTGGGAAGTAGTGTTATTGAAATAAACTGTGGAGATAAACGGAGGAGAAACGAAAAAAAAAAATAAAAATTGTTCTGCATTCTCAAGTACATAAATCAAGATTTATCATTCTATATCCATGTTGGTTTGCTACACATGCTGTTGATATGAAAAACACTTTTAAAATGGTTTGTTCTCCAACAGCAAGGGAAAAAAAAATGTTTGGATGTGTAACCGCTGTTGATTCTTTAACCAGTTCAATGTTACAAGAAGAATTAGAAAACAAAACAAAACAACAACAACAACAACAACAACAAAAACTCAACTGAAGAGATCTTATTAATCTAATTTTAACAACGTACTCAACAGTTTTTTAAAAAATAATATATATATATTAATTATATAGATAGATAAATGTCCTGGTTTCAGTTAGGACAGAGTTAATTTTCTTCCTAGTAGCTGGTAGAATGCTATGTTTTGGCTTAGGATGAGAAGTGTGCTGATACACCCTGATGTTTTAATTGTTGCAGAGCAGTGCTTATACCAAGCCAAGGACACCTCAGACTTTTGCTCTGTCCTGCCAACAGGCAGGCTGGGGGTGCAGCAAGAGCTGGGAGGGGACAGACCCAGGACAGGTGACCCAAACTAGTCAAAGGGGTATTCCATACCATCTGACGTTATGCCAAACAATATATAGGGGTGGCTAGCTGGGGGAGGGGGGCCGGACTGCTCAGGGTTAAGCTGGGCATCGGTCAGCGGGTGGTGAGCAATTGCATTGTGCATCACTTGTTTGTACATATTAGTAGTAGTAGTACTATTATCATCATTGTATTATTGTTGTTGTTATTATTATTATTATTATTATTATTATTATTATTATTATTATTATTATTATTTTCCTGTCTTATTAAACTGTCTTTATCTCAACTCACGGGCTTCACTTTCCACTTCTCTCCCCCGTCCCAGAGAGGGAGGGGGGAGGGTGAGCAAACGGCTGCGTGGTGTTTAACTGCCGGCCAGGTTAAACCATGACAATAAGTTATATATATATATTTCCAGTGATAGTTAACAATAGACAACCTTTATTTCCACTCCATCTTCCCAGGACACTAAAGAATATATATATATATATATAATATATATATATTATATATATTATATATACATATATTATATATATTATATATTTTATATATATAATATATAAAAATATATATATTCTATATAATATATATAATATATATATATACAATATATATAATAGATTATATATATAATTATATATATAATATATATATAAATTATATTATGAATATATATATATATATATATATATATATTCTTTAGTGTCCTGGGAAGATGGAGTGGAAATAAGGGTTGTCTATTGTTAACTATCACTGTAGTTCATCAAAAACAATTATTTCCATCCTATTGGAAATTCTGACATCTTAAAATTTATTTTTATTATTTGAACTGAAAATGAAAGTGTAGATATTTGTTACCAGAGAAAAAAAAAATAGAAAAAAATAGTCACCCAAACATTGCTGTGTTTCATTTTGATAAGTTTGCATTCCCAGGTAATAAAAATTATACAACATAAAATAATTTAAAATATCAGAGTAAAATTCAATAATAAAGTTCAAATGGAATCTCTCTCTATTACTGGAGTAATAGCTTTACAAGCTAAAACGTGAAGGTAATACTGATTTATTTCATTTTTTTTTTCCCCTTTAAAAATATTACTGATATATTTAAAAGTATTTTTTTTTTCTCTCCCTTTTGTAATAACATTTAGTAGATATGGGGCTGATTGCTGATACAAGACATATTATTTTCTCTGTATTTTTTCTTTAGAATTTTTTTCCTTAGACATTTTTTTTTCCCACAGAGCTTTAGTATGTTTATACGATCAAAAGGACCGTTTATTTTTTTGTTTGTTTGCTAATGGGATACAAATCTTTCCAGTCAGTGAAAGTCAGTGGAATCTGCAGACCTCAATGGATATTTTACCACATGAATCTCATTTACTTTCACCAGAACAAGAAATATTTTCTAAGTTTTCTTCCAATTCTAAAAATAAATATTTTGAGAAGATGTAAGACTTTTTTTTTATTATTATTATTTCATTTCTTACAAAGTTATAACTGGAAAGTCATTTCAACAACAACAACAAAAAAATCTCAAGAAAAACAATGAATAAAATAAAATATAAAATAAAATATAAAGTTGAAAGAAATTTCAACATAAAAATGCAAAAGATTTTATTTCAATAAGTAAATATTTGACTTTTAATTAGTAGACCTGGAATGACTTCAGTAAACACCCAACTTTGCTCAGACTTCATTTTCAGCTACATGGATATTTCAACTGAAGATATTTACCCTGCTCTATTTCTGTGTTGTCCCCAAATACCCTTAAAATAAAGAAGATTGGTTTGCTTCCTTCTCAGCTTCACCCCTCCACACGTTGTTGAAATTATTAATTAGACAGTTTGCCTAAGTTTTTGCATAGCAACTGTATTTCCAGTATCTGTAGCCAAAGATACAAATGTATAAGTTTCCATTTTGCAAGCTGAAGAATTGATAGCATCCATAGACACTTTTCCCATGAACATAGTTGATAAGCACATTTTATTTAGCAGGGAATTGATTATAATGTCCTTTGAGGCTAGTCCTCTAAGTTTTTGAGTCCATGTGATTTTCATTTTTGCAAAGAAATTGGAGGCTGCTGGAGTGTAAAATGAGACTGATTCACCCCATTCTATTGTCTCTGTTTTATTTATTTATTTATTTATTTATTTTCATTTGTCAAGTTATTCCTTAATTTATTAATTCCTCCTCAGGAATAATGACATTCTTCATGGTTACCCAGAGGGCTGGGTTAACTGTGTTGTTAGTTTTAGGTGCCACAGATGACTTGTCCTTTAGGAACAGCTGATATTTTGAACATGGATTGTTGAAATGATTGCTTTTAGAAAGCTGTTTTCTCTTTCATTATTAGTTGTATTAGGATGGGTATATTATTCCATTCCAGTTCTGCATTTTCCAATAAGTTGCCATTTTTGATGTCATTTTGAGGTTATGATATAGACTCAGATTCAGCATGGGCTCTTTTGGGCTTCATTCTCTGCTTCATTACAATAAGAGTTTTAGTAGGAATTCTTTCTTTCCTAACAGAAGAGAAAAAGTAGACAGAAGAGAATCTTCCATGATGGGGTCAGCATTCATTTACAAAAAAAATCTGATGCGAATGATCCTGAAGGCAGTAAATTAAGAATTTTTTCATAGAAACCAGTGCTATAACCTAGTGTAACAAGGTAGGAAAAACATTTAACTGTTTCTTCTAGAAAGGTGGTTTTTTTTTTTTTTTTTTTTTTTTTTTTTTTTTACCTAGAAGCCTTGTTCAGCTGAAAGACTTGACAGAGTGACATTGGAGAAGAGGGAGGCTTCTATTATGTGAAGTGCAGGAAAAACAGATTTTATGTTGTTGTCCTTGTATGATTATGAATCTTTTGAGCACTGCTGAGAAATTTCAATGCCTCTGAGAAATTCTAGCTTTCTATCTACATTTGTTTGTCTATGTATTTGAAGGCCCAGCATGTCTGTCCTGAATACTTCTGTGATTGCATAGTGGGATACTAATCAGAATGACCAGAATGAATACAGAGTAATGGAATGACCTTATTTCTAAGGAAAAACTGCACGAGATCACTGAAGGACATGAAGTCTGCCTGCCCCCCTATGCTTCACTAGTTCATCTTTAAGTCAACTGCAACCTAAATCATAAATAGTCTCTTTGGAGAAATTTGAAGTTAGTTGACATCAGGATGGCAATTACCGCCATCTGATGTTGTGGTATTTGCTCCCACATTTTTCACAATGATGTAATAAAGTGCTTGAGATATTCATTGAGGAAATGGTGTATCTGAATTGTGAGCTCTGCTTAAATTTGAGGATGACAGAGACTTTTTTTTTTTTTTTCCTGAGCTTAAACCTTGTTGCTCAGTTCAGGTATAACATATCCTAAACGTAAAATAATGGGATGCAAAAGAAAGATACAAGAGGGAATCTGACTCAGCTTTTTATGGTGCTTGAAAGGGAAGGGTTCTTTTGTATTTTTGGTCAAATATAAAATGTATACTTTGTGTCAAGAGCATTTCAAAACCTCTTCTGCCCTTTTCTGAGAGTTTTAGCTCATTCTCGTTAGGTTAGAATACCTTCAATAATTTTAACAGTAGCAGTAGGGAACATTCTTTTTGAATCAGCCTGCTGATTTTGGATATGGAAAATACAGGTTCAGTATACTTTGGGATGAACAGAGCCTGGAATTTAAGTATTCCACGTGGGAGACACCTTGTGGGGGAATCAGACTGCAGATTAAGGTATCTAAATGTAAGTCTACATATGTCTGCAAAGAGTTTAAGCTCCAATGGTCCTAATGAGGTAGCGTAGTTGGTGTAACATGGAGCTGACTTTAGGGTAAACGAAATTTCTTTCCAGGTTTCCTTGGTTTTACTGACTGCATTGTCTCTCTCTGTTAGACATCTAGGCATTTGTTGGTACCATTGTGAATGACTAAAAGTAAATGCGTAAATCTGAGCTGAATTTTACCAGATATTTATCTTTCTCCTTTTGCATTTTAAAGATACCAAGACTTTTCCTGTCAATTCTCTACTCCACAGACATGCAAACTATTTTAACTTTTGCAGGTTTTCAGGGCCACCTGCTCTCCAAATAAGGAGTAGGTTTTTTTACTTACTAATCTGTAAAGCTAGATGTACTAGATTATGCTCTTCTTATGAAACAAAACTATTTGTAAAACTGTGCATAAATTTCATAGATTGGATTCTACCCTAATTGTAGAGAGTGTCTTTAACATTTTATCTTTAGCTCAGTTAGAATAGCTCCAAAATTTTTCTGGTAACATTAAAGGCAGTTCTGCCGATGCCGATGCCCTTTTTTTTTTTTTTTTTTTTTTTTTTCTTCCCTTCCTCTTTTGTGCTGATTATTGCTGTTCTTTCTTCCTCAGGAATATATATTTATATTTCCCTGCTGCCTCACAGTTCCCACATAATGTTTGCTGGATTGCATATTCTTTGTGGCTTCATTTGGTTTGTCTCTCTAGTGTGAGGTCCTGCAAGCAATGTTAATAGACCATCCTCCCAAGAGGAATTTATGGGTAATTTTCTTTTGTACCTGAAAGATTTATGATCAAAATATTAAACATGAATAGAAAAATGAATTAAATAAACCACACATCAATTCTACAGATGTATGCTGATTCATTTATATGTGGGTACAGCACTCAGAGACCCCAGTTTTAACTTCAAATTTCTCATGACTTATATTGGCAGGCTTCAATTTCAGCTAGGCACAAGGCTGGGTGCAAGGGGCTCTTGCATTCAGCTCTATCAGTACCAACTTCTACAGTTTTTGATGAGGCTTCTGGGGACAGATCCAGAAAAGTTTGTGAGCTGGTAGCTGTCTGCAATATTCAGACTACATTAGCAACTTCATTTTGCCAAAGCAACACTTAAAGTATAGTTAGTGGGCCTCAGCAGGATAATCCAAACCACCTAAATCAGCAGTCTAGACTACATAAGTAGACAGTAGAGAGTGGCAAGCCCCTCTGAGGATCTATGAGTACTTATTTAGGTTAGCAACCTATTTCTCTCCCTTGACTCCTTGGAGTGTACACATTTACCGCAAGTTTACTGTATATTGAGCAAGGAGCAGAATAGAGCCAGCCAATAAGAAATATCATCACTAGTCTCAGCTGAAATCTTAGAGAGAAACCCTTGCCTGGAACAGGATATAGTCTGATACTTTATTTTATGCATTAAAAATTACAGTAACATATAATAAAACCACAGTTATTTTTGTCCCTTTTCAAACATGTTGGAAAAAAACTGACAGCACAAAGAACTACCAAAATTCAAAAAAATACAAAAATACAAAAATAAGTGATTATTAATTCTGTAATAATTATTTCTATTATTTATTTATTTTAAGAAAAACAGAAAATATTACTGTTACATGGATCTTCTCTTATTTATGCATTCTTGATTATATACACCAAGGATTTTCTTACACGTCAGTCCTCTCCGCCAGTTGTTGGGCTTTCTCCTGCTCTGCACACTTTGCTGTGTTATCTAGGCTACTTTCCAGTTTCATTCAGCACTTGACAGTCTTCTTATACTACTTGATTTTCACGCATAATGCATACAATTATTCTGACAAACCATTAACAGAGATTTTAATGTTGCTAACCTTGCTTGCTCTTCCTTCTTGCATGTCTCCACTGTTTTAGTTGACTCTTCCTGGTGTGTACAAACTACACTTCAAACTCTCTCACAGCTAGTTTTCATAGAGATCTTGGATGTCAGAAAGCTCAGTTTTGTTTAGAAATTTTGAGTGTAGACTGTTAATTATTTCCAAGCATGCTCCTGTAAATGATAGCAAACTAACATCCTGTTCCGAAAGACTCACTGCTTGTCAAGTTATTTATAATAATATCTTCTAAATGTACTCTGAGGTTTATTTTAACTCTTTGCAAGTCTTTAAATAAATATTTTTAAGAAAAAAGATGTCGTGGTTTAACCCGGCTGGCAGCTAAACACCACGCAGCCGTTCGCTCACCCTCCCCCCTCCCTCTCTGGGACGGGGGAGAGAAATGGAAAGTGAAGCCCGTGAGTTGAGATAAAGACAGTTTAATAAGACAGGAAAATAATAATAATAATAATAATAATAATAATAATAATAATAATAATAATAATAATAATAATAATAATAATAATAATACTACAATGATGATAATAGTACTACTATTAATAATATATACAAACAAGTGATGCACAATGCAATTGCTCACCACCCGCTGACCGATGCCCAGCCTAACCCCGAGCAGTCCGGCCCCCTCCCCCCGGCTAGCCACCCCTATATATTGTTTAGCATGACGTCAGATGGTATGGAATACCCCTTTGGCTAGTTCGGGTCACCTGTCCTGGGTCTGTCCCCTCCCAGCTCTTACTGCACCCCCAGCCTGCCTGTTGGCAGGACAGAGCAAAAGTCTGAGGTGTCCTTGGCTTGGTATAAGCACTGCTCTGCAACAATTAAAACATCGGGCTGTTATCAGCACTCTTCTCATCCTAAGCCAAAACACAGCATTCCACCAGCTACTAGGAAGAAAATTAATTCTGTTCTAACTGAAACCAGGACGAAAGAATTTTACATTACTTTTTAAACTTACAATGTTATTTAAGATAATATTATTTTACACTAGGTATTTCTTCTGAGAAGGAAAGCAAAAGCATTATTTTGTATAGTTTGTGAAATGAGATTTAAAGTATTTTTCCTTGAGGTAGTGAGTGAAGCCATCACATTTCTTATGCTTTGTATTCCACTCTGTTACTACTAACATTGTATCCAAAGCAGAATTCAGGTTTCTGCTTTTTGTGTTACTGGCACTTCCCTGTTATCGTGGATTTAGTTCATCTTAAAATGATGATCATGTATCTCAGTGGTATTTGAGAGCTTGCAGTTGTGATTAACAAAGGTCTGTAGCTATTCAGAAGTGCACTGAACTATGTAATTAAACTTTTTTTTTTTTTTTTTTTTACTTTTTTTTTTTTTCTTTCCCCAGATTGGAGCTGAGTTTTGAAATAAGACTGTTTTGATTGAAAACTCAACTTTGTAAAATGGTTCCCCAGGGCAAATCCACATTCCAAAACCTGATGATATAGTTAAAGGAACTTGAGCTTAAACTATTAATGGGAGGACCTCGTTGCTGCTACTGTTTTAAACTCATTCAAGGTCCTACAATTTGTGATGTTTGCATATTTGTTTAAACTGTTATTTAAAAATACAAAAATGTCCTGACTATTCTGGACATGGACATTAACTTGAACATGAGTTAGTGATGCATCCTTGTAGCAAAGATAACCAATGGTATCTTGGGCTGTATTAGATAGAGCATTGCCAGCAGGCTGAAGGAGGTGATCCTTCAACTTTATTCATCAGTAGTGAGATATCTGGAGTGCTGTATCCAGTTGTGAATTTCCAATACAAGAAAGACATAACATCCCATCCCATCCTCTTTAATAATTTTATTGATGATTTGGATGAGGGAATTGAGTGCATCCTCAGTAAGTTTGCAGATGACACCAAGCTGGTGGAAGTGTTGATCTACTGGAGGGTAGGAAGGCCAGAGGAATCTGAAGAGGATGGGTTGATGGGCAGAGGCCAATGGGATGAGGTTCAACATGGCTAAGTGCCAGGTACTGCACTTTGATCACAACAATCTCAGAAAATGCTACAGGCTTAGGGCAGAGTGGCTCAAAAACCATGAAGAAGAAAAGCATTTGAGGGTGCTGATTGATGCTCACCTGAACATGCACCAGCAGTGTTCCCAGGTAGCCAAGAAGGCCAGCGCCATTCTGGCTTGTACCAGGAACAGTGTAGCCAGCAGGACCAGGAAGGTGACCATTCCGCTGTAATCTGCTCTAGTGAGGCTTCACCTCAAGTACTGTGTTCATTTTTGGGTCCCTCACCACAAGAAGGACATCGAGGCCCTGGAGCATGTCCAGAGAAGGGCTAAAAAGCTGGTGAAGGGCCTGGAACCCAAGTCCTGTGGGGAGCAGCTGAGGGAACTGCGGTTATTTAGTCTATAGAAGAGAAGGCTTAAGGAAGACCATATTGCTCTCTACAACTACCTGAAAGGAATGTGTGGGGATCTGGGGGTTGGCCTCTTCTTGCAGGTAACTGGTGATAGGACTAGAGGGAATGGCCTCAAGTTGCACCATGTGCAGTTTAGTTTAGAAATTAGGACAACTTTTTTCTCAGAAAGGTGGATAAACCTTGGAATGGGTTGCCCAAGGAAGTGATAACATCACTCTCCCTGGGGGTGTTCAAGGAAGGGTTGGGCCTGGTGCTTAGGGTCATGATTTGGTGGGTGGTTACATTGGTAGTAGGGTGATGGTTGGACCAGATGATCTTGGAGGTCTTTTCCAACTTGAGTGATTCTATGATTCTATGATACTGGAGAAAGTTCAGCCAAGAGCCTCAAAGTAGCTTCTACCATATGAAGAGGGGCTGGTAGAGCTAGGACTGTTCAGTCCGGAGAAAAGAAGGCTTAGGGTGTGGGGTGGTTTCTTGGAAAACTGTAGTATTTAGTCTTAAAGGGAAAAATAAGGAAAATGTACCTACCTTAAAAATGCCTTTTCTAAGCATTTTCTAATTCTACAAGTTATAACAAGTTATCTGTGCTGATAAAATGTGCTTTCTACCTGTAAGAGAACAATATATTATTGAGTCCATAGTTTCCCTCACGTGATGTAAGCCTCTTTATTAGATTTCATATGCTCTTTGGGTAAAGTTACTAACATATGTATAGTTTAAAATATTCATCTCAGGGAGCCACATGGGGCTAGAAGCAAATTCTGAAGTGCTCTTCAGAACAAGTAAAAAAAAAAAATTGTGAAAGACATAAATGTTCTGGTATTATCTCTGTAAATAATAAAGATATCATAAAGGAAGAAAGAAGTGATGATCAAATATATATATATATATTTTGTTGCCTGCATTATTCTCTTGGTGGAGAAACTGGTATTAGATCTCAGTGGTATAATAATCTTCCTTTAAAATTTAGAATACTCAGAAGTAATAAATCAAGTTACATTTTATCAGCTTAAGTTCTTCTTAGTGCATACTGTCTCCGACTTAAACTTATTGACATTAAAAAGATTATGTCCTTAAAGGTGCCTATCCTTCCATTTTCTGCTTTTTTCCTCCTGTTCAGGATTGACAGTTCAATTGATTCTGTTCTGTGACAAGAGTCAACCCCCTAAGCTCTAGTTCAATTAGTGTTTAATAAGATTTTACTTCCAAAACATGTGAATTCCCTTTAATCTTAATAGTACTGGAAAATCAACTGTGAATAGCAAGTGATACACAGTCATGCTTGAATACATAAAATGGAAGGAAGCTGTGCAGAAGCACAGCTGTTACATGATGTCCTCATATGATTTCAAGCATAGACCATAGTAAACAATGTTATTGGTTGAAGTGAAGATATAGGAACTATAACTCTGAAAATTGGTATGGTTTTCCTTAATGTTTATAAAGAAGTACTAATAAATGGAATATGAAAATATTATATAAGTAATAACATATTCAGTAAGGTATATTATGCTATTCTATTGTGGTGGAATTTGAGTCAAAACCAACTCCTTGCCTAAGAAATGGCATCCAAAAGATCTTTTTTCATTCTTAATGAGTAATATGTATGTCTTATGTTTACAGAGAAACTCTCAGAAATGTAAATGGAGTATAATCTGTTACAGTTTTAATAAGCTCCAATTACAGTGTCAAATAGGATAGCTAACTGGGCAGCAAATCCTATTTTAGTTGAATATCATGTCTGAAAGGTTTCAGCATCTCCAGTTCAGCAACCTCTGTTTTTCATCTCCTTTACATTTTCGATTGTTAAGTTTGAAGAATCTGATGGTAGCATAGTTGTTTATGGCTTCATGTTCTAACCTTTTCTGTTTTTCTTGGTCACCAGCTTACAAAATGAAGTGCTGTATCTGGCTTTGTCTGGAAAAAAAGACCAGAAAATTGAGCCTGTGTATACTACCAGAGATCAGTTACCTTTCTCATTTGATAAAATGAAAACGGAGTACTGTAAAAATATTCAGCAATAGCTTTTCAAGATGCTATTATGATTCTTCACATCATTCAACTTAGCTTCCCAGGAATCCTGTTATCTTTCATTTTCAAGGTAAACATAGGGAGAAAGAAAAATGACCAAAGTCTACGCATGCACTGACATTATACCAGCATCTGGACTAGCTGTTGGAGCTGGGCTGGATGGGATGGTTGTGCTGCCCACTGCTCCAGGACTGCTTTCTGAGGGAAATCCACTTCAGAAGGGAGACAGAGGTATCAATCATAGCATCTGCTGTAAGGACAATTACAGCAGAACAGAGTCCAGGAGTTAAAAAAGTACTAAAGCAAGGTGGTGTTGTAACTCTGCATAAGCCTGTACAAGGCTTCTGCTCTGAATGGTCTTTATGTAGGAGCACATCTGTTTTCACTGACCCCAGAGGGAATCTAGAGAAAAGAGTCACATTCTGGATACATGACATAATCACATCTGAGCTATTTTGCCATATCCACTTCCAATCACTGTTGGAAGAAGGGAAAAGAAAGTATTGTTCTGCTTGTTCTGGCATAGTGACCCACAAGAGCATTGTTGCTTCTAATACAGTAATTCTACCAAAAAAAAAAAAAAAGGAAAAGAAACTGAGAAAAGCTGTTGTATGGCTTCAAATTTTCTGAGGACACAGAGAAAATGGATAATTTGGCCTTAAAGATATATATATATAGATATATAGATATAGTAACACTTGAGGCAAATTCTAGTACTTTGTAATCCAAACATTACATGATTCAATAGTACCTGCCTTCCAACATCCTAATACAAATACCACCAATCTCATCCTTCTCTTAGCAAATAGTTATCAGTGTATTAACACACATAGCACTACTAATTCATAATTAGCTTTTCAGTGCCTTATGTATGAATATTTTAATACTAAGGCAATTTCACTACCTGATTGTATGGGATTTTTAAAGCCTAACAGCCTAACTGCTTGCAACATCAGCATTCATGAGACTCACTAAAATTACTCGGGATTTCTATAAATATATATATTTTTTTCTTTCCCTGTGAACCATTATATTCCTATAACAGTGAAGAGAGGATAACGGTTAACATAAAAGTTTTCTATTCCAACACAAACAGGTATTTAGAGTAATAATATGAGACAGTGTAAAAGGTACAACCAATCTGTACAATATCATTCAATAAGTTCATGAATTAATAAACAATATTTACAGAAAGAATAGGGGCTTCCTAGAACAGTTTCTGAAGGTATTCCACAAATTAAGTATTTACATATTTGCTATTAGCAAGATAAAATAATTGTATGTTATGCTGTGTATTAAACAAGAGTACATTAATTTTCATCCTGCAAAGCATAAAGGGCTCTGAATACCCAGACAAGGTTCAGTTCTAATAGGAAGAGATAAATAGACTCTCAGTTACCTAGTTTACACTTGTTAGGATTCTTTTAAATGTATTCTGCTTTAAATTTAAATTAATATTTTTATTATAAAATAAGTTATTTATATTTAATTTCATATATCCATCTGAAACTATTTTTTCACTCCTATCTTTCTTTCTATCTTCCATTCTCCCTTTTCCACCTCTTTTTTTTTTTTTTTTTTTTTTTTTCCTGCTTGATTGCTTAAGGAAGACAGGGATTATGTGATTGCACTGTTTGCCCACCCACATGCAAGACAGACTCTCAGAACCTCAGGACATAGGCTAATTTCAATCATATTGACAGAGGCATAGGAATTTCTAAGTTCATGAGCTTTTACTAGTTTCATAAGCCTTTATGACTGTTTATAGGGGAGGCACAGCACACAGTTCTCCCACTGAGCAATGTTGTAAGGTGATTCCAAAAGCCATATGCCTGTCTGGCTAACCAGAAAAGGCTCTTACATAGTTGGTAGCTATGTAAAATTGGAGAGGAATGAGAAAATTGGGTATTGTCTAGGGTGGTTGCAGACAAAGCCAGATATATTGCAGATAAAGGTCTGGTAACATGGGGTTCCTATAAGAATTACAATGGTGAGCTCTTGGAGTAATACAGAAGAAAGTAAGGAAAAGATGTTGGGATGTCATGAGGAGTACTGAGCAAAGCTGAGTCTGCTTAAGTAAAGTAACACGGGATAAAAGGGCATTAGACACTTAATTCCACTGTTAGTTAAATAGTTTTTTTTGTTGTTGTTGTAGTTGTTGTTGTTTTGTTTTGTTTGTTTTTTTAATGTGGCCTGCCCTAGAGTGCACTTTTTCTATCATGTCATAACATTTTAGCCTAATGAGTCATTTCACTAATTAATTCTGTCTCTCTTTTATCCTCAGTCTGAAAACCTTTTTCAGGTTTTCAGAATCCGACTCAATATCTGATATTTTTATATGGAGAACAACACGAGTCAGCCACAGATAAATAATGGATGTTAACTGTTGTGGTGGTTTTACCGTGCTGGGCAGCTAAACCCCACAACCGCTCTCTCACTCCCCCTGTTTTTAGATGAGGAGGGGGAGAAGTAAAGCAAAGAACAACTCACGGGTTGAGATAAGGATAATTTAATTAAAGGGAAATAATTATAATAATTAAATAAAGATTATTATGAACTAAACAATTTAACTAAAGGGAAATAAAAAGGGGAAGGGGAAAAGGGAGGGGGAAAGGGAAAATAATAAAAAAAAAAGGAGGAAAACAAACAAATAAAACAAATGAAGGCTATGTGGAAGTGCAGAGGAAAGAAATTACTCTCTACTTCCCACAAATGAGTGATGCTTGACCACGTCCTTGAAGCAGGGCCTCAACGCACATAGCCAGTGTTTGGGAGGAGGACCGACGTTTTCACAACGAGAGCCCACCCCTCCTCTCTTCTTCCTGTTTCCACCTTTTATTGCTGAGTGTGACATCATATGGTATGGAATATCCCTTTGGTTGGTTTAGGTCAGCTGCCCTGGTGATGTTTCTCTCCTCACTTTTTGCCCACCCCCTTGGAGGGTTAGAGAGAGGCCCGATGCTGTGCCACTGCTGCTCAGCAGTAGACACAACACTGGTGTGATAACACTGCTGTTCCAACTACAAGTGCAGAGCACAGCACTGTATGGGCTGCTGCCGGGAAAGTTAACATTCCAGCTAGACCCAGTACAACTGTTTGGGTATAAATTAGTTTTAAAATTAACTTATTTAAATTTCAGAGCAAAATAACTTAAAAAATATTAAAAAGATTTATTTTCTGAACTTTACTGTGATAAACTGTTATAAAATATGTACCCAGATTCTTCTATTAATTGTCTCCCTTGCTTTAATCATGCAGAACAGTCACCTCACTCCTGTACACCATATGTTTGTCAACTATTGTCTCTCCTGACCTTCATGTAAGAGAAAGTTAATAACTTACATTACTTTTTCACCAATACAGCCAGACTAAATGCAGAACATCATCCTATGGGGCTTATGGGGTAGAGCCTGTGTGCCAGCCGTATTTCGTCAGGACATGCTCCCATCTTTACTCAGCTTCTTGAAGGCATAATAGTAAGTCCTGGGTTCCCTCTTTTTGTACCTACAGAAGAAAGCTGTACTGGATAAATGACGTATGTATCAGATAGAAAGTTAGAGGCTGGAATAGAGATCATCCTCCCTGTGTTGATAAAGAAGTACCCTAAGAACATGGTCTCACTGATGACTTCTTTGTGGTACTGTGATTCTACTTGTCCCTAAATAGTGTTGTGATATAATGACCACAGCCTAGTCCCTCATATGCCTCATCTGTCCTTGTGAGGGACTTACACTTGAAAAAGAGCAGATTACACCTCTGTGTGCATGTGTAGCATAGTTATAATTTATGTCAGTGATTCTTGACAGAACATTAAGCCTACATGCTTAAAAACACTTCAACCCCAGAGAAAAACAAACATACCAATCAGTATCAACCCCCTACGGCATACATTTATACACCAGAGGGAAAGACATTAATGGACAATCAGAGAATCCTCTAAGGCAGAGGAAGTAGACTGATCTCTCTTCTTAGAAGGGCTGCTGTGACAGTGGTCTTTGAAAACCAGAACTGGAGAGGCAAAGAGGAAAGGCACGCTGTGCCTCAGACCTTGGAGAAATTCAAGGAATTCTTTTCTGTCTCATTTTAATCTGCTTAAAGCCACACTTCAAGGAACCCATTGGACTTTGTTGTGTGCTTCCTGTCTATAAAGGTTATTCCAACTGGACTTCCAGAGGACTGGAAAAAGTCTGGGTTTGCTAGTTCTAAACAAAGATTTTCATACCTGGTGGCACTGTAAGACCTGGTACCCCAACTCATAAAAGCCTCACTGTAGCATACAGCTGCTGAGCTGTAGATCAGAACTTTCTCATTTTAGTGCTGGCAGACAACAAGGATTAGGCCCTCCTAAGCATTTGTCTCCTGAAAGCAAAGAGAAGAAATCAAATTCACACAAGATTTTTTTCTTTCCTTTCACTCAGAAGCATCACAGTATTAAACAGTTGTTGTTGTTCTTCTAGTAGGAAATACCTGGTCACATTTTATTTGCACCAATACATATATTTTTAATGTAATATTCTGGTATAGATCTGCTGTTGGTAAGACTATCATAGCTTAGTTCTTCCAGAAGGCTATTATGATGTTCTAATTTCATTTCAATTATAGAAATAACTCCACCCCTCCTTACATTTCATCATAATGCTAATAATAATGTTACACCCTCCATGCTCTTCACCTACTTCTGTTTCCTCCCCTTAACTGCTCTTAGAGGCTTTCATTTCTGTCCTTGACTTTACATTTTCTCACCTGCAGCTGACCCCGTGTTCTTAGAACTCCCTCCCTCTCACTCACAAGAGCCCCTTCACTGTCTCTTACCTCCTTCATAGTCTAACCTCAAAGAGCTCAATTTTCAGAAAAGACAAGATACAGAAATCATACACTGTGAGATCACTTTTATTTCAGTTTTAAAGATTTACATTTCTTTTATATTTATTTCTGTGATATATATTATATATATTTTATTTTTTTTTCCTGGAATAAGCAGATTAATGAGATTGAGTAAGCATGTGCTGAGACACAAACATGAATGTTTTTCATTAATCCTTGCTTCTTACTCTGGTTTTATGCCAACAGAACTGCATAAAGCTGCTCTATGAAAGTGGTGATGCCCAGTGTCGTGGTTTAACCCGGCCGGCAGCTAAACACCACACAGCCATTCACTCACCCTTCCCCCTCCCTCTCTGGGATGGGGGAGAGAAACGGAAAGTGAAGACCGTGAGTTGAGATAAAGACAGTTTAATAAGACAGGAAAATAATAATAACAATAATAATAATAGTACAATGATGATAATAGTACTACCAATAATAATGTGTACAAACAAGTGATGCACAATGCAATTGCTCACCACCTGCTGACCGATGCCCAGCCTAACCCTGAGCAGTCTGGCCCCTCCCCCCGGCTAGCCACCCCTTTAGCATGACATCAGATGGTATGGAATACCCCTTTGGCTAGTTTGGGTCACCTGTCCTGTGTCTGTCCCCTCCCAGCTCTTGCTGCACCTCCAGCCTGCCTGTTGGCAGGACAGAGCAAGAAGCTGAGACATCCTTGGCTTGGTATAAGCACTGCTCTGCAACAATTAAAACATCGGGGTGTTATCAGCACTCTTCTCATCCTAAGTCAAAACACAGCATTCTACCAGATACTAGGAAGAAAATTAACTCTGTTCTAACTGAAACCAGGACACCCAGCAATGAACCGGTGACTCTCAAAGAGCGGTGGTACAGATTTCCATCTCCCACATCTCCCACAGGTCCTTCCTGCACACGTCCACTCTCTGGGCAGGCGCTGTCTTACTGAGCTTGGATCCAGCCACTCAGTTCTGCACAATTCTGAGGTCTTGTGCTGTGAATGATGACTGTCATCAGTGATTTTCAGGAATTCAGTTTCAGGACAGCTGTCACAGTTATTCCAAGGATCTAGTGTTAACGTGAAGACCACTGGTACATGGGAGTTCTTCTTTCCTAGTTAGACATGTCATGGGAACATGGCAGGAGAACAAGAAACAGAGGAATTCCTTATGCATACACAGACTTTGGAGAAAAGTCTTAAAAAAAAATAAAATCTAGTGTTGAATACCATCTTGCCTGTCTCCTGCCACTGTTCCTTCTGATTCTTGGGTACACATGGTATAGCATTTCGTAACATCTTATCTTTTCAGCCTGGTCTCTTTAATCACAGTTGTGAAATCACTTCTGGTCTGCTTTTACATCTCTTTGGTACAATCTTATAAGATTTTGTTACAGGCAACACCTTAAGTCCCAAGAAGTCTCAGAAGCAACTCCGTTCTACCTCATTAGCTTTTGTAAAGAACATATTTTTTTTTCTGTAAAGAAAATCATTGTCATTACAGATGGAGTATTTGTTTTCTCTGCATGTGTGTTTTCAGCACTAAGGATCATTGATGCATCTGTCATTGTGATTTCAGTCCTAATGTCTGGAAAATGATATTCAGAAAAACATACCTTGTCAGAGTTTGCCAGGAAATACAATAGTTTTCTCTTGAACTTGCATCCTAAACTGGCTTATCCCATAGGATAATTCAAAGAGACAGAAAGGATAGCAATTATCAACTAAGAGAGGGGAAGATGAGAACTATTGAAGCTATCTGCCACCAAGAAAAATGTGGAATCATGGCCTTGCACATATTAATCATGATGGAGCTTACACTGTATGTGAACTTTACAATGAATATGGACTTTGTCAAACAAAGTGGAATTCACAATTTGATATAGAACTTAATTCCATAATATCTCACACCTGTTTTTTTTTTTTTTTTTTTTTTTCTTCTTTAAAGTGTAGTAGTATCTAGAATGTCACTTTAAGGCACACTGCTCAATTGCAGCCCCTCAGCTGCAACAGCTGGCATACGGCAGAGAACTATAAGCAAGTGACCGCCTGGAAACCATGATTTAAGTGAGGTAAATGTAAAGGGCAGCTGTCAAAGAACAGTATTTGTAAACATTTTCAAGAATTTTATAGCTATCAAAGCACAGGTGAATTCCTTTATTCTTTGGCTAGGCAATAAAATTTGCACCCTCTAGCAGATCTCAGTTTACAGCTAAAAACTATTTGTAACTACAGTGCAGGAGATGAAGCTAGTACCATATCCTAATGAAATGGATGTGCAATTTATTTTTCAGCACAGTGATAAAAAGTACTCATATAATCTTTGATCTTGAAAATTGCATTTTGAAGTTTAAGACCTTGAAAATATAAGTCAGTATATTTCAACTTTCAGACAAGAAGTTTAATTATTTGATCAGGGTAAAACATATCATCATAATAACACTTTAATAACATTTTTATTCCAGTGATGTCAAAGCAAGCACTTTAAAAGTGTTTATTAATTACGACTTCTTTGCAATATCTATGAGGTAAGTATTATACCATTTTACACATGACTAGGTAAAATAATTATGCATTTCAAACAGCAGACTCAAGGCTTTTATTCTCAAAAACAACAACAAAAAAGAAATTTTTGCTGTTCATAGGAATTAATACCTTTCAGAGATCATCCTAGCCCTGAGAATGCTGAGTATTCTTAAGTTTTATGATAACTGAGGTATCCTGGCCTTTCCTAGGTGGTGTTCTAAAGCTCTGGAATATAACCTTAGCATATTTGTATTCAACAAAACCGTTTAAATAGGTTATTAAAAAAAAATAAAAAAGGTTGTTAATCTCAGAGATCTGAATTGTTGATGTTGCTTCCATAGTTCAAAGCCAGGAATTTGCAAACATACAATAAAAAAGGCTGAAAAGCAAAAAACCCTGACAAGAAAGAGAAAAATGAAGACAGACTAGAAAATAGATGATTATATGAATAAATAAATGAATTCTGTATAAGAAAAACAAATGAAGATAGGGGAATGAAGAGAAGGCAAACAAAGAAACAGTACCTTGAAATAATTTTGGAAATAGTAAATGACTTTTAAAACTTGCTATTTATTATCCCATCTCATCCTTTTCTTCCTAAAATGTCTTTAAATGATGCAAGCAAGCAGATCCATTTCAAAACATCTTTATTATTCATTATTCAACATGCTAACCCTATTGTGTACAGAAAAATGGTGATGGAATATGAATACTGGTGATAGTCATCACACTAGAAATCCTCCTGATACTTCCCACATACGCAGTTTCAGTATACGGAGTATGATACCTCTGATGGTAACTGTGTAGTGTACCAAATTTCGTTAAAAACTATGAAGGAATCAACATGGATACAACAAAGATCAGAATTACTTAATTTACATAAAATATAACTGAGCTGTACAAGCTTTAGAGAGGTGTAAAAAGATGAATCAAAATGAACTAGAAAAATTGAAGGTTTGAATTTCTAGCAACTGTAAATTGTAACTGTTTAATTGTGATTTCTTGATCTATAAATCTCCTTCTACACTGATAGCAGTAACGTAATTCTTCCTTCATTTTCCTTAAAATCTCTGTAAAACAAGGAAATATTCTTATATTTTCAATTAATATGCACAGGGACAACTAAGCACCTCAGAATGAAGTACATAAAATTATCATAAAGTCCAACACTGTAAATTCCCCAATTTCTATATCCTGTGGTAGAGAGGTACTTTTCACTTTTAAATCTTCTATATGTTTGCATCTTCCTTGTCTACCCTATTTCTGGCCATGTTTCCTGATTCAAAAACAGTGGCTCCTGTTCTTAAAATATCCTAGTACTTGTATCCCAAAATATCCCAAGAGCAACTCTCTTGGGAGACACATTTAAACGAAACATGATGAGGAGGGGACAGAAACTGGGGCTCTTATTTCAGGGGAAGGGATCTAAATAACAAACCATTAAACAAAAGTTCATCATTTTAATATTATCAATATTGACTCTAGAATTTGAGCTGTTGTTTGATGAGAACTTAATTTAAAACATCAGTGAACATCATGCAGGAGTCCTGTCAATGGCTGTGTCCCAAGTATGAAAATTTATGAACACATGATTAATAACTGTAGTTGGCCCATAGATTAACCAGAACATGCAGGAAGGTGCCTGAATTACATCTGCAGTCCATAGATCCCCCTGTTCTAGCAGTGCAGAATTCTTCAGACATAATTTAATCGCCCTCTGGGTCTTAGATATGTTTTTAGGTGCTTAAGCACAAGTTTACTTATGGTAACAGGAATGATTGCAACTTCTAGAGATCTGCACATATGCTATAATTGGGATATAATTATTTAATTTGTCTCTTTCTAAGATATGTATTGGTTTGCAACTATCTCTGTTCTCTAAAATAAAGCAATGTTATATATTTTAGGCTAAGGTTAAAAAAAAATGTGAGATATTCATCTTAAATTCCCACCTGTGTTTATATTTCACTTTCTTTCAATACCACCAAATGCACAGAGCACTAACTCCCCTAGAACAGAACAAAATGTGTTCATTTCTGGGAAGATAACAGCTCATCAAGGGCAATACAAACAAAAATGTCACAATTTAGTGTTACATAAAGCCTCTTTGTGTATGTGTATATGTATGTCTTAAATCCTAAAAAAATTTCTGTCTCATCACAGAGTGTTGCAGTGACTTGTTGCAAAAGAAAAACAATTTGTTTAGCATGAATATCTGCAACAGAGACTCTAGAAACAAAACCACTTATTTGTTTATTTATAGAGAATTCTTGTTGCATTATTGAACTTGTTGGCCTCAAGTAACATAGATTTTAGTGAAAGTCAGATGAGGAAATCATAGTATGTTATTAAAAACAAAAGCATAGTATGTTACTATGCTACTCCCATTCATGAGGATATATTTCAACTCCAATATTTAAAAATGTACATTTTTTTCATAAAGTTTTTAGATGCTTACTGTGATGCAATCCAGAATATGATCAGACACAAGTAGTGCTGAAAGCTGCTCTACCCAATTAAAATCCATCTCTGATCATGTCACAGAGATGACACAGATGTTCTGCACTACTTCATTTGCATACTCCAAACTTCTCTATGAGTAATATGCAAAATGTCTGCCTGTCTCTCTACACCTTTAAACGTAACTAGAAAATAAACAAACAAAACCAGCTGTGATTTGATCATTTTATTCCTTTCTCACTTTAACAAAACAAAACAAAACAACAACAACAAAAAACACTTCTAGGTGATGGCCTGAAAACTAAAGCAATCTTCTGCTCTGCTGCTGCCACAATAAATACAATTTATTTTACTACTAGTATTGCATTTCAAAGAGTAAATTTTTAAATACTTCATTACTAAGCTTAAAGCATTAAAGGATAAGACTCAGAAGTCTGTTTCTGAAGTACGCTAAACACTCAGTTTGGAATACAGTTGGCACATGCCTTACACTTCTTTGTTTAAAGCTTTGTGAAATGGGTCTTGAAACCAAATATTCTTAAAATTTGACAAGTTTCTTTGAGGACCATTAAAAGAATATTTTTTGAGTGTTATATAATAGCTATTCAGGTTTCTTAGACAAGAACTGAAATACAGCTTTGGCAACTGATTTAGCAGAGTTGAAAAGTTGATCAAGCTTCTTGAGGATCAACTTGTTGGTTAACATTGGAAATATAGTCTTAATCTCTCTTCTGCAATAGTCATTAGAGATGTATTGCTCAAACTGTATTTTCCTTTGCCTTTGAGAAAAACAGGTGAATTACTATCTTTTGAATTAGGGATAACACTAGCAAGGCAATACTTATTCCTTATTGAGAGAGGCAGGAAACTCAGCCAAGTAATAGTGCTAATTATGTTGTCACTTCATTATAATCTCTCAACTTCACACAAATAAGTGGAACTGGGATTGTGTAAGAGTTAAAAAGAAAGCAAAGTGTTTGCAGGCTAGTTAGAGTCTGAATGTGTTCAATCTGTTTCAACATACTGGAGACCCTAACAGCAAATTTTGAAGTATGAAATTAGCTGATAAATGATAAAAAAAAATAGTCTGAAATATTTACTATCTGTGGTGCTAGCAGTCATTCCATCTATATTAATTGGCACAGCCTTTCTATGCCAGATGGTCTACTGCAGGGAGTGAACATTACCCTCATGGTTTTATCCAAATTATGTATTTGGGGTTTAGATGAAAGCATTTTCCTTTTTTTAGCAGCTGAGCACTGAGAATAATGTTTGTTCTCTTAATGCTACTATTGCATACAGGTAATGATATGTCATCGATAAATATGCATACAAAGATCTTGCTGGATTATAAGAAAAGACATGTATGACATATTTGTGAGTATAGCTCTCAAGACTGGTGTCCTATTAATATCAGTGTTTACTTCAGCTTTCAGAAAGAAATTCTACTGTAAGACAATAAATCAATTACTAGAGATGAAAGTCACTGGTAAACGTAACCATTTATCATCTTCCCCAGATCTAGATATTTTGGGGAAGACCCTCACTGAAATATTGCCATAAGCATATATTGTTTTAGGCTAACATCAGTACAAGTGTTATTTGTTCCCCTCTACGACAGATTTACTTCCTGAAGGTAGGCTGCTCCAGGCACTTGTCCCCCAAGCACTGTGATATGGCAGCTCAGTTGAGAACCAGACTCACACAGATCCCTGACTGACCCCAGCCTCATCACACCGTGTCAGTCATATAAAGAGAAGCGCCCTTAAGAGGATGATGGAAAGGAAGGGACTCTGTAATTCAGCAAGAAGATGTGGTAGGAAAGGAGGCTGGATGGATAGCCCCAAGCATGGTTGCCACTCTGAGGACTGAGACACCCCTGAAGGTCTAGGTTTTCAGTCATTTATCTGATAATTATCATTTCAGTCATTTATCTGATAAGTCTAATGATGATTAGACTTCATAGTTTATGAAGTTTTTAATGGTCCCTTTTAAAATAAGTAAGTAAAAAAGGTGTCAGTTTACTTCTTGTGATATAGCTAAAAGTTTTCCAACACAGACTTTTCATCAATCAGAACTTAAGAACACAGCACATGATGTGTAATCAAGAGTTGGAAGCTCTATGCAGCTTAAAGTGTGTTAAAAAGGTGGGATCATTTGTTCACATATGTACACTCAGGGGATACAGTGGGAAATATAAAAAGAGATAGTCATGTTGGCAGGAGCAGATAAACTTAAAAAAGAGGAGGGAGATAGATGAAAAAAGACATGAGAGTAGGATGTCTCCTGCCAAAGGAACTGCAGGAAGATAAATACACAAACAGGAAGATAAATAGATAAATGAGGAAAAAAAAAAAAAAAAGAAAAAAGAAAAAAAAAAAGCTTGTGCAAGCAAACTAAAAGAAAGCCAATGGATAAAAAGGGAAAAGATGCTGGGAAGAATTGTTATGGAACATACATAGCATGGGGAAGAGATGGAAGATTTAAAGGTGAAGGTGAAATAAGTAAAGAAGTGCCAATGATGTTTGTGCTTCTTTTTACTCAAAATTATTTTGCTCTAATTTAGAATAAAATAGTAGAAGAAGGCCAAAATCATCAGATAAGTCATATATCAATATATCAAGTATTGTCCTTTGGAAGAAATTTTAAATCCTGGAAGTTAAACTGACCAGAGCCCTCTCTTCAGCAGGTGAACAGACTGTGGAGACACTCAGTATTCTCCAGTGCATTTTTATCTAATAAATAAATAAAATCAGTTAAAGTTTGGAGGTCCTAGCAAAGATCGCACAAGAAGATTTTCACTGGTCTTTCTGCAGAGAGTTCTGTGGCTACAATTCCGGAGGTTTTAAGTTAATATTTAAATAAAAGAGTCATTGAATAGCTACATCTTGTTTTCTACCTTGGCTTATGCTTACCTCGGAATGTTGACCTGCTGTAGTAAGTGACTTAGGCTGGAAGGGGGTCAGCAAATGCAAGAAATGTGAATGAATGTAAACTAGTAAACAAAGTGATGATTCGTGAATAAAAAACAGGCATGATTTTAAAGGTCACTAGACCCAGTAAAACTGCGTGTGTAACTCTTGTATAGCTGGCACATACAATATGCAGAACTGCCATAGGGCAATTACTTGGGTATTCATCTGCATGAATAATTCTGGTCTCATGTAGCACACAGCCATACTAAATTACATAAAGAAAATGAGGCATATTCTCAGATCCATAGTCAGTGACTTTAGCACATGACGTCCACCTCTTAAAAAAATTCTGGCACTCTTTTTATCTCTTAACCCTCTTAGGAAATATGAACTATTCCTAGAACAAAGCTCCAAAAAAAATTCACCTTTGCAATCTGGGTATTAAGGAAGGCTCTCTTTTCTGGCAAAGGTACAGGACTGTCATTTTCCAGTATGCACGCATAGGTCACTTTTGGATAGCTTTCAGCCTGGTGCATTAAGATGATTTCAACGTTTTATTCAGATATGCTTTGTTATTTAAATTTTGATATTTCTTTTTTTTTTTTTTTATATATATATATATTTTATTTTTTATTTCCCCTTTTATTGCCACTTTTATCTCTGGTACTTAGAATGCCAAGACATATCATCTTAAGAAAAATAAAAAGCATTATTATATTCTGTCTCACTAACATTTGTGCTTTCAACATATAATAAATATTCAGATGTGTTTGCTGTTATTAGCTAGAATGGGAAGACTGTCACAGAGAAAAGGAAGACTTACTTAATAACAGCAAGGCCAAGCTTCCATTAATATTATGGAGCTAAGCAACCTGTTATTTTCATCAAAGGCACAACAGAGATCAAGCCTAACAATCTGGGGGTGAGGTTGTTTTTGTGTGTGTGTTACTGGGAACCTTAGGATTCTTACCAGAGCTCACATAATATGTATGTGAAGTTTATGGGATGTACAATATTATCTGTTAATAGACCATACACACCCCCTGGAAAACATCTTTTGCTTTTGAATATTTAATACAGGTGGGGCCAGTCATGTTCAATGTGGTATGGTTCTGTGCATTCTACCCCTTTTCTCATCTGATAGTCAACCTGCAGTCCCCCCTTCTTTAAATAAAGAAGGAGAAACCACATTTACAGTGAGATCAGAAAACATGCTAGAGGGTTTTCAAACAATGGTAGCTTGTTATTACTTTAGTTTTTTTCCTTTGTCCCTCTGTCCCTTTGTCTCCCCCCCACACACAGAGGCAGTGAGGGGCCACAGATGTCTGAGACTCTAAGATTAGTTTGCTGTTTTATTAAATGTGTCATTTCCGGTTTCACTATTCTCAATTGCAAAATGTGGATTTTGGTCATAGTAACTGCTCCTTGAAAAATTATCCTAAAAATGGTTTACAAAGGGAATTACATATTAATCTATACTATGAACTTATACAGATCAAAAATTCTGCAGATACATTCCAAATTAGATATTGAATGTTAATGTTTTGCTAAACTTCCCAGTTATTTTCAAATGTTTTTTTTTTTTCTTTTTTTTTTTTACTTAATTCACATGTATGAAATATTTTATATTCTAAATCAATTACAAATAAAAATGAGGAATTTTAATTTTTTAACATAGTTTCTTAGTAACTAGATACCATTCATTTATGATTCCTGAAAACTCTTTAATACTCCATCACCAGTGCTTTATTGTCTTTTCTTCTCTATTAAGAAAATGCATTTCATATTCTTCTTTTGTCTTCCTACTGCCGCTATTAGATCAGGAGAGAAAGAGTCAAATTAATGGGCATAACTTTGCTACATATGAAGCTTAATTAAGCATCAAGCTCATACCCAAAAGCAAGAAGGTAAATTGAAATGGCAAGGTCTAAATTCAATACATATTTATGTCCAAGATTTCACTGATAAAAATATGAAGCAACTTGTGTATTTATAGAAACAAAACAAAATAAAAACTTATTTTTCCCACCCTTATTCATCTTCTCTCCTCTTCACCCAGCAAAATTCCTTTAGGAAACAAGATATTCTACTGCACAAATTTATCTCCCTGAAGAGATACTGAAGAAAAAAATATGTGACAGATGTTTGTCACATTGCTTAATGTACTACTGGAACACATTCAGAAACTATGGTGATGAACATGATATAAATAGTGTATAAAGAACAGAATCCCAAAACCTTTCCTCTGAGAAAATGCCCATTAATTTCAATTAGAACTTTTTCTGGGAAATGATTAATATGGGCTGATTCCCAGACTATAGTTATTTTTAGTCTATTTTTAAATAAGCATAATGCCACCATAATGTTATTTTTAAAGTTTGTTCCCCAAAACTTTTCACTTGTTTTCTCAAAAAAACAAATGAATTTAGTAAGAAAAATGTACATGATAAATAACAGCATCACAGGTAATAACAACCCTGGAAGTTATACTAGCTCAGTCAATAAACTATATGCCTATTATCAATTCATACTACCTGTTGGCCAGAAAGTGGTCAGCACAAAGAAAGACTGTATGAGGTCAGACTAAAGTGTTCACATGAGGATCCTGTCTCTGTTCAGTGTGCATTGGATGATATAGTGAGCAAAAAAAAATAATTATATCTCTATTCACATCCACTTCTTTTTTGCCTTTCCTCTCATTTCCCTCTTATCTAGATAAAGAAGTCCTAGCTCACCCTATGTGTCTGTTTTGTCCCATTTGGAAACAACTTCACATCTTTAATTTTTTTTTTGTTGTTTTAACCATTTTGTGGATCATCTCTAATATATCTATTTGGAAAAGGGAAAATGATGGAAAAAGGACCCATGGTGTGCAAAGTTTTAAAGGTGAGCCATGATTTATTCAAATGAGTAAATATATTTTGATTACTTTATCTTGTTCTCAGTTTTCAGTATGTTCTGAGAATTATTATTTTTATTTGTAGTTACTAAAATGTTATTTATTTGTGTATTTATTTATTTATTGTTATTGTCTGGTGTTGATCACAGGAGTAACATTTTTGTGAAACTAACTCTCATTTTCTCCAGAGATTCCTTCTGAGTGATAATGCTTATCTAAGAGTTCATGGTTTTGTATGTGAATTGGTGAATTGGTGTGGGTTTTATTATTTTGTTTTGTTTTGTTTTAGTTTTGCTTCTTGTGCATTATTATTTTTTTTTTTTCTGTACTGAATTTCACCTACTATTTTATTGCCCGAACGGCCTCATAAATTTCTTCAGCAATTCTTCACAGTCAATCTGTGTTTTTTCTTATTCTGAATAATTAAGAGCAAACTTTTCCAACTTCTTACACAGACTTTTTCCAGGTCATTCATGAAGACCTTAAACAGCATTAGTCCCACCTTATCTACCTGTGGAATTTCATAGGGACCTCTCTCCTTGACAACAATTAATGTTTTATTCTTTTTCTCTGCTGCTGTCTTTTAACTAGATACTTTTATCCATGGAAGATTCCCCACTTTTCATCTCTGATTGCTCATTTTCTTTAAAAGGCTTTAAAAATATTTACTGTCAAAAGAATTTCATTGTTATTTTCAAGTATGATGACTTTGTCAAAAAATGCTAAAAGATTTTATTCACAGACATTCCCTCCACAGAAATCATAACAATCTTTCCAAGTGGCTTTATAGACATCTAGATGTCTATAAATTATGCTATATGTTTTGTCTTCTAATTTAACTCAAATGTAAATCAGGTTTAGAGAAACAAGCTACCCCAATCTCCCCAGAAACTCCTTGGTATATCATCTGCTGTGGCTACAGTGACATGCTGAAAGGTTTCAAAGAACAAGGAAGAAATTCTGACTACATTTTACCATTTGCTTGCCCAAGGTGAATTTGAGCATTTATAGATAGAAATGGAGTACTACTAATAATAAATCATTGACTATTTTGACCAGTGTGTAAATTGCAAATGATTATTGTTAGCATGAAATCTTGATTCTGGACTGTTTTTCAAAGAATGTGACTGTGATTACTCTATTTTGTTCTACGCCTACGTTCCATATGCTGTCCACTTAGGTTACTTAGTACAGAAGCCAGAGCACACCTGTAGGATTTGTTGTTAAAGTTTTATAGACACTGTGATTATTAAGCTCTTGAAACAGGTATCAAAACACTTTACTAAGATTAAAGCATCTCTGGAGATATATTGGAGCATGCTTTCAAGTGACTGAGTGTGTCCAGCATTAAAAGTCTATGCAGCTGGCCAGGCCTTTTGCACTGTTGTTGAAAACTATGCTAGATGCTTATGAATTATTTTTGATCCTTCTCCATCATTCTTAGTTTCAGAGCTGGAAGAGAAAACCATGTTCCTGATTCCAGCACAGCACTTTGCTTTCATTAAGATACTCTGATCAGAGCACAATAGGTCACTTATTTTCACTTAGAAAGCACAATATGAATGATGATTTTCAGCGAAATCTTATTAAATATACACATTCCTTAGAAAAGTCTATTTTTGCATTACTAGTAGGGAAAACAGATGTGTGACATAGAAGGTCCCATTCACGCAGGTTTTTTCCCTTTTGTAATAATTCCTGTTGAGCGTACTGACATCTTGTGGCTGGATATTTGAAATGAGCCGTGTGTGTCAAAGTGAGGTAATTATTGCATGGCATTCTGGGATCTTCAACTTTTGTTGGAGACTTCTGTAAATGGTCCCATGTTGAGGAACATCTTGAATTTAATTACACATAGTTAAGTCTTCCTGAGCTGCTTTTTTTTTTTTTTTTTTCTTTTTTTTTCTTTTCTTTTTTTCACCTCAAACCTCATAATCTTGTGGGCAAAATTAACAAATTAACACTCTCATGTACATTTACTATCTTAAAGTCACACAGTCATTAAATATCTGTGCCCAAGACACAGGACAGATCTCTAAGTATGATAGTAATTGCAAGAATTCTGGCATGTGTTTGGCAAACTGAGCTGCTCTTTGATTGATTCTTGGCTTTCTTTTGTTGCCAGATGTTGGTAAAAGGAGGGAATGTTGCTCTGCATTTATTTATTTATTTATTTATATATATATATATTTTTTTTTTTTCACAGTAATCAGAGTGGAGAACTGTGCTCTAGTTCTTTGGAGTTCTGCAGTCTGGAAATGACTTCTGTCACTGATGTTTCTGGCTTTTTTTTTTTTTTTTTTTTAACATTCCTACTCTTTTTGCTTTTTAAAAGTTTAAATAGAGTATTCACTCTCCCCAAGCTTTAAAACCTGTCTTCTTTCTTGCCTTCTTTTTCTAGTTGCCTTTTTTTTTTTTTTAACCTTTGTTCAAGTGTCTTCAGCAGCAATCTAATTGTGCACATCTGCAGTACAGCAACTGATTCCTTAACAAAATTTACCAGATTTGTTTTCTTCATTCTTCTGTCAGTGAAAAAGGAGAGGGGCAGAGACCATGTGTATAGCTCATAGGAACTTAATAAAGCTGTTTAGGGTTATTATGAAGACGATTTCCGTACTGATGGCCCAGCATACAGGAGAACTGCAGGTGTCTCTAGAACAGAGAGACTTTCAGCCAATAAAGCAGAATCAGCAGCTCTTTGGGGGTTAATATGATGCTTCTGAGGACAAGGGAGAGAGGTTCTGCAGGTAGTTCCTGCCTCAAGCATAAGGACTGGCATCCACTGCACTCAGCGTGAGAGTTAGGCACAGTAAGAGAGGCTCTATGTATGCAATCTGTCTCCCTCGGTTTATGTTCATGATTCATCTGTGCCAACATATTCTTACGAACACTATGCTCCACTATGTTATTAAACATGAAACTGTGTACATAGCTTATGGGATTTGTATATACATCTCATAAGAAGAAAATAAGTATTTCAGTGATATCCTGCCCATATGGCAGGTCAGCATGTATTAGTCTCCATTTTTTTGATGGGCTTGTTCTAGAGAACCATTCAGAGACTTTATCTAGCCAGCACTACAGGAACTTTCCAAGCAGGAGAGGATATATACACATATGTTTCATAACGGTTTGATGAAGTTTTCAAAAACTTGCTGTATCAGAAACTAGAAGAAAGGCAATATAATCAAAATGTGATGTAGGTTTGGCATATTTTCCATACAAGTGGAAATCTTATAGGTAATAATTTGTAAAGGGTAATTATTTATTTATTATGGATAATAGAAATTATCCATAAGTGACCTAAAAATATTCTTCTTTTTAGGCCATAATGAATTATTATGATTAAACCCAGGAAAAATCTAAATGTTTTCAGGAGATTTTCTAATGTGAATCTACTAGTTAAAATATCGGAAATTATCTGAGAAACTTAAGAAATAAAGTTGTTTCTGAGATCAACACAAGAATTAAAAAATAGGCCTCAGAATAATTGTAGACATCCCAGCAAAATTATTATAACACTAGTGACACTAAACTTGTCTGCTTTCGATGCTTACTGATTGTATGATTAGGAACAAGCATGTCTACTAGGAAAATATAGTCAAGTGAGATGCAGATAGAATATCCAGGTAAGTTCAAATGAATTGTTTCATACAGTAAATAATGTGACTCTTAATTTTTTTATTTTATTTTATTTTTGGGCTTTCTGGATAAGATCATATTTGAAAATATTTATTTTCTTTTATATCTGTATTGATGTCAGGAACTTTATACCCTTGACTAATGTGTATGATCACAAAAAATTGTTATCCTCAGTTGAAGGGCTTTCCCAAGATCCATAAAGAACCTTGTCATTTTTTTTTTGTGCTGGGACAGAGTTAATTTTCTTTGGAGAAGCTCACATGATACTGTGTTTTAGATTTTTGATGAAAATAATGCTGATAACACACTGATGTTTTTAGATGTTGCAGAGCCAAGGATTTTTCTGCTTCTAGTGCTACCTAGCAAGCACAAGGAGCTGGAAGGAGAGACAGCCAGGACAGATTACCAGATGACTAACCAGAGGGATATTCTATACCATATGGTGTCATGCTCAGCAATAAAAGATGAGGTAAAGAAGGAAGAAAGCGGGGGGATGTTGAGAGTGATGTCATTTGTCTTCCCAAGAGAACATTAAGAGTGATGAACCCTGCTTTCCTATAAATGACCGAACACCTGACTGTTGATGAGATGCAAATGAATTCTTTGATTTGCTTTGCTTGTGTGCTCACCTTTTGCTTTACATAGTGAACTGTCCTTATCTCAGCCCATGAGTTCGGCACCTTTACCTTTACCTTTCTGATTCTTTCCCCCTTCCCAGTTTGGGAGAGTGAGTGAGCAGCTGTGCAGTACTTAGCTGCCTGCCAGTTTAAAACCACAACACACCTAAGTACCTTTAAAGGTATTTTAACAATGTCCATGCATGATTGAAGTCATTTTATACTTTGCAGCATCCTATATACTGGGAAAAGGGACCGTATAAGTGTAGAAACAGTAGTTCTGAAAGTTCATTTGTGGTCATATCTGTTTAACTGCTTCATTAAAGTTGCTATATTAAACCCTTTATCAACTCTTTATAAATTCTATTATTAGCTAAAAATGTCTATTTCATTTATAATACACAATATGTAAGAAAAGAAGAAAATACATCTTTCCCTCTCCTTTCCAGTATTTCACTGAGCACTTTTCATTTTATTTCCTAAACTCTTTAAGCATTACACATTTGATATAAGCCACATCCTATAGTCTATTAATATTCACTTCAAGGGTTTTAAACATAGTTTTGGAAGTCATCCCTATAAAAAGAATCACAGTTGAAAATTCCAGCACAGCCTCAAGAAATTCATACTACTGCGAATAGTTACCCTGAGGCCATGCATGCTGGAGTGAAACCAGTCATATCAATCCAAGTTGTGTCACACCTGGTGCGTTTTTCCTTATTGTGAACCTGTAGCTCTGATGAAAAACAGTTTTATGAACTTTTTTTCTACAGTTTTATAACCACTTGCAGTTAAGGAAGTATTGACTCTTCCTACACTTACAACAGTGATAAATGTAAGTGCTACCTAGAGGTGAGTGGTGCAGTTTATTCAAACAGAGAGTTGTGGCAACAATATTCAGAATATTCCTTTCTATCCTGCAAATGAAATCTTTACATGTTTCAGCTTCCACAAAATGCCAGTAACTTTTATCCTGAACTAAGTGTGATGTGACCTTGAAATCAAAGCTGAAGATACCTCTGCCTTCTGCATTTAGTGGGTCCCCTATAAGATCAAAATATTTTAAAACCCTCAAAGAATACACTTTGCTTAAATAAAAAGCAGAAATTCTTTTTTTTTTTGAGTAAGGAAAACTTGTTTGTAAACATCCTTTGTCCAACTCAATGAGCTTCTGAGGAGCATCCAAAATATTGCAGACCTTTCTAGACCCAAGGTGTCTTTCTTTCAGGAGGGATGCTCTTTTAAGTCTTTTTGCTACATGTTTCTCACTGTAGTTGTATAATGTACTTTCGTGAACTTCAAGCTCTTAACTAACTCAAGACTGTTAACTAACTTAGCCACACAGTCTCTGAGGTACTGTGCCTCGGAGTATACTCAGTGTCATGGTTTTATTTTGCTGAGGAGTTGAACTCCACCACACCTGCTCTCTCATTCCCTTTCCATAGAAGAATGGGGGGAGAAGAAAGTGTACTGGAAAAATAAATAAATAAATAAATAAATAAAAACAAACATCAAGAAACACACCTCATAGGTTAAGATAAGGATAATTTAATTAAAGGGAAAATGAGGAGGAAAAAAAAAAGAAAAACAAACAAACAAACAAAGGCTGTGCAGAAGCACAAAGAGAGAGAAAATAAATTACTTATTTCCCATGTTTGAGCGATGTTTGACCACGTCCTGGGAAGCAGGGCCTCAGTACTTGTAGTGGTTATTTGGAAGGACAGACATCATAACGAGAGCTCCCCCTCTCCTTCCCCTTCCCTGCCTTTTATTGCTGAGTGTGCCACCATATGGTATGGAATATCCCTTTGGTCAGTTTAGGTCAGCAGTCCCAGTGATGTCCCCTCCCTACCTTTTGCTCAACTTTAGTCTGCTGGCTCTGGATAGGGTTTGGAGAGAGTCCTGATGCTGTGGCAAGACTGCTTGCTCAGCAATGGACAAAACACTGTTGTGGTACCAGTGCTGTTCTAGCTACAAGTGCAGAACACAGCACTGTGTGAGCCACTTCAGGGAAAGTTAACTCCATCTCAGCCAGACCCAGTAACTCCCTCAGGGAAAAAGTGTATCCCTTTTCCTCCCAGCACACTTTACACCTAATTACTTTATTAACAGAATGGAAACAACTCCAAATGCATGAGAAAGCAGATGCTACCTGGCACTGTCAAACAAAAAAAAACAAACAACAATAATAAAAACCCTAGAAGATATGTTTCTTTGCTTGTTAGCAGCCCCAAAACAAAGATGGGTGAAATTAGGATCTGGAAAGACTGTGCACGTCTTGAATATAGTTATGTCTGTGCATTAGTGTACAAGCATATGCAGACGGGGTAAAGAAGAATGCTGGCAATCATCTTATCTTTCAGGAGTGCCCTGAGCTTCCCTTGCATTCTGGGTAGCCTGCTGGATGTCAGTGCAGCTCGACTTATGTAACAGCACTGGTGAAACTTGCTGAAGAAAAAGAGTTTCCAAGCACAAGACATTTTTGAGAGGTGCTATTTTCAAACCTCCACAGCTCACCCAAATCAAACCTAATTTTACTTGTAACACTTCAGTGCACTACTTCTCAATAAGGAATAAGTATCTGCCAATTTCTAATTTTCTAGGTTTGGCTGATTGATCAGTACAGTTCTTCAGTAAGTAGTCAGAAGGCAGTTTATAACAGGAGAAGTCAATTTTAGTCCTCTTGTATTCCAGAGGACTGAAAAGTATTAATCCAAACACTGCAGAAAAATAAACAAATTGAAGGTTTAGACTAGGCTTAGAAAATTTTGATTTCCAAGGAAAACATTTCAGAGGATTCTGAATGGGTGAAAAAAAAAAAAAAAAAAAGATTTTAGAAGGCAATATTTAGGAATCTACTGTTAGAATAACAGATGTAACAAACATTCATTAGTCTGAACTGTAGGGAAACCAGTAACTTCAGACAAACTGCCTTGTCTTGGCAATTGAATATGTATTGAAGAATTGATGACCACACAAACTGAAGTGGTTTTCTAACTACAGAATTTACAAAGGATTCGCTGCAGTAATTCTAGAAAAATAATTGCTTGTGCATCCCAGTTAATAATCCCAAAGTTTAAAATTATTGGTTATACTCCACATTGGTACATCAAAGAGATACGTCTGGCTATGTAGTAGTATATATAGTAATTAAGAATGACGAGGTGGAAAGAATCTACTACTGCGTGTGCAAAGGCAGTAACTAACTTCTCCTTTCTTGCCTTCTTTCAATGTCAGGTATTCTGTCCCTCCTTTTTTAAGATTGTCCATAATAATTCATCTCTGCCACTCCTTCATCCTCACTCTCCTCCCCTTCTCCAGCACGGGGTCCCACTCACAGGATGCCTTCCTTTCTGAAATGATCAACCATGGGCTTCCCACAGACAGTAGATCTTCAAGAAGTGCTCCAACATTGGTCCATACCATAGGTTACAGTCATTCAGGAATGGACTTCAACATGGGTTCCCTGCAAGCAGCAGCTCCCATCAGACTACCTGCTCCACTGTGGGCTCCTTTCCATGGGCTGCAGCTCTGGCCTGAAGTCTACTCCTTCAATGGTTCTCCATGGGCCACAGCCTCTTTCAGGCCAGATCCACCTGCTCCACCAGGGGTTCCTCCACAGGCTGCAGTGTGGACATCTGTGCCACTGTGGGAACCGTGGGTTGCAGGGGGACAGCCTGCTCCACCAGGAGCATCTCCATAGGCCACAGGGGAACTTCTGCTCCAGCACCTGGAGCACCTCCTCCCCTTCCTGTCTGCAGAGGTGTTTCTCACTCCTCTCTCACAGATGCTACTGCACAGCATTTTTTCACTTTCTTAAATCTGCCCTCACAGAGGTGTAACCAGTGTTGCTTATTGGCTCTACTTTTGGCTAGTGGGTCTATCTTGGAGGTGGATGGTACTGGTTCTTATCTAACCTGGAGCAGCTTCTGGACTCTTCTGACAGAGGCCACCTTTGCAGTCCCCCCTGCTACCAAAACCTTGCCATGTAAGCCTAATGAGAGTATTTTAAAGAAGACAATAGCTATTGTACAATTTCCTCTGGGACAATGAGGAAAGGAAGTGGGTCTGTGTTCATATATGGAAGATGCAAAACACTATTTCATTCTCTATGTATCTGTGACGAAAAAGAAATTACCTCACAGACTGACAATTGTACAAAAATTGTACAAAAGTACATTGATTGGATGCAAATGACTAACTAGTTTTAGAAATACCTAATAATGTTTCAAAGAAGCTAAGGGAAGCTGAGGACTTGCGTGTACAGCCTACAGGATGAATTTTTCTTCTCTTATTATTCACGTCACCACTGGTCTTACGCATGTCCTGTCTGGGAACAGAAATTTCTTCTTTGTAGTTGCTATAAGAACCAACATCGGAACCCTGCTTTCTCCTGAGATTCAGGAATTGCTAATGAACCTTTTTTGCTTGCTTGGAAGGACTCATATTTGAAGTAAATGACAAGCGAGCTTTGAAAGCTGTCCCCTACTCAGTACTATTGAGATCTGGCCTCGTACCAATGAAGGCAATCTTTCTATGACTGGATCAACTATCTTGGCATGGGTTGTTGCCTTTGTGCCAGCTGGGAGCCACATTTCACTGTGCCTTGCACTTCATCTACACACTGGCAGAAGCCAGATTTCCCTGCAGGCTGCTTAACCATCTTGGCATGGCTCTTGTCCAAATGCAGGCTGGGAGCTGGTTCCTCTGTGGCCTTCTCAATTCTCTTGGCACAAACATTGCTCAGACACCAACTGGGAGCTCAGTTCCTGAAGCCTGCTGTTTCCATCTGCTAACAAAAAGCAGTGGCAACAAAAAGAGAGGGGCTATCCTTCAAGCTACTTCAGAAAATCTTTCTTTCTTTCTTTCTCTCTCTCTTTTAAACAAACAAACAAGCAAGCAAAAACTCAGACAGAAACACTAGATTAGACATCCTGTGAAAACTCATTCTAGAAGAAAATTAGAAGTCCAGCCTCTGTGTGTCTGGGTCAGTTCCACCTGGGTAATCAAGCTACAGCTGGCTGTAATTAATCTGCAAAGAAATGAAGGACTGGCCTATGGGATGCTTTGTTCCATCCACTAAGTACAGAAGAGCCACAGTGATTTCTGCCTGTTTGATATGCTTCTTACTTACAGATGAGTTCTGAGCTCTGATTCTAGTCCTGATCTCTGCAACTCTTTCCTTTAATCCTTTTTGTAACTGCTGTCAGGTTTGCCTGATTTTCTGATTGTCCACTCCTTTTTCTCAGTTTCTTGTTGAATAGTGTTCTTGGATTATTGATTATTCCAGATTTATTTTTCCAGTCTAGTGGAAAATGTCTCTTTTATCTCCTTTTTTTTTTTTTTTTTTTTTTTTTTTTTTTTTTTTGTTTAGTATAAGTAGGTTTATCTGCTTTTCACTCATCCTTATGTGCAGAGCACAAATGTCCCAGTCTTGAGTTACATTCCTTGAAAGGTTATTTCCTGGCTTCATGGAAATCTGGATGTCTCTTTCTGACAAATGGTCTTAAGTCTAGATTCAGAATGAAGATTTATCTGCATTGAGATGGTGAATGTTTATCTCCTATAAACTGAGAGAAGATAAGGATGAGGACATTCTCTCCTCTGCAGTGTAAGGCACCAACGTATCTCTAGTTCTGCTAATCTCAAATGTTGAAGAATCCTGAGTCAGATGAGAAATCGTGATGCTTCTTCTAAAAGCTCAAATGTCCTTGGCATTTGTGGGGACGAAAAGAGATGGGGAATGTATAAATGCAAAGAAAACTTGAAATTATTATGACAGAAAATAACTTTACAATTTATTATTATTATTATTATTATTATTATTATTACTACAGAGATTTTAGGAGACAGCTTTGAACATTAATACCCCTTGTTTGACAAATGTTTGAAGAGTAAAAGGAAGACACAAGACGACTTCACCCCCTAAAAAGTGTTTATTCCCTTAGTTAATTTGTTGTGTCACATAGTCCTTGCCTGCTGCTTGGATTGCATACGTAAGAAGCTCCTATTCTGTCTATTAGTCATTTTACAATAAGATAATTTGCTAATAACTTTAGATGAATGAATAAAAACTTGTGCCAAAAACATGATCTGAGTGAGAATCATCTGGAGGCAGATAGCCACTTCCAAATGCATTTACAGTCTCTGGGCCCACAGGGCCAAAAAGTGAGTTCCTGACTTGGTTCATAAACTTTCAATTTGCATGCTGCATGCATTGTAAAATACTCTCTAGGGAATTAACAGCATCTTGTGTCAATCTGTAAATATTTAATATTTCAATGTTATGTTTAAAAATATATTCCAATACTTAATACCAGAAGACATATTTCTTGTGCTGTAATACTATTAGTGATCTATAAATGGATAGGGGTTCATGCTAAAAGCCTCTTAAGTACAACTGTATATAAAATGTATTTAAAAATAAATAAAACTCTCCCTGGAATCTCACCAATTTATCTGATTCGTAGATGTAGGGTTTCAATCTGTCTTAAATAATCTTTCATCAAATTAAAATGCAATAATTTTGAACTGCAATTATAAACACAAAATGACTAGAGGCATTTTTTAAAATTGGATTATTTAGATTCCTTGTTTAGGCTACTTATTTAATATGTGTGTAATATAAAAATTCCATAAGACGTGGATTCTGCTCTGAAAAACAACTATGTGATTATGCTCCTTCTTACTCCTTAAATTTGTTTTCTATACATAGTTGGAGCATATCTGGAAAAGTTACTACTTACTACTACTTACTATTTTTTCCCTTCACTCATTGTTGAACACACATTGCCGGCAGAACTGTTAATATTCTACATATTAGTATTTAAGGACATATAATTATTTAGTGTTGTTTTTACTGACAGCCCACAGGAAGCAAGAGCATGTCTGAGGTGTAACTAAAAATGTAATTTGGGGACTATGGGCTAGTATAGATAAAAATGAAGGCAGTAAGTCTGAATGATTAGTCTAAATAAATAATAATTAAAAAATCCTGTATTCACAACACAATTCTACATTAAACTAGAATGACTCTTGGTGGATTTCCATAGGAGAGGACATTTAAAAATGCCATTAGCATAAGGGTAAAACTGATTTTCTGAACTTACAATGACATGCTTATTTTTTTAACTACAATGTCAGTGCCTACTCTAGCTTCCTTCTGTAAACAGTGACCTTAGAAATCCTTATAAAACTGAAATAATTCAACAGCAAAGTTGCCTCCCTCACACCCCAAAGAAACCCAAAGCACAGAACAGAATACACCAGAAAACAAAGATTAAGAAAAAACATTGCCAGACTATTTTTTTTTCCTCTCCTCTCCTCTCCTCTCCTCTCCTCTCCTCTCCTCTCCTCTCCTCTCCTCTCCTCTCCTCTCCTCTCCTCTCCTCTCCTCTCCTCTCCTCTCCTCTCCTCTCCTCTCCTCTCCTCTCCTCTCCTCTCTCCTCTCTCCTCGTTTTGAAATATAAAGACTTGTGCAAGAGGTATTTAACACGCACTGAAAAAACATGCAAGATTACTACACTTAATAAAATATGTTATTGAAGATAAAATTGAATTATAGGAGATAAAATATATTATTGGAGATAAGTTAGAGCTTTTCAATAATAATTAATAATAATAAATAATAATAGATTTATATGTAAGAATATTTTGTTGTTGTTTTTTGTTTGTTTTTTACTTCTTCAATTTTACTTCTTTTTTAATCCTGCAATATTTTGTCTAGGTAATGCTCATCTTGTTAAAATATTAACTTTTGGTGACTTGGGGGACCTCTCAGATCTGAGTGCAGATGGACCATGCTAAAACTGATTCCTATCTATGCTGCTATAAACCAAATAGCAAAAGTAATTTAATGTTAAAACATTCTAAATATTTTTAAAAAACACTTGTAAGCCAGCCATTTAAGACTGGTCATCCACACCCAAACAATCATTCACTCTTCCTTCATTTACATTTTCCAATCCAACAACTCTTAAAGAAAAAGGAAGCAGTATATCTATAGCTATACAAAAAGATGTATAGCTACATACATCTGCTAGATGGGTACATTGAATGTTTAGATGGAATGGTGGAATATCTTTTTCCAGCACCACTGTTTTTTTTAGAGTATCAATAATTTTTGTTGCTGCCATTGTATATAAATATAATGAATATACTGAAGCCACAATAATCATAAAAAATGTGTTTATAAGGGAACTTGGACAACGTGGATTTTATTTATTTGTTTGTTTGTTTGTTTATTTTATAACATCCTACAAAACTATGTAATGTGCTATATCTAAACATATATTGTGGAAAATAAATAGATTTTTTTTTTTTTTTTTTAACACTCTTCATTGTTAGTGATATTTTAAAATATTTATCCGCTACTTTTCTGACTAAGAATAAAGTTTTAATGAATACTAATCTGCATTTTCCTTAGTAGTAGAAAAAAATAATTGGAACTATTAATGAAAATTTGAGTGTGAATAGAAAAGACCTCTTGTGGAATACCCATGTCAAGAAAATATTTTTATGTTTTTATGTCAGTAAAATGTTTAAAATCCCATTAGGCCTCAAGCTCTTAAATGAGATTTAAGTTTTGCATAAAAACTTACATGAGATTTAAGTTTTGCAAAAACCTTTCCAGGTTCTCAGAAGGGAGTGATATCAAAATATTTTTCAGATATCTTGTAGAAGTGCTTTTGAAGCAGTATGTGCTATCTTCAGATAAAAGTCATCAGTCTGTGTGTTATCGGATAACTTAGAGAGATAATTGAAATATCAGTTCTTAAAGTCTGATATTTCATTCTGTTAAGAATGTTTTCAATGACACTCAGTAAATGTTTGTTATATAGACCCTTCAGATTCAGATCTAGTGGTAAGCTTTTTATACATGGTCTTCCTTGCCCCCTAAGAATTCTTTCTGAGGTTGAAGTCTTAACCAAAGTTGTCTGAATTCTGTTAAATTATACACATTAAGTAATAGTAACTTGAAAACCTGACCACTTAAAGTGAGTACTGTCTTATTATTATCTCAAATAATGGCCTTTGATGCTCACACTGTTATTTTGCAACTAGTACTATATTAAAACTGTGAACTGTTCTTCACAAAGTCCCATTTCATTCTAATATGAGGCTCCTATTGTGTGCAGAATTGTTTGTTCACACTCTATTTAGTTCTATAATAATTGTAGTAAACTAATTTCAGTGTCAGAATGGTCCAAGGTACCAGGAGCTATGCCCTACTGAATACAATTTTCAAATCCAAAGAGCAGGGAAAAAAAATAATTAATTGAATCTAGATCAAATCTAGATTTAGTGTCTCCCAAGTTAGCAATAGCTTTTTCAATTTGAATTAAAAGAATATTTAAAAATTATCTTCCTATCTACTAGTATTATGTTTGCACGAATGTTTTTACATTGAAAAAGGTGCAGATTCAATATATTTTCGTTGAGGTTGCTAGTTCACCGAGGATGGTATTAGAAAATATTTGAGTGATGTGCAGTGTTGACATTTAGGAAGTTTTATTATATTTTATTTTTTAACTATTTGTCATTTTTATTAAAATAAAAACCAAAGGAAATGTTGTAGGCCTTGCTGAATCATGGGTTAGTATATATGAACTTGTGTGGACTTTAACCAAACAACTTTAGTAGGACTCATGGTAGCTGTGACCAACAGATGTACACAGAAGTGTGCTCAAAAGGCTGGAAGATGGTAATAATAAAGGTAAAGGACAAAGAATTAAGGAAGGGTTTTGAGTTCAACATGGCCCAGTTCCCTGTGATCCATGTGGAATATAAGAATATAAGATATGTATCAAGAAATCTAATATGTAATTAGTTTTATCAGTTTATAAAACAAGCAAACAAACAAAAACCCTGTTAGAAGCCTTCTAAGATTTACATTGGTGTAGAGAAGCCCATGCAATATTATGCTAATAGCTTGCTACAGATACAGATGTTACAATATTTTGACTGTTAGGTGATGAATTTGTGAGAGCCATGCCACACAGACAACAAACTATGCCCACTATTTAACATTGAGCTAAGTCTTGTTTTTTGCTTGTTGGTTATTTGGTTTTATTTGTTTGGTTTTGTCCATTTTGTTAATGAGATAAGAATAGTGTTAGAGACTCTAGTCACTGGGTGTACTGTTCCCAGGACCTAATAACCCTTAGAGAAAGCTCTAAGCAACTGACATATTACAATGATCAATGATTTCCTTTGTGACATATATATGTAATTTCAAGAAATAAAGAAAATGACCATGGAGAAAATTATCATAATTTCAAGTGTGCTGGAAAAATTATAAAAATATTCTAAAATTAATGAAAGAAAAATAAAAAGAACTGTGAAGTTGTAGAACTAGAATTTTTTTTCAAAACATTTTTCAAAAAAGAGATTGTTGTTCTTTTGGGATTTTTGAGCATATTTCCAAGAAAAATTGAATGTTTGCACTACTTGCCTCTAGCTATTTTTAAACGTAATTTATTATTCAATGCATTTGTTATATAAAATTATATGCATATTAATTTAAGTATAAATTACTTACTTTGGGAAAATGGCTGTTGTGGTCAATACGTACAGTAGGCCAATATATATATTAATGTGGTCAATACACATATAATACATTACCAGGTGTCTAAGAAAGCCAACAGCATCCTGGCTTGTAACAGAAATAATGTGGCCAGGAGGGCTATGGAAGTGGTTTTCCCCCGGTACTTGGCTCTTGTGAGGCCGCACCTCAAATACTGTGTTCAGACTTGGGCCCCTCACTACAGGAAGGACATCTAGGTACTGGAGTGTGTCCAAAGAAGGGCAACAAAGATGGTGAAGGTTCTAGAGAGCACGTCTTATGAGGAGTGGCTGAGGGATTTTTTTTATTTACTTTTTTTTTTTTTTTTAATGTAGAGAAAAGGAGGCTCAAGACCTTATCTCTACAACTAACTTAAAGGAGATTGTAGTGGGTTGGGGGTCAGTCTCTTCTCCCAAGCAACAAGCAATAGGACAAGAGAAAATGACCTTAAGTAGTGCCAGGGGAGGCTTAGGTTGGATATTAGGAAAAATATTCTTCACTGAAATGGTTGTGAAGAATTGGAACAGACTGCCAATGGAAGTGGTTGAGTCACCATTCCTGGAAGTATTTGGTAGGTATTATCTGTAGATGTTGTGCTTAGGACCATGGTTTAGTGAGGGACTTGGCAGTGCTAACTAGGCTAATGGTTGGATTTGATGATCTTAGAGGTCTTTTAATAATTCTAAATAAATAATTCTGTGATTCTATTTTTAAAATCTTATTTTGGGAAAAAATGCTTTCAAAATCAACAGAATATCTTTAAAGATTTGTAATAATGTATGGAGTTAAGATAAACCAGTTATGTATGTATGTATGTATGGAGTTAAGATAAACCAGTATTGGCCTTGTTTTTTCAAGAAAAGGAATAGCCTAATGTAATAAATTTTCAGATGAAATAACTTTATCTCTATAGAAACTATAGAAAGCATCCTGATGAACTGAATTGCATTAATAATGTTGTCTAAAACGGTTTTCTCAAAACTCTGAAATTTCAGAGGCCCTATTTCCTGTTCCTTGGCCACAGTGACAGTAACTCCACTCTGCCAGGGAAGTGGACTGTAAAGTCGTTGGTTGCAGGTATAAGCATTCAGTTGCCTACTCTGGAAGCTGGTGTTTTTTTTTAAAGTAGATAGATAACGTTCCCAGATTCTTTACACAACACTTTCCACCAGTCCGATTCTTTTGTGGTTCTAGGCTGCAAATCTCAAACATCCTGGTTCTGGAAATATTCGTGAGTGGATGGTAAAGAAAAACAGGTGTAAATATAGAATTGTGACACTTTTTTTTTTTTTTAAACTTATTTATTTTTCTATAAAATAGATTTTAATTGTCCTATAGAATAACATTAGAGAATCTTGGTGTCTAATTCTTAATTATCCTAAGAATATCCTCTTTCATATGACTCTGATATCCACACTGACCTTAATTAATCTGTTAAGAAACAAACAAAATAAATTTACTTAATGTATTTTGTATGCACATAGTGAGTTGTACAGGGAAAAAAACAAACAAACAAAAAATCTTCCTATCCATCAGACTCCTTTCCACTTTGATATTAATTTCCTGTCTTTCAGTCTATGATTAACATCAGATTAGTACCCTGGTCAATGTCAAGATACTTGACTAACTGATCTTCCAAGGTCGTCTCAGTACCAGATCCTGAATCTAAGATATGCTTATTTAACTCAATTCTCTATTTTCCTTTCTTGGTTAATAAAGTTGTCTTTAGCCTCATAATTTTTATTCCTGGATCTTGAACAGTCTTCTTCTTTTCCTTTGTGCCTGACAGAAGCTGTTGTCCAGGGCATTTCCCCATTAGAACTGCCATCCTGCACATCAGCAGAAAGTTAAGAATAAAAACAGAATATTTCTTCTATTAAATGGGAAGGGAAGGGAAGGGAAGGGAAGGGAAGGGAAGGGAAGGGAAGGGAAGGGAAGGGAAGGGAAGGGAAGGGAAGGGAAGGGAAGGGAAGGGAAGGGAAGGGAAGGGAAGGGAAGGGAAGGGAAGGGAAGGGAAGGGAAGGGAAGGGAAGGGAAGGGAAGGAGTTGTTAAGCCTCTGCATTATGAGGATAGGCATTCCAAACAAGACAGTAAGAAGCTATTCAGTTCTTCTTGTGATGTGTCTGCAACCTTAAAATTTGAATCCACTGAATATATTTTGAACTAGTATGCCTGTTTTTTTTTTTTTTTTTTTTTTTTTTTTTTTTTTCTTAATTCTGACTTTTGAACACCTCTCAGGAAAGTGTACGAAAGATGTATAATAGTGTAGAGTCCTTGGATTTCAAAAAAAGTAAAATATACTTTTAGCATAGTTGATTCTGTTGCCTATGAGCTAAAAAAGGTGTTATATAACTGATAGCAAATAAAGGGAACAAGAACAAGGGAAGGACTATGAGCAGTCTTTAGGAAAGTGAAACTGAAATGTCATATCCTTTCATTTAGAAAAAAGACTTATTCTATTCAATATAATTATTTTGCCTTCAAGTTTTGATGAAGATGAGGTTGCTAGGAAACTCATTATGGTTTTGGCTGTGCCTGTGTAAATACAATGTAACCAATTTACACTGATGAAAGCTCCTGGACTGAAATAAGAACAGCTATAGGGCAGTGTGAAGCTTGTTCATAACTAACCAGTTGTAAATGTGTTATTACAAAAGAGACAAAACCCGATGACCAGTTGTTACTTCCTGGTCTCTGGGCAACATCTGGTACAAACTATGAAAATTAGATTTATGCCATCCTTGTAAATCCCTGATTCCTTTCCAGCAGAGCTGGATGAAATTCTTAGCAATGAAACACATATCCACTATTTGCATAATATTACTGAAGATTGTTTTGGAACAATGAACCCACATCTATGGATCTTATGGTTTGACTTCATCTGCATTTAATATTAGGACAGAAGTGATAACGGGTTAATACTCTATTTGTTGTAGGTTCTAAAGGAATAATGATAAATACTGTTACTCTCTTTTAACCTATGCTGCATTTGGTAACAGTACCTGAGTACATGCTTACTTTAATGGTTCAGCCTGCATACACAGGTTGCGCAAATGCTGCTGAGACTGAAATACTCATTGTGCATATCCATGTAGCATTTTAGTAGGAATTTGCTGAGTTATATATATATACGTGGCAGTTATACCACACTTTTTGTGTTTTAACATCACCAGCCATGCCAACTGTGTGGCCAACATAGCTTTGCACATACCCTTGGACCTATCCCAATATGTTTTGTATAAAACAGTCTCTTAACTCTGTACTACAGTTCTTGCACAATTATGCTGCACCATGGGTGTCAAATCACGTTTGAAAGCAGATTTCATCCATCCAAACCTATCACAATAAATAAATAAAAACTCAAAAAAAAAAATGCCAATTCCTGTTATATCATTGACAATGATGGAAACACAGACTATCCTGATAGCAAAACTGCTTCTGTCTTCTCCTCAGGCAGTGTGCTAGATCATAGCTTTGGATTAGGCCAATCTTCCTTTAGTTGATCAGGGACAACTAGTACTGACTGATGATTGTAGACTGTCCTCCTTAGCTGGTATGAAAGACTGCATGAAAAGAATCATCTTCAACAAGGGACCTTTTTCAGAACATCCAAGCCTGTGCAACTCTCCCTCACTTATATTTAGTCATTTTTTACCGCAAGCAAAGAGACTCTGCAAGCAAAGTAGAAATAACTAGAACATTTTTTTTTAGTGTTTTACTGAGTAACAAACACAGCAATATTATATATATGTTAGATTATGTATATGGTAATATTTTGGTGAGAGATATGGAACTAAAATTCAAAGTCATATGTACAAAAATATTTTTTTCTTTATTTACAATTTTGGTGCAGATGATAATCAAGGTTGTGTCTTTATACACACCCAGTGCACTTAAGACATGAACTCTATGGTTGGTCCAGGAACTCCACAAGTTATCTGCATAGAAGAAACACTAGCTGGTTCAGGACAATGAATTTCACTTGAAACTGGGAGCTCCTAGCCACCTTCACAATTAAGTATTTGACTGATTGTTACAGGATCTCCTCAGATGTGTTTTTTTGGCATTTCTAGAGATATCCTCAGAAAGCTCCTGCTATTCCAAAAGTCTAATGTATATGTGGATTAACAACCAGGGTAGAAATTTCTAAAGAATCCCAGATGGTTGCTGCTGCAGAAGTGATCACATTGTATATATAGATAAGACATCAGTAAAAAGTAAATAGAAACTATTACCACAGATGATGGAATTGTCCTCTGTAGGTAATAAAGATGTTTGAGAGATGTTTTGTACACAGTTAAAATAACTGATAGGGATGAATCATGCATGTGTTGGGGCAGTCACAGAACACAGCAGCTACTTTATAAAAACTGAGCAGAGCAGGATTTTGCAGGATCTCACTCAATCCAGATGAAGATACAATTATTAGGATCCTTACAATGGAGGTTCCCATGACTGTCCCCAAAGCAATGGACCATCCTGTTTGAAAGAACAGATTTACTTCCCAAGAAGTATCTTTTGGCGAGATCAGACTAATAGTTTCTTCAGAAGAAACATTTTGTCTGTAAGTGTCTGTGCAAGAGTAGATAGGAGTCTGTGCTCTTTTTAATAAATATTCCCCAAATAATGGGGAAATCCAGGTACCCATCTAATAGCCATACAATGCTCTACAACTCCATAAGCAGTGATATAAATCTTTGACTCTGTAGATCCTTATGGGTCATGCAAGTTATTTCATGAATATATTGACGAGCTGCCGTAGGTGTAAAATGTGCTACCTATACATTACAAGCCTTCACAGTCTTAGGCTGCAGAAAGACTGGCACTTTCTTCTGTGAACAGACAGAAATGTGAATGAAATAAGTAAATCAGGATGCACACCTTCTCATGGGTAATGGTCTGCATCCTTTGCTGTCTCTAGTCTAATAGTTCTCTACCCAGACAATTAGACCACACAGGGAGTTCAATCAAACATTAATGTTTTATATGTGAGAATCACATTTTGAAATGTCTGAAGCGGGGGAAGGGGGAGTGATATTTCTCTCTCTCTCTCTCTTTTTTTTTTTTTCTTTTTTCCTTTTTCTTTTTTTTTTTTTATATTTACTTTTTTCTTTTTTCTTTTTTCCTTTTTTTTTTTTTTTCTTTTTTTCTTTTTTTCCTTTTTATTAAAAGAAAAACTGAAATTGAAACTGAACTCCTGCTGGGTTAGCAGTCAAGTGTGCTTTCAATTAAATGACTCTGAGATACTGTATCCTCAGGTACAACCTCAACGACAGCATCACAAATGCCTTTTGAATCATCATGCCATGTTGTATCTTACAGCAGAGTTTTCTGCAAGGCTGGCAAGAAGCTATCCTAAGTACAGATCACTGTCACCTAGCCTAAAACAACCACAGGAACTGGGTCTGCCCTCTCAGGTGAGGTGATGAAATACTAGGTCTAAAAAATGCTTTTAGATTCATGTTTCTGAACATAGCTAGAAACACTGCTCTCTCTCTCTGTTCCATTTATTGTTTCCATCCCTTCAATGTCACTCCTCTAGATCAAAGACTGAGCAAGGCTGAAGGCTGCACAGCAGTCTGAGCTACCAAAACCTGTTCTCCCAAGGTCTGGTGCCCAGTGTACTTCTTGTGGAAAGGAAATCCTTCTTTTATAAAAAATAAGTCTGTAGAGCAGATTGCACAGAATCCATCTTTCTGACTTTCCTCTATCAGAGATATACCTTATTTTACCAATACTGTACTTCTACTGTGATCCCTAGGCACCTTCCAAAGGAAGCTGTAGCAGCGTGCCGGGCAGGGGGTCTGGTAATCCGTACAGAGACAAAACAAAATGAAACAAAACAAAACAAATAGTTTCTGGAACTTTTCAAACGTAGCACTTGAGGGCTAAAGGGGACACTGGTCCCACAACAAAAGTCACCAAATTCAAAGTTGCCATGTTACTTGGGTCTAAAGTTGCATTCTAGGCAGAAATTTGTCCCTGGTCTTGTGTCTCCTAGGTGATATGTTACTGCCTACTCTTCTGTTAGACTATTTATAGTCTGAAGGGAGAAGGTTTTTCACATCAGGCTTTCCTGGCTTCTCCGAACCAAAAGTTTTTGAAGAATCAATGAAAGAAAAGTAGCAGGGGACCATATGAGTGACGTCTGTGAGAAGAATCTAGAATCTGTCCTATGTTAGATAAGGGCCCTGCTGCATATCCGAGCAGAGCTAATAAGTGATGTTGTTTGTGCCTTTCTGAGAGAATATTTAAGAAAGGGAAAACAAACAAACAAACAAACAAACAAACAAAAAACACTGCTACACAGCTGCTGGGAGAGTGAGAGGAGTGAGAAACAGCCTTGCAGGTGCCAAGGTCAGTGAAGAAGGAGGCGGAGAGGTGCTCCAGGCACCGGAGCAGAAGTCTCCTGCAGCCTGTGGTGAGGACCATGGTGGAGCAAGCTGTCCCCCTGCAGTCCGTGGAGTACCATGGTGGAGCAGGTATACACGCTGCAGCTCATGGTGGAGACCACGGTGGAGCAGGTGGACCTGCATTGACAGAGGCTGCAGCCTGTGAAGGACCCCAGCCAGAGCAGATTCCGAGCCGGACCTGTAGCCCTTGGAGAGGAGACCACGCAGGAGTGGGTGACTTGGCAGGAGCTGCTGCCCATGGGGGACCCAGGTTGGAGCATTTTGCTCCTGAGGGATGGACCGCGTGGTATGGACCCATATCTGGAGCAGTTCTTGAAGAGATGCTGCTTGTGGGAAGCAGACGCAGGATCAGCTCAGGAAGGATGGCATCCTGTGGGAGGGACCCCACAGCTCAGGGGAAGAGAGTGACCGAGAAGGAGTGGCGGAGAAGAAGCGCTATAGACTGACCATAACCCCTGTTCCCTCATTCCCCCATGCCACTTGGGGGAAGAAGGTGGAAGAGGGCAGGTTGGGGGGAAGGTATTTTTTGTTTTTTTCCTTTGTTCCTCACTTCTCTAGCTTGTTAGTAATAGGCAATAAATCTTACTATCTTCTTATGCTGAGTCTGTTTTGCTCATCATGATAATTGTTGAGTGATCTCCTTGTCCTTATCTCCACCCTTGAGCCTTTTGCATCATATTTTTCTCCCCTTTTCAGTTTGAGGAGGGGGAGTGAGAGAGCAGCTAAGGTGGAGGTTGGCCACACACCCAAATAAAACCACCACAAACAAACAGTTCCTGGAGATGCAGAAGTAGATTTTCTAAAAAGTAGATTTTTCTAAAGAAGTAGATTTTCAAAGTCATTCATGACTTTGCAGACCTGCCAAGTGAATGTTCAACACCAAAGGAATCTTGGGAAAGGGATGCAAGTAATCTTTCACTTCACAGCAGATCACAGAATGACAGAATCCTCTAAGTTGGAAGATCACCTAGTCCAACCTCTGACCTAACACTAACAAGTCCTCCACTAAAACATATACTAAGCTTTAAATCTAAAGGTCTTTTAAAGACCTTCAGGGATGGTGACTCAACCACTTCCCTGGGCAGCTGTCATGGTTCCGCTCGAGTGGGCAGCCGAGCTCCACCACAGCCGCTCTCTCACTCCCCCTCCTCAAAGAGGAATGGGGAGAAAATATGTGAAAAGTGCTCAAGGGTTGAGATAAGGACGAGAAAATCATGCAATAATTATTGTAACGGGCAAAACAGACTCAGCATAAGAAGATAGTAAGATTTCTTGCCTATTACTAACAAGCGAGAGAAGTGAGAAACAAAAACCAAAAGCACCTTCCCCCCCATCCACCCTTTTCCACCTCCTCCCCCCGAGCGGCGCAGGGGAACGGGGGAATGGGGGTTATGGTAAGTCTACAGCGCTTCTTCTCTGCTGCTCCTTCTCGGTCACTCTCGTCCCCTGTGTTGTGGGGTCCCACCCACGGGATGCAGTCCTTGATGAACTGATCTGGCGTGGGCTTCCCACAGGCAGCAGCTCTTCCAGAACTGCTCCAGATATGGGTCCGTACCACGGGGTCCATCCCTCAGGAGAAAACTGCTCCAACCTGGCTCCCCTACGGGCAGCAGCTCCTGCCAGGTCACCTGCTCCTGCGTGGTCTCCTCTCCAAGGGCTACAGGTCCGGCCCGGAATCTGCTCCGGCAGGGGTCTTCCACAGGCAGCAGCCTCTGTCGGTGCAGGTCCACCTGCTCCACCGTGGTCTCCTCCACGGGCTGCAGCATGGAACCCTGCTCCACCGTGGTACTCCATGGGCTGCAGGGGGACATCCTGCTTCACCATGGTCCTCACCACAGGCCGCAGGGGACTTCTGCTCTGGCGCCTGGAGCACCTCTCCCCCTCCCTCTACACTGACCTTGGCACCTGCAAGGCTGTTCTCTCACTCCCGGCTGCTGTCTGGCGCAGCGTTTTCTCCCTGTCTTAAATATGCTCTCACAGAGGCGCAAAACAACATCGCTTATTGGCTCAGATCTGGAAAACAATGGGGCCCTTCCCAAACATGGGGCAGCTTCTAGATCTTTCTCACAGAAACCACCCCTATGGCTCCCTGCTACCAAAACCTTGCCACGTAAACCCACTACAGCAGCCCATTCCAATGCCTAACATCCTTTTCAGTAAAAACGTTTTTCCTAATATCCAACCTAAACCTACCCTGGTGCAACTTTAGCCCACCCCCCTTGTCCTATCACTGGGCACGTGGGAAAATAGACCAATTCCCACCTCGCTACAGCCTCCTTTAAGGTACCTGTAGAGAGCAATAAGGTCACCCCTGAGCCTCTTCTTCTCCAGTCTAAACAATCCCAGCTCTCTGCGCCGCTCCTCGTAAGACTTGTTCTCCAGACCTCTCACCCACTTTGTTAATGTATCATCTGGTCCAGACTGTGACATACTTGCCGCTGCCATCTCTGTTACTGCTTTCCCTAAAGTCAATATTGGGGACAGAGGAGGGACAGACGCTTTTGAAACTCTCAACACACTGCAAAATGTTTAAACCTGCAGATTCCTGTCTCCTGATGGTCAGAACCTCCTTACTATACTAAGCAGAATCTTTATAGAGCAAGTTAGGAGAGACAGATTGAATACAGAGCCTGTCTATGCTGCACCTAGGCCTGTGATTTGTCTTCACTCCTCTCTCCTTAACCAGACTTTCTTGCCAAAAGGGCAGCATGCATATACAAGAAAGGAGCTGTGCTGTGCATCTCCTTGCAGGTGGTGTGGATAGTGTTTGAATTAAGACGAGTACTAAATCAGAAGCATTGCAGTATGACCATGAGACACATTCTTTGTCACCAGGGAATTCCCAATTAACCTGTTTCATCAGCCCATACAAAAGAGCTATATGTGGCTTATGGATTTTATCCTAATTAAAGGTGTCTTGATTGTTCCTTCAATTAGCCTTATATCTGCTGAACATATACTGGGATTTGGATGTTATAGCTGTACCAATAAATTTACATATTTAAAGTGTATATTAGGTGTTGGTGGTAGTGAGACACCTTCCAGAGTGCATTCTTAGTGGTTTGGACAAAGTGGTTCTGTATATAGTGAGGATATAGGCTAGTGAGCAATTTCTCTGACATATTTCTAAGGTCAGCTTTTCTCTCCTCCAGCATTCAATCAGCACTTCAGCAGGAAGGGCACAGAGATGCAGGTAAATCAAGCAGGACTCTCAGAAGGTGTGAGAGCTGCTATAAATGAAGTCCATTTCAAACACTGAAAATGTCACAGATCTGAAATGGTGGTGTTTGTTGTTTTTTTTTTTTATTGTTTTTTTTTTTTCTTTAGTGTGTGTGTTTTTTATTTTTTTTTCCCCTTTGTTGTATTTTACTTGAATTCAAAGTCACATATACATGTATGTTCAGTTCTTTTTTGTATATTTTCTCTTTTTTGGGGGAGGAGAAGTGGTAGTGGGAAGGAACACCAAATGTTATGACCCTTGTCCAAGATTTTCCAAAGTGAAAGAGAACAGATATTCAGAAAATGTTCAATTGATAATTTCTGAGAACTTGGTCTGTTTAAATGTGCCCTTGATATGGGCACCCCTCAACCACAATGCACCACTTTATTTTTTAGAGGCTGTATTTTTTATTAACAAGAAATTATAGAACTGGGGAGGGGAGGGAGAGGAGGAGAAATAAATAATGAATTTACTGAAAAAAATGAATGAGTAAAGGGAGAAGAGAAGGGAGAAGAAGAGGTGTTGGGAATCAGAGTATCCACTCTTTCTTCGAGTAATGGAAAGATAGATTATTTTATTTGACCAGAAAAGTGAAACATGTAATGGTTGCTTCAATTACAGTTAACATCTGTGAGCAAGTAGACAGAAGCAGCAATGTTAATAACTGCATCAACGGCATTTTTGGTGAATGCAGGGCTCCTTATATTCCTGCTAACTAGGCTGCCACATTCTTTTTAACTATCTTCTCGTCTTGCATAGTTTCTAACAACGTCAGTTTTTAACCTTCACCTAAATATATTCCTGTTGGTTTAATGACACCAGCAGCTGTTTAAACCTCTCTCTCTCTCTCTCTCTCTTTATTTATTTATTTATTTTTTTAAATAAAATCACCTTGACTGTGTAAATCAATAGCTCTTATGGCTCTCTTAAACATTAGAAGATATGTATTTTTTAAGAAAAGAATACCTTTCCCTGCATAGTGGAAATTATTTTTTTTTTTCTTTTCTTTTCTTTTACAGCCTGGGTTCTGTCAGCAGCAACTCAAGACTACCATCACCTACTTGTTAAATCCCTACTCTTAGGACATTTTTTCCTCAGTTCAGACCCTCATATGCTCTCTGCCAATTATCTTAGGCCTGGATGTATAAGAGTATTCAGGCACTTAACTCCCCTAGGTGTCAAATGCAGTTGGACATCTAAGAAGGTCCAAAATACTCTAAATTTAATTTGCAGCAGTTCAGACTAATTTGATGAACTGAAAGAAATCTCCATTTTTGTTAGTGCTTCACTACACTAATTTTTATCTATTTTTATAAAGCATTTCCAGAAGTATTCACTTAAACAATAGTTTACCATTGAAAATGTTAATTAATTAACATTTAGTCATTATTCCTAGAAAAAAAAAAAAAAAAAAAAAGTAGCAGTAAAGACAACTGTGATGGAAAATATGGGAAAGTGTGTGTTTAAAATTTATCACATTTACTACTGATAATTTTCATTAGCCTAAGTAATGAAAATCACATCTAAAACTTAACATTTGCATCTTTCTTGAGGACAGGTTAGAGAATTCTTCTGCAATGAATATTTTTATCCAAAATCATACTTACTACCATTACCTTGAACATCATATACATAAAACTAGTTAGAGCTATATTCCTGTTCCATCATTGGGTAAATACATTTTTACAAGTCAGGTTCTCTTTGAGATTACTTCCATGCAGGTTTTTCTCTTCCAAAGATTTGAGGCATTCAATGGTAACATGTTATTTCTCTGAATATATTTGCCAATAAATGTATTTTCTAAATTATCTCTGTGAAGTGAGTGAATGGAAAAAGGTCAACAGAATTAAAATTGTTTTGTAACTGAATTGTATATATATCAAAAATTGTTTGCAGTGTTTTTACAGATACCAACACAAATTTAATGTTGTTTATTAAAATTTCTGCATTCACAACACTGTTATTATTTTAAAACTAAAGGCTTATCTATAGATTATTGGCTTTATTGAGGAAAATCTGCTGGAATACCAGGAAAAAAAATAGTAAAACAGTTAGTTAGTAAAACAATTAGTGACTAATGTGACAGAAGCAGATACAGGGTAGGTCTGAGTCACAGTCTCTTGCTTCATGAGGAGCAACACTTCTCGTTATAAGCCATCCAGTCTCCTGTCCTTGTGCTCCTATACAAATTCCATCAGTTTCCATCTATTTACTATGGTATGTGGAGGAAAAATAGATTTATTTTTATTTGATGGCAGACCTTTAAATAGAGTCACCTTAAAAAAATAAAAAGAAAAATAAAAAGCAAGAGACATTTAATTAATAAATCATTTTAATCAATCATGAACAAACAAAGATCCCTCCAATTTCTGTTGTTATACTTTTGATTATAATTCTAACCTGACTTTATGGCTGTGTAAAGGTAATTATGAAGAGTATAAAAGAGTTCAAATGCACAGTTCTGGAAAATCAAACCATAAGGATCGTTCTCACCAAATCAATATTAAGCTGGACTTCTGTGTCATTGTCTACACTGTGTTCTTTTATTTTCTTACAAGATCTGTGTAATTTTAAAAGGTTACTGATATGCATTGCTTTTTCAAAATACAGGCTGTACAGCATTTACATCATTTTAATCAGGGTCTATTATAAAGGATATTTTCCACTTGAAAGGCAAGATAACATTTATTAAATCACAGAAAAAAAAAAAATGTTAAAGGTATAAATACAAACAACAAAAGCCAAGGATGCTTTTGGAGCATTTTGCAGGATGGAGATTTCACAGCCTCTCTGGGCAGTTTATTGCAGTGAGGGTCTGCCTTCCTAGTGACTTGTCTGTCTGCTGTGTCAGATCTTAATGTTCCAAGCTGTGGTTTGTTATCACTGTTACAATTATGTTGCTGGGCACTATGGCAAAGAGTTTGGCACTATGATCATTGTAATAGCCATTATACATGTAAATAGCAACTGGATTGTTCTCCAGCCTCCTTTTCCATTTTAAATTTGAATGATTTTGAACAAAATATAAGCATTTTTATTTTGCTTCAATTTTACCAAAATAATATTTAGTCATTTTGAAACTGACTTAAAAACAAAGACAAACACAAAACTGCAATTTTTTCAAATCTGTTTCTCCCCCATTTTTTTCAATTTGAATACTGACTCCCTACACTCCCACCCCACTCCATGAACCCTCTTGTCATTAGTATTGCTCTTTTTATTTTTATGAGTTATTTTACCCCCTGTGCTTAGTGTCGCAGTTTTCAGATACCTGCAATAAATAAGACCTTTGTGTGAGCATTTTTTCATTTCAGATTTTATAAAGAAAGTAAACATAGTACTATGATCAGTACAGATCAGATCCAAGAGTACTGTTAACTGAAGGGAAGCAGCTAAATGAGATAGTGACAAGCAAATACTGCCGCTGGGTACTGACTTTTGCACTCTTGGTTCTATCTGTGGAGTGGAGGAGCCTTGTGGGTCTCCTGGCCCTGTGCCTTCTAAGCCTCACTTAGTTTATCTCCATGCTCTCAGGATATGAGCCACAAGGAATACATTCTGGCTAACTTACATGTAGGCCTTTATCTTGCACCTAAGTGATGGACATATAGTGAAGCATCTGCTTTAAAGAGAATACTTATTTTCCTGTTTATCAACAGAATATCAATTGCTTTTCTCAAGAGAAAGTTTTTCCCTCTGGAAACCTATACCTCTCTTTTGACTGTGTTGTCAGAGTAGGTGGTCAGAATCCTTTGTTGTCTCAAAAGCACACTCTGTGTCCATCCAAAAGCTGCTTAGGTCACCAAAATGTCTGCCCTGATAGCATAAAGTAAACACAATCTCTAAGAATAGAAGCATGAATGGGGGCACTGCAGAAGTATGTATTGCTTGATATGTTGACAAATTATCAACCTGAATTAATATTGGTAAACAAATATGAGCAGTGAAAAGTAACACATTCATTACAATTTAGTTTGGGAATCCAACACACTTAAAGTTTTCAAAAACTCCTTGGTCAGTAGCAAGCCTTGCAGAAAATAAGAATATTGCCATTTTATAGTGGAGAACTGGAAGTGGGGAGTATTAGAAAATAGTTCTGGAACAAAGAGGTCACAAAGCAAATGTAGCTCTTCTTAGAGGTGTTGGATTGGTATCTCTATTAAGGAGAATAATAAAGGAACATTTTTAAATGTTAGTCTTGGGCCAATTAAAAAGGAAGAAAGAGAATTACATGTCAAGATAGAGATGACTGAATCTTCACAGTCTTAAAACTAGATATTTAACTTCTCTCAATTTTTTCTGTTTTCTTTCTGGTAAATTGTTAAGAAACCTTTTTTTTTTTTTTTTTTTTTTTTTTTTTTTAACATATAAAACTACATGCCTGCATATTTTTACTTATCATGAAACAAATAAGTCCACTTCTGAACAAAAATATAAGCCACACTGTAGCAAATTATAAACTCCTTAAGAACTGGAGAGTTTAAAGGAAATTAATTGTAGAAGATAGGACCTATGCAAATGTTTTTTTCTGTAATATAATGCCTACAGCACAATGCTGAAATCTGTAGAGACCAGAATAGAAAACATAAAGTGTGAAAAGAAACCTCTGGGAGTTGTAAAATAATATTAAAGTATGCTGATGTTATAAATAGTGCTATAGTTTACCTTTACTGGCTTGAAAGAGAACTCCAGGGACTGGAACTGAAGATAAATCAAAATTGCTGGCCTCTTTTTCAAAATCTGTTATGCAGCTACATTGGAAAATACACTACTCTTTCATTAACACGGTTATGGCAGCTGTAAATGCTTTGTATATAGGAACAGAAATTAAAGGTGCAACAGCTTGGATACATAAGTTTCTATAAGAACTAGGTAAAAACCTGAAATATTGCTATTGAACTTCTCATTATTTTTGTTCGTTTAAAAAGACTCTCATTAAATATGGTTCTGAATCTACATGATAGAAGAGATGAGGCTACTGCTAGCACAAATCTTCAAGAATTCTTTGTGGAGATTTTGCTCTTTATCTTCTTCTTTTGCGTCCTTAGAAAAACTTGAGAAGGTGTTTGTGATTTTCTTGGTATCATCACTTCTCCTGCCGGAAAATAAAATAAAATAAAAATAAGTAAATAAAATAAAATAAAATAAAATAAATAAAAGTTTGGCAAATATTAAGTAATTTCCCAGAAAATCCCAAATAGAGATTCTTCTTGCTGATTTTTTTTTTCCCAAAAAATTGACTCAAAAATGTGTTATGTAACATGTAGCCTGGTTTTGCATTTGCTTTTCTATTTTAATTGCCTATAGGTTATATTTGATGGTTCAATTTATCATAAATTTATGCACAAAAAGTTAGTGAGGTGTGAAGATTTTGCACATAAACTTCATTATATGAAGCTCTGCATGAACCCAGTGTTATTTATGTACAACTGTGCATAAGCAGCACATAATAGTTTATGTTCAGTTGTTTTGCAAAGGAAATTGTATGCAACTCCTTGTACATAACAGTTTGCTTATTATAGCTTCTGACATTTAAGGCTTTCACTACCCAATGGTTTTATCCCTCCTTTTCCACACAGAAATATACATGGTGATTGCCTGGAAAAAAATCTGGGAACAATTTATCATTTCATGGATAATTCAGAAGTCCAATAGTTTTAGTGCCAGTGTTTTCTTCAGTGCATTTGTACCGTTATCCCTGAGGTGTTCAAAATAGTAGTCTGAATATTTCATTCCTGAGCATACATTTCTGAATACCTCTAACCAGTCTGAGTATGAATTTAGGAGAGAATCATGCTGAGAGCTGCTTTGGCAGCCTGTATGTTAAAAATTATAGGTAAAACTCCCTCACCAGCTGTTAAAAACTGTTTCTGTCAGGCCCTGCTCAACACTGCAGGTGCTTCTCTCTGAAGAGCTCTGCTCCTCATACCTTTTCTGGTGGAGCGTTTTGCATCTTTTCACAAGCAGGAGTGACTCTTCCTCTCCCCAGACTCAACCTTCATGCTTCCTGGTGCATCTGTAGAAATGACTGATGTTGTTGTCATCCTAAACACATTTGGGGAACTTTCAAGTATGCCAAGATATTAACTTTATATACTCCTATCTGAATATCATGTCTCAGATCTGCCACTTTCCAATTGCAGCTCTCTCTACTGAAGAACCAGGCTTTGAATTTGACCATCTTAGTAAATTCAGTTTTGTAACAAAGCTATGCACCCAGGTCTTCCTGAGCACTCTCTTAATATGTCCAGAGCAGAGAGGGATAAGTATTCTACTCCTAGACTTTAAAACAAGCAAACAAAATCCTAGCTAGCTTCTCAGCTGTTATGTTGGGCATCTGTCTTTAAATCGTAGAACCATAGAATGGCTCGGGTTGGAAGAGACCTGAAAGATCATCTAGTTCCAACCCCCCTGCCATAGGCAAGGATGCCACCCACTTGGATCAGGTTGATCAGGGCCTCATCTAACCAGGTCTTGAACATGATCTACCACCACTGTGTACATCAATAAAATAGCCTTACTTTTGTTTTACAGCCAGACACATTCCCCACTCACCTTAATACAATGAAGCTTTAGAGACTTCAACACATTGCTGAAGACAATGTAATTGTATAATGGTTGTGCAACTTTAAAACACAAATACAACAGAATGCTTAAGGTGTAATTATAAAATATGACATGTTGTTAATTTAGAAAGCAAAGGAAAACAAAGACCACTAACTCCTAGCAATATAAACTGTCTTTCAATGTACTGAAATACCCAGGTGTATTTTTTTTTCCCCTTTCGATTACCACACAAAGCTTTGGTTAGACATAAAGTTGTAATATATTCCTGCTGATTTTCAACATCTTCTCCAGAACCTATTTGTTTTTTTTCAGTAAATTGGTCACTTTTTTAGGGTTTGTAATAGACACAAATAAAAAGTGGATTACAAATTTTTGGCTAGGGCTACAAAACTGCAGAGACAAAATAAGGCTTGTGGAAAAGCTTTCTGCTTAGAGGATGAAAATATATGGAATGTGTAATAAGAAAATCTTGAAAAGTAACTTTGTTGAAGAACGCAAGTTGCAGTGGTCTTGGTTTTAATTTGTTTCTGTTATCTCTTTCAGATATCTGTTGTAAAATGGGGGACCAAGTAGTTAGTTTCTCTTCACTCACATTCTCTATTATGGGTACTTTAGAACTTGTAATACTTGTAATATTTAAAGGATGGTTGTCTGTTCAGCAGGGTGATTCAGAGCACCTTTCTTCAGTGAGCTGGAGAGACAGATCCACAACCTCCACAGTGTCTGAGGAGGCATTAATAAGATGTTTATCTCTATCCATTGACTTTGTAAGGCTCCAGAATACTTGGGAGAGTGACTGAAAATCAATTGGAAATAGAATTAAGAGAAGAACATAAAGAAAAGGAGAAGAATGATGGGAAAGACGGTAAATCTTGCTTTAAGCAAAGAGGGACCTGGATTTTACACTAGGTTTGAACTGCTTCCCAGAAGCAATCTAACTACTGCATTGCTACCAAGGCTGAGATTCACCAGTCCTCCCACTGATGCTGGACCACTGCACAGACAACTGCTATCGCCAGATGTAATTTGAGTGCTCACAAATTATTGTCCTTCACTCATGATGTCTGGATCCAGGTGAACTTTGGGCACATTGTTTTTTTATTTGATTAGCCTTGAAGCTTAGATATGAGTCCTTGCTTGCACAGGATTTATATTATTATTATTATTATTATTATTGTTATTATTATTATTATTATTATGCAGTCCGATATAAAGCTGAGAACTAAATGCACATGCTTACAAGCTCAGTTTTCTCAGGATGGTTAGCTACTGGAGCTGCTGAATGAGCTGAGGTCTTTGAACCTACTTCTGGTTACCATATTGCTTCCTAGTTTTCCTCCTAAACTCTGCACAACTCAGTCCAAAAATTCCTTTATGTTTCAGCAGCAAGATGGATAATAACAATGGTATGAAAGTATGCTGCTTTGAGGATTAATCTAATAGCAGGTATGACCATGAGGTGAAAATCTGAATTCTAACATTTTAAAAATGTGGCAAATGCATTTTTCCCCCACATTTTTAAAAGGCATATTCTATTTTATTTAATACTCAAGACAAATAAAGCACCTGTGATTTAGTTTTAATCAAAGTGAATGATATATATATATATATATTTATTCAACACTGACGAAGTTTTAGAAATGAATTGATAAGTCCAGCAGTAAGTGATTTGCAGTTTTCACCAATTCCAAAGCTCTCATCCAAACCTCTCCTGCATGAAAAATTCATTTAAACTAGTCACTAACTTTAATGCTGCTAAACAGAATTAATAAAAAATGCTAAAGTGCTATTTCTGTTCCAAAAGTATTCTTTATTTAGGTTTAAATACATAATGATTTAGATAAGTACATCATATACCATATGATCGATTTTCTCCAAAACTTTTTTTTTAGAAAGATAATTAAACTTGTCAATCCATAAGGAGATAAAAATATCAATACTAGATGTCTGCTGTATCACAAGTATACTAATGCAAAGAACAGCAGCTGAACAAGAATTACTTCAGAGAAATGTGACTGTAGTGAATTTTAAATGATTAAAGAAGGAAAGTAAACTGGGGAATTTCAGTTTATATAACCAAAAGAAAAGATTTGAAGTGTATCTCCCAGGGGGGAAAACAAATAAATAAATAAGTAAAAGTAGAAAGTCATGAAAACTATAGTACAGTGTGTCAATACTTTGCACTGCATAAAATTGAGTTTTCCTCAAATTTATGCATACTGTACTGTTATCAGTAGACCTTTTAATTTGAAAATGCAGTTTAAACTGACTATTCTACTAGCTTCCATTACTAATGTACCCATATGCTTAAAACCTAATATCTTCCATAGTAATGGATATATTTTCCAAACCTTTAGACTTTAGATCAAACATGAACAGAGTAGTTTGTTGTACATACAAATGTGTTGCTATTTGTTATTTGAAGTGACTGTTTCTGTAGTTCTGCTTGAACAGATAAATGTAAACATCTAGAGAAAACGTCTCTGCTGTCAACAAAGTTAAACACGTGCAAATAGTAAAACCAGTGCTAAAAAAAAAAAAAAAAAAAAAAAAAAAAAAAAGTTTGTCCTGTATAAGCCATAACCTCCATAGTAACAGGCAGCCATAGCATTAAGTCGGTAACTAATGCTATGACATTTCTGTTTTTCCAGATGTCCTCTTGCCACCAAATGCACAATGTAGATGTGGAGCCACTATGCATATTAAGTTTTTTCATCCTCAAAATGTCACAGTTACATATGAACTTTCTTCTGTCCTGTCTGGTAAGGAGTCTGCTCGATTTATGTGCTCTGTGTCCTAAGGTTCCAAGAAACTAAATCTGAACATAAGAGGAAGATTCATTTTGTCTCTTTCAGACATGTATTCTGCTTATTCTGTTTATAACCATGTTACAAATGATATGAGTTAAAACAAAAACATACAAACAAACAAACAAAAATGTAATATCACTTTTTTTTTTTTTTTTTTCTTCCTTTTTTCTTGAAGTGATGTTCTGGTGTTACAAGAGCAACCAGGCAACCAGCCTGCAAAGGGGGTCTGCTATCTTTGGCATATGGGGTCTGTGTCCTACCAAAACTCTATAATCCTCATTAAAATCTCAGACTTTTTCCCTTCTTTTACAAAGTGAAGTGGTGTAGTCCTAGTATTAAGCCTGGCACCACTACTCTCTAAAACAATAAGTGCTCACCAAAATATGTACTGGAGCAAGAAATATAATTCTCTGTGCCATAGCATTCAGTGGGATTTGTCACAAGCTAAGCATCATTGGAAGTGGGTGCACACATTTTCTGACCACAGTTGTAACAGGTTAGTTAAACAAAATAACCAATGTTTGCACAGAAATGAATGGTTATAAAACTGTCCATGAGTTATCTGAAGCTTAGAGAGGAACCCAATTAAAAATATAATTTTGTATAAGTTTTGAATATGACTTTGTCTTTAATACTTACTTTTATAATGGAGACAGGTACATTTATAGATATTATATGACATATTACTCATTGTAGCAGAAGCCAGAGTAAGGAGCAGTTCCTGTTACTCCTATGTCATTGTTCATGTACAGTCACAACTGTACCTAGGTACATTTATATTGTGCTTAGAGGAGTGTCCTGCAATCACTTTAATAAACCAAATTACTGTCTATAGACATAGAATATGTCTATGTTGCTAAATAAAAGAGGATCAGAGAGAGAACTTGAACACTGGACCTCCATTTGTCCATGCTGTAAATTTTTTTTCTTCTTTTCCCCAAGTCCCTGAGTGCTTCAGCTAGCTCTCAGTAGGGCAAGAAGACTGGACATCGTCTGCAAGACAGAACGCTCCAGGGAATATCTATTTAGCAATGCAGACAAAGCCACAGCAGATGTCCAAAATAGTCCTCCAGTACTATCTGAGAAAGCAATGCACTCCCAAGAACTTCCATATGCTCATATGCCAATCCCCAGTATATGCAAACTGTACTTCATTTTGTGCCATAAATTCCACTCTAGTTGGCTATGATACATCCCTCTTCTTATTTTGAATACTTTCAAAAGAAAACATATCTAAGATGATAATTATACATCACACTATGTACTGTGCTCTAGATTGAGCTAAATGTTGGCCATATGGATCTGAGGCACTCTGCAACAGTTGATCTGGGATCTCTTACTAGGACTGATATATTTAGTTGTGTAGCCACCATGCCTTGATATGGATGCAGTGAACTTGTACATCAAACTGTACAATAAGTAAACTGTACATGAAACATCTTAATATCAAACACCTAGCCACCTGACCAATATTAACAGTTTAATATGTGTGCATTTTGTATGCCTTCTGCACCTGTACTAGGTGCTTACTTGCACTTACTTCTGCAGAACAAAAGATTGTGGCATGGTGAACAGTTTCAACAGTCCGCATAGAGAACACATGTAGAGCTGGCGTAGTTTTGTGGCATGTTACAAATTTCATGAACAGAGCTTAGTTTTTTTTCTTTTTTTTTTTTGTTTGTTTTTTTACAATTTGCATTTTCATGGTGCTAACCAGGACAGTAATAATGAGCAGGTAAATTGGTAGTAATGCATATTTCTCCACCCAAAATAATTGAATCAATAGCTCTCTCCATTTTCTGTATCCTTACAAATCTATTCCCAGTCACACAAATGGTCACAAGGAAGATTTGTTCTCTATCCAATTTAATTAACTGATGGGTTAGGCTGGGCATCGGTCAGCGGGTGGTGAGCAATTGCATTGTGCATCACTTGTTTGTACATATTATTATTACTTTCCTATTATCACCATTGTGAAACACAAGTTTCATAGAATCATAAAATCATTAAGGTTGGAAAAGAACTCCAAGATCATCTGGTCCAACCATCTCCGTACTACCAATATTACCCCCAAATAAAACATATCCCTAAGCACTATGCCCAACCTTTCCTTGAACACCTCCGGGGACAGTGACTCCACCCCTTCCCTGGGCAACCCTGACTGCTCTTTCTGAGAAGAAACATCTCCTAATTTCCAATCTAAACCTAAATACAGATGTAAAGAAGGCATTAAGAATCTCAGACTTTTCCTTATCCTCAGTTCCCTACTGCATCCAGTAAAGGATGGAGATTCTCCCTGGCCCTCCTGTTGCTGTTAATATATTTATAAAAACATTTTTTTGTTATCTTTTACCACAGTGGACAGACTGAGTTCATGCTGGGTCTTAGCCTTTCTGATTTTTTCCCTGCATACGCTAGCGGCTTCCTTGTACTGTCCCCGAATTGCCTGTCTCCTCTTCCACTGGACATTAACTCTCTTTTTCTCCCAGAGATTCGGCAAAAGTTCAATTTATTCATCAATGATCTGGACAGTGGAACGGAATACACCCTCAACATGTTTGCTGATGACACAAAGCTTGGAGGAGTAGCTGATACCCCAGAAGGCTGTGCTGCCATTCAGAGGGACCTGGACAGGCTGGAGGGTTGGAAGAGAGGAACCTCCTGAAGTTCAGCAAGAGCAAGTGCTGCACCTAGAGAGGAATAACCCCAAGCACCTGTACAGGCTGGGGGCTGACCTGCTGGAGAGCAGCTCTACAGAGAGACTTGAGAGTCCTGGTGGACAACAGGCTGACCAGTCAGCAATGTGACCTTGTAGCAGAAGGCCAACAGTATCCAGGGGTGCATTCAGAAGACTATTGCCAGCAGGTCAAAGGAGGTGATCCTCCCCCCTCTGCTCAGCCCTCATGAGGCCACACCTGGAGTATTGTGTCTAGTTCTGGGCTCCCCAGTACAAGAGGGACATAGAATTACTAGAGCGAGTTCAGAGCAGGGATACTAAGATGATTAGAGGACTGGGATACTAAGATGATTAGAGGACTGGAGCACCTGTTGTATGAGGACAGACTCAGAGAGTTGGGACAGTTTAGCCTGGAAAACAAACAAACAAACAAACACCAAAAGCAACACTGAAGGGAGACCTCATCAATGTGTATAAATATCTGAAGGGAGGGTGTCAAGAGGATTGAGCCGGTCTCTTTTTGGTTGTGCCCAGCAAGAGGATGAGAGGCAATGGGCACAAACTGGAGCACAGGAAGTTCCGGCTGAATATGAGAGGACACTTCTTTACTGTGAGAGCAAAACACTCATAGAAACATTGGAACAAGTTGCCCAGAAAGGCTGTGAAGTCTCCTTCTCTGGAGATACTCAAAACCCACCTGGATACCATACTGCGCAATGTGCTCTAGGTGATTCTGCTTGGCAGTGGGGTTGGACTAAATGATTTTCAGAGGTCCCTTCCAACCTCGGCTGTTCTGTGATACTGTGAGAAGTTCATCCTTGCTGGTCTCCTTCCCTGCCAGATCATTCACAGCACACAGTGACAGCCTGCTTCTGCACTTTTAAGACATGAGGAGCTCTTGAGCAGCATCCAGCCTTCCTGAACCCCTCTGCCCCTCAGGACTGACTCCCAAGGGACCCTCCCTACCAGTGCCCTTAACAATTCGAAGTCTGCCCTCTGGAAGTCCAAGGTAGAAATTTTACTGACCCCTGTCCTGATTTCACCAAGAATAGAGAACTCTACCATTTTGTGGTCACTCTGCCCAAGACAAATCCCTACCACCACATCTCTCACCAGTACTTCTCTGTTCATGAACAGAAGGTCTAGCAGGGCACCCCCTCAGATGACTTACTAACCAGCTGTATCAGAAAGCTGTCTTCCACACACTTCAGAAGCCTCCTAGACTGCTTCCTCAGGGCTGTATTGTATTTCCTGCATATGTCGAGGCAGTTGAAGTTCCCCAGTTTCAGATATAATTGATACAATACTTTTTCCTCCTCCTTTATTGTCACTTAAATATTTAAGAAAATAAACTCAACTAACTCTTCTTGTCTATCTTTTGACTGTTCTAACCTCAATTTTATAATATGACTATAAAATTTGTTCATTAAATATCATTTTTGATTTACAAAGGAGATTTCAGAAATCTGTAATTGTAGTAATCAGACTCCTAAGAATTTGTGATTGACATAAAGCACTTAGTATGTTCTTTAGGAAATTGAAAATAATTTCTTTTTGATTTTTTGTTTATTTGCTTGTTTTGTGTTTTAGCCAAAGCTAACAGCAAGATTTTGCCTTGGGCAAAATTGACAACGTGCCCCCTTAGTGGGAAGTTCTACAACAGTGCTAGAAGAGCTTTCAGTCAATACTTCAACCATTCAAGTACAAAAAATGACTCCAGGTCTGACAGAAAAGGAAATACTTGTTTTAAAAAAATCTTGTTTTAAAAAAGTAGCGAGAATATGCAGCAGAAGAAACACAAATACACAAATACACTCATTATGCTAAGGCTAGTTAATTTTGTTCTATCCTTCTCAGGACTCAGCCATAATATTTTACAGTTTTTCTATGTATGACATTCAAGGAATGTAGCCTGAATTAGTTACAAATTTTAATCTAAGCTTCACTGGTTAAACCAAATTAAACCTATGTATTTGATTTAACCAATTTTTCTGAAAATAATGTCTTTAATTCTCTAAATTAAGACTACTTCACACACTATTTATTTTAAATTTAGTATGTTACTGTATTTTTCTCAAGTACAGAATACAGAATCAACCTTATTGTATCAAAATAAAAATAAAAATAAAAAAATAAAAAAAATAGTAAAAAAATTTAACCTCTCATCTTCTTTGAAATAATTGGTGTTTTTACTTTAAGAAGGAAAGAATCGTCCTAATAACGTAACTGCATAACTGTATGGTTTCTCTGCTTCTGTTGTGACTAACACTTCAACCCGTGCAGAGCACCAGAGTACAGAAGTAAAATATTTCTAAGCTAACATTGTTTTTCAGTATAACTTAGATTTTCATTTCAGTTACAGTAAATATGTCAACTTACCATATGTCATATGTCTACCAATTTACCACAAAACTCCATTTATTTTTTGAATACATCCTTCATGTTTCTTTCTTAGCTGTCTCTTTTAGGGCATTTTTTCTGAGGCATCATGAAAACAATTTCACTGAGGACCTGATGGGTGCAACCCCACTCTTCACTCACGTCCTGCTGGGGACCCACTTGGTAATGTACTGGAAGCTCAGAAATCATCTGCTAGTGTTCACCAGTCTAAGCAATCAAGCTCATATGCTATAAGGTACTCATCTTCCCCAGGAGATCCAGCACAGAGGAACAACAACCAAAATAAGTAGTAAATTTACACAGGACTTTTGCACTCATGTAAACAAAAGCTATCAGAATGAAATGCCACTATCTTAGCCAGGCCTTTTGTAAATTAAGAAATTAAGTACTTAGTTTGTATAACATGAAAAGACCCTTAAGTTTTCATGCAGCTGAACAAAAGCTCACTGCTGCACAGCTGTAGCTGTTCATCCATTCCATAACGCAGACTGGAAGTCAGGGGTATTTGCCTATATCACCTATTTTTGTTTTGCCGTGACTGGGTTCAAATATACAGATGTGCTGATTTAGGAAAGATTTCAAATGTTTATGTCTATGAAAGGGAAACTTTCAAGTGTGGATAGAATCTTTTCTATTATGTCAGTGTGGAAAAAAAAAAAATAAATAAAAACATGGTATCTGTTATACCAGAGGCTACTATTTGTCCTTAAAAAACTTTTGGAAAATTCAATTTCTAATAACTTTTGAGGGTTTGTTCTATGTGCTGTCATAACAGTGACAGTTATGTACTGTATTGTAAATCTTAATTATTTTAATGGGTTTGAATATGTTAACTAGAGAAAAGGCCTGTGGTGTAAAAGGATAACTGAACAAATGAAATGTGGGAGATAATGACAATGCTGGGGGCTAGGGAAGAATTTGTAATCTAGGTTTATAACAAGCAGGTTAAAGTTCATAATGTCAGTTGCACTTCTACTCTGATTGTAGCCATTGATACATAACTAAGCACAGATATGAGGAAATCAGACACACTGAAACTATGTGGGGTGAACTACCTCAATGATTTCAATGCACATGAATAGATTTTAACTTTTACCAGTCATTGGTTTACTTAAAAAATGCATTACATCAACAAGCAATTCATTGTAGCACTGAGCCTGATACACAGGCAGTGTTCTATGTTCATTGTTCCTAGTCCAGGAAATTTAGAGAGTCAAGGAAAGTCACATAGATAATTCCATCCTTACTTCTCAGTGTCTTCAGAACCTTTCACCTTACTCTTAAATTTAAATAACATCATTTGCTGTTGATATTGGGTTTGCTTGTTTGTTTATGTAATGGATTCATTTGAAAGATATGTTCATGGATTTGGGAGTGATCATTTAGAACTATATATGAATCATAAGAGAAATGAATATGAAAATATATTGTCCAAAAAGTGCTGAAATGTCATTAAAAAGGCATTCTTTGTCTGTGAAATTGCTGTATTGCTAAATCACTCTTTGATAGTGCTGCTTCTGTGACACTGTCTGGGAAGAATTGATAGGATGTTGGAAGCTTTGCAGTTATAAATCAACAATAATACATTTCTTATAAAATCTATGTAAGCCTAAGGGATAAAATGTGTTCCTTGTTTTCTCTATTAATGTTTCCAGCAGTGTTATTGTGCTTGTAGCATTGGTTACAACACTGTATCACTACTTACAGGAAGAGCATTTTGTTTCAAGATTTTGTCAAAGGTGTTTTAAGTCAACACCTATATAAACATAAAAATAAGAAATAACTGTATCAAACAAAGCAGATAGTTGACAAAATAAACAAACAAACAAACAACAACAACAACAAAAACACCCAATAAAACAAGAAAGTCTCTCAATACATCTAGCAAAAAACAAATGCCGTTACTGCATTATAAAAGCTTTATTTGAGCAACTTGATTCTGCTCTCTTAAACCATGATGTGCAGTGCTACCAAATTCAGTGTCTTACTTTGGATTTACCAAATTCAAAGTCTTTAGATTTACTGCAACTGCCACAGAAGATAATGGCAAAGAGACCACAGATCCTTAAATTCAAAAACAGCTATTATTTCTGTCTCATTATCTAGAGATATACTACCATTTAGATTATTTTTGGGAGCATTTTAAGAAAGAAAGCGTTATTTCTATTCATCCTATTATTTTTTTTCCTCTTACCCCATATCTCTTTCAAGAAACAGAAAGCATACAATAAGAAAAGATTTGTGGAAAAGAAAAGGAAAGTGTTTTTGTTAGTTGTATGCCTTGAAATCACGATGCAGAACAGCACTGTATGAAAATACGTACAAGCTACCCAATGGTGTGGGTATGGTCTTCTGGGTTTTCATGAAACACAATACTAAGTCTCTTAAATTGTCTCCATTGCTTAAAATAACTTGTCAGAAAACAGAAAACTCAGATAGCCACTGGTTACAGTAGACAAGACCTGAGGTTGACTCTAGCTTTGAGCATGTGAGAAGAATATGAACAGTTATTTTTTAGGCAGCTGTTTCTGTCCCTGTGCCTACCCAGTTGGCTGAGATGTGAACAGAAATCTCATGGGATGCAATTTTTGAAATGAATCCAAAGCATCTTGGCTCATGCTGTGTTTCATGTAAGTTTTATTTTTGATCATGATGACATAGGTTAAAAATAGCTGAGATGTTTGTACTGTTCATGAAATAGCAAATACTCTGGGTCTCTCACTGTCAAAACTAGACAAACCAAATATCTTTAGTCTGACAGCTGTGTTTCTGCTTGTCATTCTTGTGTGAACTGGTACTGCTGTGGAAGAAACTGGTAGTGATATAGGAGAGAACCTTGCACGTTGCTAGACTATGCAACAAAAATTGGATGTGTTGACAAATTGATGCACAGTAGTTTTCAGAATGTGAATTAGGGTGAATTTTAAATCCATAAGATTCAAAATAACTTTGGAACTAATTGCAGAAAGATTTTTTGGATGTATTTCTCTTTCTCTCTTTCTCTCCCTGTCTCTTAAGTTCTCTTCTTTCATTTTCTTTCATTCTTTCATTATCTTATTCTCTTTCATTGTTCTGTCTTTCATTCCCTCCCTCCCTCCCTCCCTCCCTCCCTCCCTCCCTTCCTTCCTTCCTTCCTTCCTTCCTTCCTTCCTTCCTTCCTTCCTTCCTTCCTTCCTTCCTTCCTTCCTTCCTTCCTTCCTTCCTTCCTTCCTCTCTCTCTCCCTCTCTCTCTTTCTCTCTTTTTCTTTCCTCTCTCTTTCATTTCTCTCTCTCTTTCCTCTTTCTCTCCCCCTTTACTCCTCACCTTTCTCTCATCACCTTCTTTTAACTCTTTCTCTCTTTTTATTTCCTTCTTTTTCATTTGATTATTCATATCAGAATAACTTCCTAACTTAGTATTCAGTACACTCTATAATAAACATCTCATATAAGGGAAAAGCAAGTCTGTGGAACGTTCAGAAAAATGCAAATGGCAAGGTATGAAACTTGAATAAAATAATAATATTTATAAAATAAATAAACATTCTTCCAGCTGACAAAACTGAGAAAAGTTTAATTAAAGACATTTGATTCTTCATGTTCTGCTTTCTTCCAATGCTTTTGATATCGCAAATCAGTTTTGATTTGTGCATAAATGGCTAATTATCAGAAATGAGAGCATATGGAGGATAATTTATACTAACCTTGCCTTTCACTACCATGTAGTCCATGTTCTGTATGTTTTTTAGCACTCAACTTTTGGTTGACTGCACAGCACAGTGAGGTGAAGGCTACTGCATGTCTCCTTGATGGGTGATGGGTTTGAGAGTGTATATCTGGGGCTGGGATTCACTGCTACAGAGGAAAACATTGTGAACAGGCTGGAGAACAGGTGCCCCCTCTGCATTCTCCCCTTCTGGTGAAGACACAGATTCAAGGTTTGAATCTTCCCCAGCTCCATTTCTCCTCTTAAGTTCTGACTGCCATTTAAGCACAATGATTTCTAGTAGTTCCTGTTTTTCTTATTCATACAGACACAAATAAACAGGTACTCTAAATGTTTTCTCTAACTCATTACTTGATTTCAGGCACCTCACTAAGCCTTGTGAAATTTTATTTTATATATCTTCTAAACAGAGGTAGAAAACAGTTATCCCAAGACTAAAAGAGTTTTTAAAAGACTAAAATAGTTTTTAAAATATTTTGACATCTTCAGAATAACAAAGCTGCTAAAAAAAACAGTGTCATCATGTTATTGTGCCCGAAAGGTCTCCTGCAACATTAGTGAAATTAAATATATGTTTTGTTTTCATTCAAAGATGCTAAATATGTAGTTTAGGAAGACTTGGAAAAATATTTTTGAATTCCACTTACTATGGTTTAAAATGTTAAAAAAGAAAAAAAAAAAAGTGTTTCACTGTATCATCTAGTAGGAGATAGCTAAGAAAACAATCTGAGGGACACTAAACAACCATGTGTGTATGAGCAGATAATAAAAGCCTGGCAGAAGTTTTGCAGAATCTAATGCTTTAATTTAGCTAGAATTATTCCATTTCCCTAGCTTTGTTCTTCAGCTGTAACAAAACTGAGGGAGTTCTAAGCTTCACTCACTAAATGATAACAACTTAAGAGAATATTATTTTTTGTTACAACTGTATGATATTTCTTTGTAATTCTCTTCACAAATTAGAAGGGAACAATGTAGCTCAGTCTTATTCATTTACATCCATTCATGTACATCCATTAAAAGAGCAAACATGGTGTCAACGTATTCTTTTTATGAAGTATTTTTATTTTACTCATTAATAGCTCTGGTATACTTATAGTAATCTAACCATAAAAGGTAATAACTACAATAATGTTGAAATGATTTTGGATGCCAAAGTAATACCAGTTGATAAGACACACAATTAAAAATAAAGCAGGGTGGGCTATTGATTGGGAAGTTTAAATCTTAGCAAAGGTTATTGATTTCTCAGTTGTCTATATTCTTTTCTTTGTTTCTTTTTGTCCTCTTTCTTCAGAAATATAGGACCGAACATGAAAGGGAGAAGCATTATGTTTTATCTCAAAGTTCTGCTTCTACCTGAAACCTATCTTCCCCCATATCAGAAATGGTGTTGTGGTCTTTACAGTGAGATAGGACAAACTCTGTTCTTCTGTATATTACATAAAGAACATCTCTAAGGGAATGTGGCCCTTTCAGAGGAATGGAGTGAAATCCTACAGGCTCTGGGAAACCCTCTTTCAGCTTTTTGTTAGAGTATGCTGGAAGACTGAATCAGAAACATGGATCTGATTCCTGAAAATTCTTCCCTCTAGGTTTTGTTGCTGAACTTGTTGCTATATCTTACTTCAAAGTATAATATAAATAAAACCACAGTAAAAGTTTTCCAGAGGTATACATTTTGGGAATACCAATGTCATTGTCAAAATTTATATACATACATACACATATGTAAATATGCATGGGTTTATATATTACCTTATACAGGTATTTTATCCATTCATTATGAATGTTTTTTGGTAACAAAAATTGGATCAGTTAACAACATTGCCATTTATCAAGACTGCATTTGCAATGAAGCCATAACTAAGATTAAAACAATGGCAGCATTAAAATTTTATCACTTTAAACATGTCTTACACAGAAAAGCAATGGCAAATCTTAGATGTGCAGAGTCCTGTAGTTCATGGCAATTCTGAAAATAAATTAATACAATAAAATTTCCTTATAGCTAACATTCATTAATGTATTTGCAATCATTGAGATTTGTAAAATATGATTTCTACTGGAACAAATCAGATTTTTAAATCAAGACTTCTTATAGACCATATTAGAAATCTATTTAGTACCTTAAGAAAGAATTATAATAATAATTCCGTTTGGACCTAGCCATTCCGAACAACCATGGGTAGCTTCCAAGTTGACAGGTGGAAAGAACAAATAAAATGCAGCTTTCATATTAAATTTGAAACTTTAATTTGCTATTTTTGTTTGTTTGTTTATTACTCTACACTACACAACTTTGTCTTGTGTTACCTAGAGTGAGCTAGTACCCCTGAAAGGCTCATCAGAGCACCTCACTGAAAGTAGATGTGCTCTGGTTTCTGGAACCCCGGATTTCAGAAACAAAGATAATAATTCAAAACTTGGCATAGTGCTTCTAAGTCCAGGTCTAGCTGTCTGAGAGCTCGCTAAAGTATATCTGCACAAAAGTGATCTAAGAGGCTATCCCAACCTGAGTAATTATGGATTAAATGTTTAATCATGGTTGTTTGAGAATAATTGTGCTGAAAAAGAAAATAAGTTTATTTCATGATAATGCAGTGATAAATTTATTGTCTGCAATCAGTAAAAGTACATACCCATTAGGTGCTGTCAGGAGCTCTTAAAGACAAAAAAAAAAAGAGTGTCTGAATGAGGTGCAGCACATCTCTGTGTGACAGATTAGCTATTTCTCTTTAAAATGCCAGTGTCCTTCCTGCCCTGGCCTCCTCAAATACTGCCCACCTGCTAATAGCACATCTTTTCCATCCCTAAACTGATCGTTATTCTTATTATAAGGCTGTAAATAGACTTCAAGAATACCAGCTATTTAAAAATAAACAGTTTGCAAAGATTTAAAATGAAAAGGCATCTTGCAGAAAGCAGAAAAGGGTTAGAAATATTCCTTGCTGCACTTTCTCTGTATCTTTTTGCTATTAAAATGACCAAGTTTTATGACTGAAAGAAACTCATAACTGAGGCTACCGAATCTTGTGAATCTTGTGTTGAATGACTGCTTGGTACTGTCCACAAATTTTTCACAGGAAGTATGAAAAGTGAAAGGGTAGAATCTGCTGACTGTGTGAATGGTTTATGCTACCTGGGCAGAGGCCCTGCAATTTAAACAATGAATCCTGAATATTTTAAGTAGATGTCTGACTGCAGTTCTGTAAATTAAACATTAGTCATTGCTATGACTTTTCAAAGTGAATGTAAGCCACAAGATTTGGCTCTGCCATGACTTTGATCTTGTGCTCCTTTTCTGTGGAGTGCTTGTATTCCGAATGTAGGCTATAACTATCTTTCTGCAATTCTGGATTTACTGTACCTTCAGGCCCCTCATGCATGCTGAAAGGGCTAAATCACCCAGTTTTCAAGCCTTATCAGGACTGCAGTCCCTGGACTCCAAACTGAGAATCTGTCTTGTTCACCACAGCACATCATGGAAGTTCAGCATCTGAATTTCCACACTCTCAGGGGCAATTACAAGGTTATCCTGTGGCCAGACTACTCTCAGTCAATTTATTCAAATAAAATGTATTTCAGAGAAAGCATAAAGGGAGAACAGTTCCTGGAACTCTCTGTATCACAGGCACTTGCTCTTATGTGAGACTTTGACCTCCCTGATATTTTCTGGAATGACAATGTTGCAGATTTCTGAAGATGAAAGAGGAAGAGGATGGGCCAGCAAGGTGGGACACATAGCTGGTTCTGCTATTCACAGGCAAGGAAAAATTGGTTGATGAGTATTGACCTTGAAACAATGTAGCTCAGGATCTTGAGGAAACTGACAAAAGAAATGAACAAGAGTAATGACCCTGGAATTCAGGTAAGTGCCTTTAAGTGTATTCAGGAAACTTCTTGGTGGGATTCTGTGGAGACAGCTCTGGACAATAAAACAGCTCAGGAAGATGGCAGGTCTTTCAGGACAGAATCTGTCAGGCTCAAGAACGATACATCCTAATGTGCAGGAAAGCAAATTGGCTTATCAGGTTATTGGCTTGGTTAAGAAGAGAACTCACGACACTGTCTCAGTACAAAAAGCTTGGTACAAGAGATAGAAATCTGGTAGAATGAATGACTGGGCTCAAAGGGTAGATGTTAATGAGTTGCATTTGGCTGGCATGGAGACTGGTAAGAAATGGAGTGCCACAGGGGAACTGGGAATGTGGGAAATGTTGTGTTTACTGTCTTTGTTAATGGTCTGTACAAGGGAGTGAAGTGTGCTCTCATCAGCTTTGGAGATGATAGCAAATCAGGAGGACAAATCATTATGCTCAACAGCAGGACTGCCATACAGAGTGACTTAGGAGAAAGCTCACAGAAATCTTATGAAGTTTAATAATGTCAAATACAATATTCTGCACCTTGAAAAGAAGAACCTTCTGCAGTGATACAGACTGGAGATGGACTAGGGGGGAGTCAGTCCTGTGAGAAAAGAGCCTAGAGTATTGTTATACAGTAGGCTGAAAATGAGCCAACAGATTTGTTTTCCTGGCAGAAAATAAATTGAACAGCCTCCTGAGCTGTATTAACAGGAGCAGAACTAGTAGATGGAGGGGAGGGATTATCCATTATCCCCCTCCATTCATCACTCCTTAGACCACATCTGGACTACTGTGCCCAGTTTTGTTCCCCTCCAGTACAAGAAAGACACTGACAAACTGCACCAAGTTCACCCAAGGTCAGAAAGACAGCTGGGTGCTGGAACTCCTTCCCAGCGAGGAGAGGCAGGGGAAGCTTGGACTGTTTAGCTGGGGAAAGAGATGAGTTCAAGGGGACCAAACAGGTGCCCCACAATACCTACAGGGAGGTTATGGAAAAAATGGAGCCACACTCTGCACAGTGGTACATGGGAGGAACCTAAGACGCAATGTGTGTTAAGTTGAAAATAGGTTCAGACTGAATATAAGAAGAAACTTTTTCCACAAAAACAACGAGTGGCAACATGGTTGCAAACAAGTTACCCAGAGAGGTTATGAAATCTCTGTCTGTCCTGAAGGTTTTCAGGACCTGACAGAATAAAACCAGAGCAACCTGGTCTGACCACAAAGTTTACCCAGTATTGAGTAGGATGTAGGACTAGAAATCTTCAGACTCCCGTCACTCTAAATTATCCTAAGATCCTATCTGATGATCCCATGATACTAACACAAGAAACTGTTGATATATCTGGGTATTCACAAGTCTCCTACATAGTTAGTCTTCCTACCTTTAAATCACCTAGTGGACTTGAACTTCCTCTACAGTCTTTTTCAGGAGTCTTTCTGTCTTTTTTTTTTTTTTTTTTTTTTTTTTTTCTTGACTAGAGTGTGTTTCTATTCCATGTTTAGCTTGTCAGTTTCACAGAATTAAGTTCTCTCTCCTCCATGTTGTTTCTTTTCTCCCGTTGGCATGTCTAGCCTGATGACATTAATCCTCAAGAACATGCCCCAACTCACGCCCTCCTCCCCCTCCCCCAAACAGAACAGAACAAAACAAAACAAAACAAAACCATTGCTTTAGCACTAGGGATTAATTATTGCCCCTCATGCTCTAGCAGGAGGTCTACTTTCTTATCCTCTTAGTTGGGGCTGCTAGCAATAAGAATTCCATAAAGATACATAAAATGCTTGAAACATTATAATACTACACTGTCCAAATATAACACAATGCCATAGCTTCTGTCTTTAATCCTTGACATTATCGTTATGCACACCAACTCCTGTGAAGATATCCTGATAAAATGGGTGACCTGATTAAGCACTTCCTGATTGAATAGAGTGCTTCATATTAGCAAGCCTTCCGTTGTGCTTCTGCATGCTGGGGGAATGATCTAAAAAAAGCATACAAAGGGCAAAGAGCTGGAAAAAACTTGCAGTACAGCTACAGAATATAAACTGTGTGCTTCCACCTAAATCAAGAGAATTAGAAATCCAATTCTTCATGTAAAAGAGAAGCTAGATTCACTTACATATTGCAAAATCTTTTTCACTAATGACTCCTTAGAGACTTTAATTATGCAGCAGTTAATACTAAATGTAAAATTTATTTAGTAAATAGGGGACAACTGTCACTGAAAACAGGTAGAGCAATGGTATCAATTTACATTACAAATACATCAGGGGACTAGAGGTGAATCTCAGGAGAGATGTCATTCCACTAACATTGAGGCAGCTCATATCAATAAGGTACTAAAAATAAAATAAAATAAAATAAAATAAAATAAAATAAAATAAAATAAAATAAAATAAAATAAAATAAAATAAAATAAAATAAAATAAAATAAAATAAAATAAAATAAAATAAAATCAGTTGAATCTAGTGCAAAGAAAAGAAGACATGATTTGCAAGGCTGATGTCATAATTTACAGGTTAACATGGGTACAAGGGAACCTAAACACCAGGCTATTAAGATTTCCCAGTGATGTTCATATGTCTTGAATTTTTGAATCACCTGATGGATAAAAAATAATCTGGGCAGATAAGGTCCATAAGAGGCTGGGATATATGTATGTTCTATATATACAGAATCAGAATCTAAATGTCAGAAATTCCCCAAATAAAGTTCTTCATGTTGCACATATAATAAAATACTTATATTCCTATTAAAACTGACTCAGTATTTGTGAAAGATTAACAAAAATCGGGCCCAGAAATATGAACCTATAAAATTAAATGCAGCATGTGCACACTCTACCCCTGGCAGAGTACAGACATGTTATAGTCAGCATCTGGAAGTAATTGTGTGGTATGTAGTACTTTGGCAGGTAAACACTAAGGAAGATTCATCATCCAGCTTTTGCACAGTTATATATTATATGATATATTATTTAAATGTATATTTATGTATAGCTTGTTCAAGTTGCTGGAACATCTATTATTACTGAGTTGTTGAAGACACGCTATCTATTTGACAAGAGGACATGGAGAAGCACTGGAGAATAACAGACTGGATAGTAGCTACAGATGTGTTGAAGTATTTAAATAAAATCAAAGAAATCTATAATATATATTTCAGTTGAACTGTCCCTGTAAACTCCAAAATGATCTTAATCCACAGTCTTTGTTTTAAATATCTACTTTTTCATGCTCTGGCTTGTTTTTTAGGATCTTGTTTTCCTCCATTTATTTATTACAAAACTTTGATTCCTAACATTGGTTCTCTAAATTTCATCTCAGTTACAGGCCCAAAGTAGACAGTGTAAACACTGGACTGACTGTGTTTGCATGAAGGGCCAGATGTTTCATTGCCTCAGTCTCACTACACTCCAAAAATGCTGAGCTGTAAAGTTGAATGTAATGTGGACACATATTCTTCTCCAACATATACCATCACTTTCCCTTAGCTTGGGAAGGGATCATAGTTTCACAGGCAAGAAGACATTCATAGAATTTTCCAGCTGATCTTCCCTGATGGCTAACAAGGGGACCACAAACATGTGGTGCTCTGCAAATAGTATCTATCTTTGCATGTAGGAAGAGCCATAATCAGTCCCCTTTCCTACTGTATTTAAGTCATGAATGGAGATTATATATTTCAAAATGTCAAGTGGAAATTTTAATTTTGGTTGCGGAAAAAAGTCGCTGGAGGCTGAGACAGAATTTTGTTGCCACCTGCCTTCAGAATCAGCTGGACAAGTTTTATGACAAGATTGAAGTTTTCATGAAGCACTACAGTTCTATGACCCTCATGAAACATTGGAGAGGTAGCTTGTTTTGGGAACCGAGACTTCAGTGGAAAATATAGATGAAAAGCAACCTAACGTGTGTCTCATAAATCATTACAGTGGTGAAATACTATTCTTTTTTTTTTTTTTCTTTTTAAGTGTGGAGGTATTTAGGTCTTTCTTTGAAATAAAAACAGATTCTCTCTAACCTTCAACTTCTGCCCATGCAAAGTTTTGTCTCTTTTTGCTTTAATGTGTTTATTTGCTTTAACTACTTACCTCTGAGCTTTGTATACAGTTAACACAGTTAACAGAACTATAGCTCTGAGCAGCATACAGGTGAAAACTATTATTATTATTTATTATTATTATTATCATCATCATCATTATCATTGTCTACTGTATTTGCTGGATTTTCTTGATCTATTTGTACAGTATTTTACTTTTGTTAAAGAGACAGTGAGTCTCTTTATAGAGATAAATATATCTTTTTAGAAAGATATATTTAGCGATCACTCACTAAATATACTCAAAAAAGGTAGGATGACCTGCTTTATCTTGTATGCAGTTCTATGTGATTGTGCATAATAATAGGAACTTCACAGTATTTCACACAGATTTCCAGGAAATGCTGTTCTTTAATGCAGGAGTGCTCAAGACTGAGATATGCTAAGGTTTGATATATATATTTGCTATGTTCTGTATATGCTGTCAAAATGCATTCACAAATTGTCCCACTGCATTGGCATGGGTAGCCTATATTGTGTTGTGAGCAATGACACAATACTCATATCTTGAATTTCAAGCCTTAACAGATCACTAATCTTAATGTTTAGGTACTTATAACTTTACTATGAGTTAAATGCAGGACAAGTGGGAGAAATTCTCTGCTGATATACAATTAACTGCTAAAATCAAAACCTCAAGGCTCATGGATGAAAGCAACAATAATAGGCTGGCAACAATTTAATTCATTTCAATCCATAAATGGTGAAAGCTGTTGTTTTATGAATATTAACTTTTAACATTATGAATAGTTCACAGCATGCCCATCTGGCCTTAACATTCTCAATGTTTAAATATCATTCAACAGTTATGAAACCATCTGAAAATGTTATTCTCCTGCTGATTCTAAAAATTTATTTTGTTCTTAGTCCTTTTAATTACGAATTTAAATAACATTAGTACATATTATGGCATATTAGACCTGGAAATATTTACCTGGAAAATAGTTTCTCTTTGGATAGTGTTTATCAGCTTCTATAAGATTTATAAAACTAAGGATTTGTTATTTAAGTCTGAAATTTTCAAAATGGGATGCATCTAGATTCCAGATTATTCAATCAGGATATGTGGTAGCTGTCTCTTAACTAGATTGAAAAGAAGTTTTGTTTCAAACTCAAATTTGTGGACATCATATACATGTGAAATCAGAACAGGTTGTGTTCACCTAGTATGAATTTCTATATAACTTTTCTACTTTAGTTTCAATTTTAATGGAATATATCTCATTTTTTTTTTAATCTCATTTAGTCTGTTCACATTTTTAGTGATGAACTGTAATTTGATCTTTTGTAAACTTCTCCAATAGTTAATTTCTCAACCTTAAAATAGTAATCTTATTTCCAGAAGGACTTTTTGTTGTTGTTGTTTTCCATTTCCAGACATTGGATTTTGTTATAACTTCTCTTATGAGGATGAAAAGAGCCTTGTCTTATCCTGTTTATCCTGCTTCCTACAGCAGTACCAGGAGAGTAATCCACATAAGCTAACTTAGCCTAAATAGGCATATTCTCTCTAGATTTCTTCAGTTTTCAGCAGTGTCTTTCTCAAAAGTAGATTCAGAACAGGATTGGGGCATTTGTCCAATAATATTTTTCTATTTAAGACTGTATGATCCTAAAGTGAATCCTTCTTGAACACTTTTTTTCTGCAATTAGTCTTGAGGCTTTCTTTGAATTCTTTCCAATTTAAGAATCTAACTCTGGAGCTACAGATACTAGAAACATATATTTTATATCAGTAGAAGCTGAAATAGTGCAAAGTAGAGTAAGTCAGATATTATTATCAATATTTTCATTCATAAATTAAGGGATTTTGGTGACAATGTCACCATATTCTCAGTTCGTATTTACCTGATTATCCAGTATGACCTGTGTCCAACTCAGAGACGGTGATTCTACTCTACAGTTCTACAGCCTGGCATTTATTGCTCCAAGGCGAAAGTTCTTTTGTTTTTCTGTGTTAAAATGCATACTGTTTGGTAGTGTCTTGTTTACGAAGTAACATTGTTTTAATTTGCAGATTTTCCAATTCATTGTTTAACATTTTTAGATTCATCTTCAGTTTTATTGGTCATTTAATTTATTCCAGATCTTACAAGATGATGAATAATGCATGGCCAATGATGGACCTCCAACCCTGATGGACCTCAGTAAAAGTACAACCAGTGCTGTTATCTGCTTAAAATTGTTTGAATTCTATCAGATTTCAATCCATGTAATGTGTTCCATGAGATTAGATATCACTTCAGCTTCTTAATCAACTTTGCCAAGTTGTACAAAGTAAATTACCTCACAGAACTCAACTAAACCACAGCATAAGGAACTACCACTGATATTCAGAAGATAATATACATGTATTGAGAGGATTTGCTTTCCATAAATCATGCTGAATGGCGAGAGATCAAAAGGTAGGAAGTGTGGCAATGGGGTACAGCATCAGATGAGGTACAGCTACCAAAAGACATCAAGGCTTATAAGTAGAAAGATTTTTATGTGTAACTAGAAGTGACAGGAAAACTGAGGAGATGTCCCAATACTTTTCAAGTAAGAAGGGACAATAAGAGAAGATGAAAAGAAGACTGGGGAGTTAAATGTTCCTTCAGCTTCATTTTCACTAAAAAGGCCAGCTGTGGTGAGATGGCCAACACAATTAACATCACTGGTGACAGATCAAGAATTGGGAAGTAATAAGAAAATAATATATCAGAGATTACTTAGATAAATTAGCTAATATCAGCTCATTTTTGTGTGATGCTACTCACTTCAAAAAAAATTAAAAATAAATCTTAGGATTCCTTTGCTTGAATATATGTGGCGGTGGTTCATAGAATCATAGAGTCATAGAATGGCCTGGGTTGAAAAAGACCTTAAAGATCATGTAGTTTCAACCCCCCTGCTCTAGGCAGGGTTGCCAACCACTAGAGCAGGCTGCCCATTGTCACATCAAGCCTGGCCTTGAATGCCTCCAGGAACAGGACATCCACAACCTTCCTGTGCAACCTGTTCCAGTGCCTCACCACCCTCTGAGTGAAAAACTTTCTCCTAATTTCCAACCTAAATCTCCCCTGTCTTAGTTTAAAACCATCCCCCCTCATCCTATCACTACCAACACATGTAAACAGGCATTCCCCCTCCTGTTCATACCCTCCCTTCAAGTACTGGAAGGCAGCAATGAGGTCTCCCCAGAGCCTTCTCTTCTCCATGCTAAACAAGGCCAGTTCCCTCAACCTTTCTGCATAGGAGAGGTGTTACAGCTCTCTGATCATCTTAGTGGCCCTCCTCTGGACCCATTCCAAGAGCTCCACATCCTTCTCGTGTTCTGGGTACCAACCTAATTTGGACCCACTGCTGCTTAAGGTAGAAAAATTAATCTATGCATTGATTAACATTGCTCATGAATTAGCAGTGACTGCAAATAAGTAATGCCACATCTACTTGACTTTTCAAATAAGCACCCTCAAATGAACAGCTATATGGGTCAGAATAGTAAGAGTGTTTGAATAGGTACTTAAATTTTTATTTTATTTTCACTTAAATTTATCCTGGGAAATCTAGTAGATGATGGTAAAAAAATTGTTATAAATAAATATGTAAATAAATAGTCTTTTGTGGATAAATTTGTGGACAAAAATTTGGAATGGCAAGTTTTCAAATTCCAAAATCCAAAATAGATCAAGATCACTTTATTTGTTGCATGATATTGTCCATTCAAACTTTAATAAGTGACATTATAGTGTGCAAGTATCAGCTATATTAAACAACTGTCTGATCCACAGCTGTTGAGGGAGCTATAGTAAGGGATTTTTTTTTTAGGGGATGTATTATTGATCCAATTGTTTTTAGCACTGCTTTTGTAGCTTAGCAAAAGATAGGCAGTACTTATCAGAATATTGTTACCAGCATTCATAGTAATTATACTTTTTTTTTTTGATAAATTCCTTTTTAAAAACTTTAAGACAATGTTTTCTAAACTAATGTAGCATAGTCTTTTTCATGCACTGTTCCTGAAACATTTTCTTTCCCTCTGCAGCATTTTCTTCTATTTCCTCTATGACTATCTCATTGCAATGCCACCATGTTCGTGTTCTTCTGTTCATGTACTACCTCCGTTTTGTACGGAATACGTAATTCATGTGTCCACATATTTTGCCAGATTTATAGTGACATAATTTCTAAAGGTTAGCTACCTTTCAGCAAGTGTAGTATTACCCTCAAACTCCTGGTGTTATGTTCACCCCTTGCCTGCTCTTCTGGGTCCTAGCATTGGTGGTTTCAATCTAACAGGTGTGTGGCAAGGGGTGTTATGGTGATTCACCAGTATCTTGACTCCTTTGCTGAAAATAATATGATGTTGATTTTAACTTCTTCCTCCTTCTCCAGAACCCACTCTGGGTCATTTTTCTATGTTTTCTAACATGATTTTATGCCCTTCTCTTTCTTCTTTGGCCTGCGGTTTCATGTTGCATTCACATTTACAATGTGTGGTGCCTTTTCCATATGTTTTGTAGAATCATAGAATGGCTTGAGTTGGAAGGGACATTAAAGACCATCTAGTTCCAATCCCCTTGTCATGGTAAGGGAAGCCACCAATCCAACCTGGCCTTGAACACTTCTAGGGATGGGGCATACACAGCTTCTCTGGGCAACCTGTTCCAATGCCTTACCACACTCTGAATAAAGATTTTCCCCCTAACATCTAATGTAATTATTCCCTCTTTTAGTTTAAAACCATTCTTCTTTTCCTGTCATTATCTACCTGAGGAAAATGTCATTCTCAATCTTTTTATAAGCCCTCTTAAAGTACTGAAGGGCAGAAGGAACACAATGAGGTTTCCCTGGAGCCTTTTCTTCTTCAGACTGAACATTGCCAGCTCTCTCGGCCTGTATTCATAGGAGAGAGTATCCATCCCTCTGATCAACTTTGCAGATCTCCTTCAAACTCACTCTAACATGTTCACATCCTTCTTGTGCTGGGGGTCCCAGACCTGGATGCACGACTCCAAGTGGGGCTCCACAAGGGCAGAGTAGAGGGGGACAATCCCCTATCTCGACCTGGTCACTTCTTTGTTGATGCAACCCAGGACGCAGTTGGCCTTCTGGGCTGCAAGCACACACTGCTGTCTCAGGTCATGCCTTTCATCTACCAGAACCCCCAAGTCCTTCTCTGCAGGGCTGTTCTCAATAAGTTCTTCTCCCAGACTTTACTCATGTCTGGGATTGACCTGAGCTTTACTCATGTCTGGGATTGACCTGAGCTCAGGTGCAACACCTTGCACTTAGACTTGTTGAACCACATTAAGATTCACATGTGCACACTTCTCAAGTTTGTCCTGGTTCCTTTGAAAGGAATCTCTTCCTTCTTTGATATCTACCACAACACTCAGATTGGTGTCATCTGCAAACTTGCTGAGGGTGCATTTGATCCCATTGTCTATGTCATTGATAAAGATATTAAATATCATCAGTCCCAAGAAGGACTCATGAGGGACAGCAGTCATCACTGACTTCCACCTGGACATAGAACTGACTACTACTCTGTGTGTGTGTGGCCTTCAAACCAATTCTTTATCCATTGAATAGTCTGCCACACTCCAAATCCGTGTCTCTCCAATTTAGAGATAAGGATGCCATGTCTCTGTGTATGACAAAGGTCATGCAGAAGTTCAGATAGATTATATTGATAAGCCTTCCTTTGTTACTCAACCATAGAAGGCCACCAGATTGGTCAGCCTTCGATGAAGCCATTCTGGCAGCCTTGGATCAGCTCTTTGTTCTGCATGTGCCTTAACATGACTTCCAGGAGGATCCATTCTACAACCTTCCCAGGTACAGATGTGAAGCTTACTGCTCTGTTTTTCTGTGGATCTTCCCTTCTACCCTTTTTAAAAAAATTGGAATGACATTTCTCTTTTTCCAGTCATCATGGTCTTTGTCTTACTGCAATACTTTTACAAATATGATGGAGAGAGGCTTGACAACTATCAGTCAGTTTCCTCAGCACACTGGGAAACATGTCATTGGGCCCCATAGACTTTAACCTGTTCACTTTCAGCAGGTGATCTCAAACCTGCTCTTTGATTGCAACTTGATGTGTTTATGTTTTATATGATTTCATTTTTCTCCTTGTTACTATTAAAAATGGTTTTGTCCAGATCCATGTTTGCATTTCTATAGCTGGTAAGTTGCTAACAAATTTGGGTCCCCAGATCTAAGGCAGTGCCCCATCTCTTACCATCCCAATACCGCATCCCTCCATACTACATCCCATGCCTCTGCTTCTCACTCTGGCTGTTGTACCATGCCTCTATATCATGTCATTGCGTTAGAATTATAAGCATCTTCTTCTGCACAGAATAATTGTTTATTACTTATATAGATATAAAACTCTTCTTTTACCATGCAAAGATAAACAAAAGTGTTAGAGGAAAATATATCATGCAAGATCTGACATTCTGAGAGAGGCAAAACTGCAGCAGCTCCATGCCCCCAGGTCTAACAATTAATGAGGCTGAAAATGTATTCCCAGTAGCCACACACACATCAAACACAGGTGTATTCCACGTATATATTCATATATACATGTACATCCAAACACATAAGAGAAAGACTCACAGAGCACTCACATGAAAATGGACATCATCGAAGTCCTTGTCCTGCTCCCCTCTCTGGCTGAGACAGAGGCCTGCCAGTGGGAATATACACACATATGTACAATGCAAATTCCCTTCACAGCTAGGCTCAGATACCCAGTCTACCCAGTAGCTGCCTCTGGATTCCAGTCTGCCTGGTTGCTGGAACCTGAACATAGGAACCTCTGCAACCACAGCCCTGTTCCCATTGCTGGTACAGACCATCACACACACAGATATACATAAACACTGCCAGCCAGGACTCTTCTGGTCCCATAGCTGACCCTTCTGTGCTCTCACCCTTAAAGACACACAGGTGCTCTCACACCCAGAGTTGACCCAAAGTGCCTTGTTGCTTCCAGACCACTTCACCTACCTACTAGGTCATGTGCCTTGATCTTCACTGATGATCCCACACTCACAAACCTGCACTAACTTCAGTTGAAGGCATCTCAGCCCCCATACACATATGTGCACATGGAATGAAGACACACTGGAGAACAGCTGAGGGTGAAACAGGACAGTTTGTAGTCATCAGACACAGGCAATGATCAGAGAAGTGTACTGACCAACCATATGAAAATAGACTTTTATATTCTTTTGCCCCTCTATTTCCCATACTTATTCTTCCCTGAATCACCTGAATTCCTGCCTTTGGTCCCTGCCCTAAACACTCTATGCAATCCTAAACTATATCCTAATCCTAATGTTAAATCCTAAATTGCTCTTTCCATGCCTCTGTTGTGTTCATTACTCCTTGACAGTGGTCCTTTTTAGTCTAAAAAGGTAACAATGAAAGCTGCTCCTGATGGCTCATGGTGATGGGTTTTGTACACAGACAATGGATCTGAGGCTTTGCTGGAATCGTTTTGGGAGGAGTCTAGAATATGTGTCCCTCCCTCTGAGTCCTTAATTTGGGTTCCCCATATTCAATTGTACACTTGAACTTTCGTTTTTTAATCTAGAGATTAACTTTTGATGGGCTAGTGAATCCCTGCTGATGGACCTGAGAGCATCTGTCAGGGTACTGTTTGGTCTCCCCAACTTGCCATTTTCATTCTATGCTCCTTTTTGGGTGTGCAGATGTGATTTTATTACATAACCTAATGAAAGGTACAACCATTAATACCTAGTCATTAAAGGAATTGCTATCATAGCTAAAACAAGGGAAGCAAAGCTACAGGCAGGTCAAGAAAAGTTCAGACAAGTCAAGCTTACCAAGCCTCAGACCTGAGGTCTTACAAGCTCCACTGAGTATACAAAACTGTAACACTAATGTGATAATGGTTTCTATAAATTGCTATACCGTATTACAGGGCTACATGGTTACTGTAGGCAATTCCAATCTAACACTAACGGTTATCTTGTGTACTAGGTGACATTTCAGAGTCATTGGCTTTAGGCCACATCAGTCATGGTGGCAGGTTTGGTAGCTGTGCCACCATGTCTTCAAGAGTACTTGAACTAGCCAGATTAAAGCTGGTTTGATCACATCTGAAAAAGCTGAGGCAAAATTATGTCTCATTTTCTAGATGGATGCCAATATATGAATACATATATATAATTGATATACACTGCTGGATGAATTCTATGAAATCTCAGTATGTTACCTTGAAAATACAGAGAGAGGATAATCTGCTGGTACAAACTGGCAGAAGTGCACTGCAGTCAACTTTGTACTAACAGAGTCAATAAAATCAGTGGAACTGTGCCAAGTTAGACCAGTGGGCAACCCGGTTTGAGATTCTAAATTATACATCATATCAATGAACAACTAACTATCCAATTTAATAATGATTAATGGAAAGTTATTTTCAGACACTAGACAATTCTTTGAATAAATTAAAAACAGTTAATTTGTTATTATTTCCATGATATATACATTAGTTATTAAACTAAGCATTTTAGAATTTATTTTATATTTAAATTCTTCTGGTTGAAGACCATTCTAGAAAGAACACTAAAAGAACAGATAATAAGAGACAGATAAGTGAGAAGACTCTCTCTGGCTTGTCTCCTACCTAAGGAGGTTATAAGTCCATTAGTTATGCGGGTGGAGTTTTGTTTGTGTGTTTGTTTTTCCTTTAACTTGTATATGTACAAAAGAAAAAAATCCTTTTCCAGTTAAGTCTTTTTCTTAGCTTTCTATTGGACAATTTTAACCCAAGTGGAGAGAGGTCTCAAAGATAGTGAATTCTTACATTTTTTGTGCACTTTTGGACTGGGAGAGATCTAAGTGCTCCAACTGTTTTGAAGATGGAAGCATGAATGCATTATTGGAGATTGTGAAAGCCAGGGGTGTTCACACTTGTAAATACTCCTGGTGAGCAAGTAAATTTTGGTCAGAGCTTGTAAACTTTCTTTTAGATGCTAAGGTCAGTCACCCATTTGACAGTGGGTAAGAAACCGGGTAAGAAGCTGGTCATAGATTCTTGCTTCATGCAGAGCTAAATCCATGTACTTGTCCATTCTGGACTTAATATAATGAAAATTCCTGGGGTAGAGATTGAATCCCCTAAACTTTGTTCTTCTCATATGAGTTTACTATCCATAAAGATTCCTCATTCTACCTTGCCTTAGAAATCATTTATACCATACAACAGGTTTCGTAGAAGTAACAAATCCTGGATGTCCCACAGCCTGGTTGAAATTAATTTGGGTCCCCAGATCTAAGGCAGCTAAATAACTTAACAGCATTAACTTAATTAACACCATTAACCTTACTTAACATAACAAAATTACCTTCGATTTGAAGGGCCTACAAGGTCTTAATTGAAGGACTGCTCCCTTTAATCCTAAGGAAAATGTATAATTTCCATAGGATACCAACATCTCAGAAGTACTTATCCCTTGTATCACATTTGTGGGCATTAATCTTAATGCAAAACTTAACACTGTACAGTCATAGCCACTTCTCAGGTACAAGCAGTGGCAGTCTCTTACTCATACTTGGCTTCCCATCTCCAGAGAGAAAGTGGCATCTGGCCACAGTGGGAATTTTGCCATTTATTTCAAAGGGGAGCAAATTTTCTACAGGGTGTGGAAAGTAGAAACTGCTTAATCCAGGTTTCTGAACTAAGGTATTCAGAAGCAGTTAGGTGAATAATAAGAAGGAAAATCTACTCTATTTTTCTGTTCCACATGTGGAAAAAATATTCTTCATTATACATTGCAGTAAAAAGGCAGGACGAATTTAGAGGGAATATTTACCTTTTTTAAATTTTCTTTGTTTTATTTTTTATTTTCATTTTTTATTTTTTCTGCATAGCTTCAGGGTGAGTTCAATTATTTCCTGCCACTTGGAACCTAAAATTGTAACTCAGCATATAAAATTTGAGGAGGAAAATCTTAGAATCATTTACACTTTTTTTGAACTGAAAATTCCAGCATTCATTTAGGATGATACTGTGAGCTGCAGCGAGGTTCTCAAACATTATTAATCACTACAGATGGCTACAGACCCATTAAATCTTTTAAACACCTGTTCACTTATCAAATGCTCACATGGTAAGCTACCCTCTGGTTCATGTAAGTATATTAGTTTTAGAACATATAATTAGCTTACAATAACTGTACTTGTGCTAATTACCAGTCCTCTGAAAGAAAGAAGAGGCTCCTGTTGAGTAATGGAAGTGGATGAAACTTAAAAACAGAGCTCCTAGACTGAAAAACAGGGCTTAATCACTCAGTGTAAAATGTTTCTCTTATTTCTGGTAAGTCTGGTTATACTCCACAGCAAGCATCTAAGTGTAATAGCTTGATTCCTCTGCCGTCAATCACAAGAGAACACTACCACACATAATCTATCACAATTTCCCTCTTCTGAAGAGAGTTTCTTGATGGAAATAGCATAAAGAACAAATTATTTCTCACTCAAATTTGTTGGGCCATCTTTTTTGTTAGTGCTGTTAGCTAGAAATTGCAATTTCTTTTCATTTGTTGTTTTATCAATATGAAGCTCTCTGTTACAGCACATATTAGAGTACTAGAAATATTTAGTGGCGATACCATTTATTCCCAAAATAATGGCTCTCCTAATTGAGAAGAGTAAAGTTTCTTTCCATCCCACATAATGGTTTAATTAATTAAAAAACAAAACAAAACAAACAAACAAACAAACAAACAAACAAACAAAAACTATGCCCAGGAGGTAAGCTTACACAAAAGACAATGAGAGGTTTATTTCACTGAGTGATTTCTGTGTTGTGTATGCTAACATCATAATAAAATCACATGAAAATTCCCTACCTCTTTAACTGATTTAAACTGATTTTTAGTTACACATCCTTATACCATTTTCTTATAAACTATTCCAAATAGGGATATACCCAGAAGGAACGTATCCTGGTGACATCCTACAGAAAGAACATCATTTGAGCAATCACATCATCTTGACAATACTAAATACTGATGAATATATTTTCATAAATAATTTCCTGAACATCCATCTCTCTATACTCTTGTTGTACATACCTGCATATAATTCTACTTTTTGCCTATCAATAGAACAGTGCCATGTGGCAAAAGAAATTAAATTTACTTAAAAACATCTCTAATGTACTCATACCATATGCACAACCCGAGAAAAAAAAAAATTACAAACCTTGAATTATCTCAGATTAACTGAAATATCTGAAAATTTTTGCAATAAGCTTATTTTTTTAAATAGCTCTTCATGCTAAAACATTAAGAAATCTGAATACTGAGACAGTCATAATGCTGTGATGCCATTTTGCTGAAATTATTGAGCAGAAATCTTAACAATGGTTGTAAAACCTTTAATTTTCTCAAGGGAAGTATATCTCTACAAATCCTTGTCCTTGTTTATCTGGACAATGACTATTTTCATTGCATTTGGAATACAGTATGGACTAATATTCCAGATGCCAGTTTGTTTTGAAAGACATATTAGACAGCATCATCAAAGAAGGTGAATTGAAAAAAAAATCTGGAAAGACAACTATAGGTTTATTGACTGGAATATATTTCCAATCTGGTACTGCCTGAAATATTTTAGCAAAGAATGATGGAAGTTGCCCAAAGTCCTACAAGTATCTGACTAAGATAAGTGCTGTTGAGGAGATTGCATGAAGTAATAGATTTAGATAAGAGAGAAATTGTGAATTAAAACAACTTCTTAACACATCTCATAAATGACTAGACTCTGAAAACAAACAAAAAACAACAACAGACATCCTGAATATGAGATATAAATATGCAATACTGCAAAGTTAGGTCCCAGAGAATCTTTGTTAAGATTTTTTTTGTTAAGCTTGGATGGTAGAATAATTATAATTCAAAGAGAGAGTGTGTGGAAGCTCCATTTTTGATACCCTCCAGCCTCCTCTAGGCATTCAACATGAAATAGCACATTAGCTCATGAAATAGCACATACTTCACTGTCCTACTCTCAGACAGAATCAAGTTTAAGGATTTATATCTTTTACACTGACCTTAGTAAAGCATAGGCTATTCCTCAGAGATAAAACTAGGTCCTAAAAATCCATGGCACACAAAGTTTTTGAGTATTTTACACATATACAAAATAATTACGTCGGTACCATAGTCTACTTTTGAAAAATACTTGAAAGTGAAAGTAAAACCATCTTCTCAACCCCTCAGATTTGTGGCAGTTCAACTAATGACCCTGTTAATTATCTAATGGCTGTGATTGACAGGCCTTCTCATGAGATAAAACACCTTAAATATACCTCTTAAATGCCTAGTATGGATAGACAGTGTTTGTTGGTGATCCTGGCCCAAAGTTACCACAAAATTTCTTGAAGTACATTTCCTTTGGGAGAATATCAATAGGTACAGAAAAGGAACAAATAGGACTTGTGGTGATTGTTATTCTAAAATACGTATGTTTCTTTTAATAAAATGTATATAAAAATGACAAGAACTGCCAAGTATAATTGCTATTCATATGAATTATAGCAAACTATTGTTAAGAAGGGAGGACTGAGTTTATAAGACTTTCAAAGTGTAATAACCTGGTTGGAAAATCTTACAGAGCAAACAGTATATTTATTAGCATATAAGCATCAGACTTATTGGCCATATCTTATGAAATAATTCCACTACAACATAAACGGCTACAACCTGCATTATTTTTCCCTTAGAATGTAAGGTTTTGAATGCTCTCCACTGATCCTGATTCCAAAATGTACTATTTAATTTGAGGAATTAGTTTATTCTTGAACTGATAATACTCTACCAAAATACAATAAATTTTCTCCAAATTAGTAATGAACCATGTGTTATTTTTATTTATTTACTTATATCTCAGTGAAAATTATATTTGGCTCTTAAGTGAGACTCTCTTGAGTTAAACTTCTGGAACAGCATTCCTTGGATTTCCTAAAAATCATGGGCAACACGTTGTGGGCAAGTGGACCCTGTTATGTCAGTCTGTTAGAAAGATGTTATCTACACAAACACACAAAAAATAACATATATATTATATTATATTATATTATATTATATTATATTATATTATATTATATTATATTATATTATATTATATTATATTATATTATATTATATTATATTATATTATATTATATTATATTATATATATGTATATATATATACACTTATATATAGATATGCTTTCAATGCTATGAGATATAAGAAGAAATTTGAGGAAACCAGGTCAAAGTATTTGCCTTTTTGGTGGGATAAACTCATGAGTTGTACCCATGAGCATGTAATTCATTTGCTATAGAATTCTGGCTGAGGGATGTTGCTTTTTCCAGTCCTCTGAACTCACCAGCTTCAGGATGTTTCCATTGTTCACTCCAGCATTTTTTTTTCTAGCTGTGTCTTCCTTTAACTCATTCATACTACTTTCCTGATATATTTAAACAATATCAAACATTGCTATTTTAATAAATTCTGGCTTTTCACAAACAAGAATTAGACACACAGACCTATTTACTTCCTCCAGTTTGACTTTGCAGCCAACTGGGCTGACCACTAATACTTTGATTGACTTCTTAAATTGCAGAGGATATGATATAATCTGCATTATTGCTTTAACAATAATCCCAATGCAATAATTCTATAGGTTACATATATGTAAGTGTAACAAGCCATTGTCATGCAATGTAGATGTGCTCTTTGGAATGCAAAGTTTAGTTAAAAACAAAATCATATTTCAAGCTCTTTCATATTTTTGTAGCATGTAATTACATATTTTTATTTTAGGAGAGTGCATATATTAAGGAATAACAAAAAATAGATGAATACTGTATGGTTATTAATATTTTTGTGCATTAACTGTGACATTCACTAAAGTGTAAAGAAGTATTGCAAAGTCATATGAACATAGACAGAGTTGTGTGTGATTTCTTGGTTATTTGAAATCACAAACTCAGACTGAATAGAGAATGTCCTGCAAACCAGACTTGGTATTAATTCACTGGTCCCACTTGTTGTGTATTGGGTACAGAAAATACAGATTAATACCTCTGATGTTATCTTTCAGCCTCCATCTCTCTAATGTTTCTTATTTAAGAATTGTGTGACTGGTATGGCATTCAAGTTAGTTTCAATGGAAATGTGAAGACTTTCACATTTGTGAAGAGTTTGCCAAGTGTAATTCAGAATTTAAGATGTTCTTTAGAAAGTGTCTAGTCTTCTGGTTTCAAGATAACCTTCATGATGTAAATAAATCCATAGGGCCTTTACTGGATTTATAGTAAGACAGCCTAAAATAGTATTATCAAGAAAAGTTAAATAATAACTCTTCTAGCTGGTTTTAAAAGACTTCTCTATGAGAAAGATACACTTTCCCCTGAAGATTTTTAAAGAGTTAAGTTTTACATGGTCTTTAGAGATTACACTCTATGTATGCTATGAATGCTCTAACTTGCTGCAGTGAGTTTTCCTGTGAATTTACACTAGTATTCCATGGAGATATAACCACTTCCATAGAATTTTCCCCTACAAAGTTCATTGTAAGTTAAAGGTGTAGATTTATATCTCTGTCTGTGTATGGAAATAATCTGTTGTGCTTTAAATACAGCAGTGGCCTGCAACTGGTATCAAGGCACTACTATCTGAGCAACCAGGTTACAAAATCTGATCTATGCAAACAACGATAAAAGGATACATGTAAAATAAATAAATAAATACATAAAATGCAAATAAGGTTTCTGATTTAGATAGCATTACTTTTCTTTACAAAATGTTTTGTATTGTAATTTATTTATTTTTATTTTATTCAGGACCTGTCAAATAAAAACACTGCATGTGAATGATTGATGATATTTCAGATGCCCAAATGTAATGTTTCTAATTCAAGGATTATTTCAAATAACTTGTATAACAGCACACATAAAATTTAGCTTACTTTGTCACCATTTTCCAATTTGGCTGCACCAAATCTAATAAACTAAAATTACAACTATTCCAGAGCTGATTGAATAAAATCTTAATGTAATGAAAAAGTGGCCAGTCTTGTTCTGACTAAAGTCATTGGAAGGTTTTAAGTCAAGACTGTAAACTTAGTGGAGAATGCATTTTTCAAAGTACAGTTATTGATAAGCATAAAATAAAATGCTGTGCTTGAAGTATGTACCTCACTTAATTCTGCAATATACATTATATTATATATATATTATATATATATAATATTATAATATATATATTATATATATATTATATATATATAAAATATATATTATATATATAATATATATATTATATATATTATATATATTATATATATAATATATATTTTATATATATATAATATTATATATTATAATATATAATATATATATATATGATATTGTCTTTTAAAACCATTTTTCCAGGCTACCAGATAGGAAATTATTACAGTCCATTCTGCAGAGAGTTTATGATTAAATAGAACAAGCAGTTCTACAAGGAAAGAAAGTCTCAAGGGTTCTGATTAACCCATCTCCAGGCACTATACTTAAATATTATTGTACTTAAGAACATTTCTAATAGATGTATACTCAGCAAGGAGAGAGAGAAACCTCCAGGGGGAGTTTCAGGTTGAAGACAAGGTACTTTCTTCTGTGAGTACCTCTCTTTCTTATCAGTATCATAAATAAAGAATTGGCAGCAACCAGCAATTTCTACCAGGTGCCTAAATTCAGAAAAGATGAAGACCTTCCAGGGTAGGCGGTAATGGATATCCAGCCAGACTATAGTGCCTTCTGTACAGGTGGAAGTAATGCATTCATCATCACAGACCATCCTGGTCATGGACCTTGCTGCAAGGTAGCATGTCACAAGTTTTATAAATGTTATAAATTTGTAAATATTACAGACCTGTCAAGTTTTAAAGAGAGCACGGACAACATGAAAACACTTGCCAACATTTCTGTCCAACTAGATTCTTACTGCTAGAGTCACCATATATTCAAGTCTTGAAGGAAGGAAGAATTTTGACTTGATGTTAGGTTACTCCATATTTAGAAACAAAACGGTAGACTTTTATAGACGAGGTTCTATAACCTTTTTTTTTTTTCATTAAAAATGTTCATCTGGATGTATGATAATATCCCCACAACTCCTTTGAACAAAGTGGAAGTGCTGTTGTTGTCTCTGCCCTTTTCTTTCCCTTAAATCTCTAGTTTCTACATGTCAATGATTTATTGGAGATATGTGGTTGCTATGCTGTTTTACAAATTATTTACCTTACCTCTACTTCTCCATTCCATATGATTTATTTTTTCACTGACTTTCCTGTATTGCTAATGCCCCTGGAACCATCCCAATCAAATGACTGAATCACAAACAGAAAGGCCACACAGAAAATTAAAGAGGGTTTTTAACCCCACATCCATAAACACCATAGAGAGGTCATTTCTCTACAAATATTTATGCGATCACTCCCTGCACTTTGAAGGAATAATTATTTCTCCTCCTTTTGAATAATTGTCCTTTTTTAGGAATCAGATTATCCTCAAGTTTTAATTAATAAGGTAACACCAGAGATGGATTTTTTTTTTTCCTTCTACATTTTTAAATTATATTTTGAATACAAAGAGTATACAAAAGAGACTTGGAAAGTTTTTTCTTTTAAAACATGCACTAGGAAATTTTGAATGCTCTACTGATTAATGATTTTCTACCTTTAAATAAAATATCAAGTCTACACCTTTTTCTCTTTTAACTTGAATATATACTTTGTGTACACACATATGCATATATATGCATACATTTATATACAGTTACATCAATACCTGAATGGATAACAGGTGTAATATTCATATAAAAAATGAGTTATGAAAATATTTATTGTAGAAACAACATCATGTGGAAAACTCTCTTTTTATTGGCTTAAATTTCTGAACATATGTTTCTGAACCTATGGTTTATAATATGTTCTTACTTTAAATAAGAAGAATTTTTAAATACTTGATTTTATGTGGTCATGTTTAGATATGACTCAAATGGAGGCTTTTTCTTTTTAGCTGCAGAAAGACATCTATAAAACTATCCCCAAAATACATTCAGCTGAAACTTGAAATTATGAATTGCAGCTGCCTCTCACTGCTTAAATTGCACAAAAAAAAAGGTTATGTTAGGCTATCTGCTTTTCTCTTCCACTTTCAAGTAACATAACCAATAATGATTAATGTGAAGAACTAATTGAACAGGTGAAAAAAAAAATCTTCAATGGATTAGGCAACACATTTTTATGTTCTATATTACTTGTCTAATTTTCTTCTGATTGCACACATTTTGTTTATGGAGCATACTGATGGGGAAAAATGTACTTCATTTTTAAATAAAATACTTGGTGACTACTAAGTGAAAGAGGCACTGTTACATTTTTGGAATTTCACTTCTCAGAGAATCACAGAATCACAGAATTGAAGGGGTTGGAAGGGACCTCAAAAGATCATTTGACACCTTTACAGAACAGAACAGAAGGAAATAAAAACAAGAGTAGAAAGTTCTGTAAAACACAGGTGAAACCTGATGAATTTAAATCACTTTTGAAAAGAAGAAACAATAGTAGATTTTGTCCCTGGGTGGGAATATTTATCAGGACTGAAAATAAAAATGAGACCAACTGTGTCTAAAGCTGTCCCCACATCAAAAATCTGATGAAGGAATGGAAGTTTCTCTTTACAGTAAAATAGTTTCAGAAAATGAGAACATTGCGGATATATCATTTTTTTAATTTAAGAAAAAAATAGTCTCATAATGCTGTATCAATTTATGCTGGTTCTGCATTATTTTGGTTCTCTATATATAAATCTAATGGTTGTGAGAAGGAATGAAAATGATGTGTGGAGTTAAAAACTCCCCTTATCCTGTTGGGTTCCACTGAAAAGCCAGAACAATCATGTTTAAGGAAATTCTTAATAGAAATTTAGTAGAATAATCTTACACCTATTTCTCTGACTTGGCTTCATGCCAATGTCATGAAATCTAAGTGTTATCCCATAAAAAGCATTTTTTTTTTTCCTCTTCTTGAATACTTGGAATATATGAGACAAATGAAAATTTGTGTCTGTCCGCATTTTAATACAGACCATGATCACTTTATTAGAATGTAAAATCTTGAAATCTTGTTGAATTAATGTGAGACAAATTCTAAAAAATAAAAAATAACAACAACAACAACAACAACAAAACAGAATACTTAGCTAATTTGTTATTGGTTGCTAAAAACATTGTGAAAATTTAATACTTTATTTATGTTTTGCTCTTTTTATTACTTTTTTTTTTTTTTTTTTTCAGAGCTATAAGAATTTACGTGTTCTGTGCTCCTTAAACTCTAGGTTCTTCCTCCTAGAGTAAACTTTCAGAACATTATGGATATGGGAGTGGAATGGAACTGGAAAAGAATTGGAAAATGGAACAAAATCTCCTTGATGTTATTTATCTTTTGTCCTATTTCCTCATATTTTCTTTTTCCTTCGTCACCCACCTTCTGCTTCATATATCCTGTGTACATGTATTTGACCCAGGATCAGAGCTATAGAGCCTCCAACTGGCTGTTTTTGTTCCTGTGTGATTGTTTCTCCCATCAGTATGCCCAGTTCCTTGTGTCATGGACACTGTTTGCACACAGATTTATTGTCCTCTATTGCTTTCTACACCAAACTTAAAGCATGAGTTCAAACTTTCTCTAAATTCACACTGGAAGTCATTTGAACATACTGAACAGAGCAGAGACAGGTCATCTGTGACAAGATTACTTTCTGTGAAATGTAGACTTTAAAAACATTTCCCAAAGTAGCTTATGGTTTGTTTGGACTAAGGACAGCCATTTTCTTTCTCTCTCTCTCTTTTTTTTTTTAAAAAAAAAAAAAAAAAACCTCTTCTGTGATATTTAATATATATATAAATATAGTTTGTTTGTTTTTTGTTTGTTTGTTTGTTTGTTTTTCTACAAAATCCAGATGCTGCTTCCTAAGCAAAAATTATTCTGTGAACAGTTTGTCATGTATTTAAAGCCAGCCTTATTGCTTCTTCCATGTCCTGTAATTTTGAAATGCTAAAAGTTAACAGTATTGCCTTGAGGGACAGGAATGAGTGTAAACGTGGATATGTATCCTCATTTGATTACTCAGTTTTGGGAAAGGAGAAAGTGAGCTATTCACTGCTTTTCTGCTTTTATCAATGTCCAGAGTCTGACTACAAACAAGTCTGCCTGTTAGAGAAAGAGGGTGTATGGATGTACATATGTATGGATGGATAGATAGATAAAGATACACTAGCATTTTAGCAAGAGCTGGTTTAAGAGCATATATGTCTATGTCTGAAAGAAGTAGCATAACTGAAATGAAAAACTTTTCTAACCCTTTTTTTTGTCCTTGCAGACTCAATGGCCAAATCATATATAGCCACCAGTTCTGAAAGCGCAGGAAAACCCAGTGGCGATGTGGTGTATGGACTGCTGTCTCTAACACTAGCAGAGTAGGAAATTGATATTAAATTGAGTATTCTGCATACATAAACAAATGTATTCCTATTGATGCTTCAGGGTCTGCTGCCACATTTTTTCAATCAGCTCTTCACCTACAAACTGTTGTATGAGGAGTCCTATTTTTTCCAGGCACTAATATTTTTGAGAGAATGAACAAATAACATTGGGATTGGGACTCAGATTAGACACCATAAAATCACATGACTAAAAGACCTCATAAATGTAAGCCATAATTTACATCACATAACTAATGGTTATCCAGCAAAAATTACTTGTTCTATGGATAGAACTCATACTGGTGCTGCTATGCATATGTAATATGTCTTCTCCTGACATGACATTCCAGGTATGCGTTAGTGTTTTAACAGCATCGTGCAATGTCACCATGGCATGCAAGCTGTTAAGTTTTTCCACAGTGAAATGGCTGAACAGAATAACAATGAAAATAAACACAATGCATAGTCACAATGCCTGGCAAATCTGTAATCTCCAGAGACCAGCTTCCAGCAGTTCTTCCACACTCTAAACAATACCATAAATAAAGGTAATTATCCAAATGATGTTATAAAGCTAAGTCAAACATGGCCTTGTAGGGAAGTCCCATGTAATTAAATGGGGATAAAACCCTCAGAACTGTGTAGGAAGAAACTAACAATTTTACCTTCTTATATAAATAACAATTTTAAGTTCCTTTTTTGTTGTTGTTATTTGTTTGTTTAGGATATTATTCTTTATTTAAATCTGTACTGCAGAAATCATATAGAAAACTGTCCATTTTCGTTCAATAAATAAATAAATAAATAAATTCTTTCAAGAGCATGGTGTTCCATAGCTGGTTTATGGCTTTTTCTAATCATAAGAAGCACAACTGTATGTTTGAATGGCAGTTAATTGATTCAAGGTAAAAACACAGCAAAGGCAAAGCCATTCACAAAAGCTCACAGTTTAACTACAGTTTCTGACTGATATGAAAATAATAGACTGCCTCATTTGACTGGTATTTTATGCTAAATAAGAGAGTTGAGTTAAAAGATGTGTTTTCTCATCATGAGAACATGTTCTGTAAGCTCTCTAAGTCAGTTTTGTCCTTTTTGTATTGTTCATGAGATGTCACAAGGGTGAAAACTAGACAGAGGGAACCTCCTGCTAGTGGAATGTATTGATGGACTCCTTCACCTTCCAGGTCCATGTTGGAGACAGGGGTGCAGATGTGATGGGAAAAGGACATCTATTGCCTGCAATTGTTGCCATCTGCCTTTTTTTTTCTAAAGAATTCCAAGTTAATGTTCAAGTCACAGGTCCTGATTCTGAGAGTGAGGGGCTTTCCTGGACCCCAGTATTTTACAGTCTGTTTGCTAAGGGATGTTCTTTAGTTATGTACTTCTAAACATTAAAGTTAGTGAAACTTGCCTGGTAAATATTTCCAAATGTCTCTATTGCCTTACAATTGTCTTCAGATAATACACTTGGAAACTGAAATAGCAATAATTCTTCCTGCCTTAGAACAGCTTTTAGGTGTTACACAAGTTTCTTTGCTATAATAGTCTCTATCACTTATTCTTAGAAACGGATTGTATTGAGCTTGATTTGGACTGTTACTCTTTGTCCTTTCTATCTTTTTTTAATTCAGCCATCAGTCAACACCTGTATGCGTAATTTCCTCCTTGTCTTTGTAGTTTTTTAGACCTTGAATTGAACTAAACGAAACAGACAAATTAAATGCAGGCATTCTTCCCTTGGATATAATGGAGTTACAAAAATTATGAGCTTGTCCTGATGAGAAATAATTATACACATCTGAGCATTGTTTTTCTAAGCACCTTCAGTGCCAGTGTAGAGAGCAGTATAACCTCTCTGATGAGTGAAGACCTCAGATTTATGTGGTCACAGATTAAAAGTGGATACCAAAAGCATTACTGTTCCATGTCTGCTTTAAAATGCACCAATGTCTCTGTAGGATGATCGGATGGCTCATGAAACAGCTACTGACCACCTCATGCTTCACTCAGCCTGAAATGTACCATCTCCGATCTTTTTACCCTACATGTTGAATACTGCGAAATTTCAGTAGGTGCTTCCTAAAATGCTCCCATTGATATTGGAAGACTCCATGCTAGGATGAATGGCTGTCCAGTTTTAATATACTATCTCATGTGTAAACAAGCCTATACACTGTGATATACAGAGTATACACTGTGATCATCCAAATTCCTTCAGTTTACTTTCCTGTCAGATGCAGACATCTGGCTTCTGTTCAGAAGCCATATTCATTGTGACACAGTACAAGCTACTTGGATAAGGATTTGAATAATACGATACCATGATGTCCATTATGGCTTTACTTTCTCATTTGTTTTGAAAAAATAAAAAATAAAAAAATGAAATGGGGAGAAGTGGTTGGTCCCAGAATGAAAATTCTGTAGTTATTTCAGCTGTTCAGTCTGTAATAAAATAAGGATGGGTGGATTTTGCTCAGCATCATTTGAAAGGTGACTGTGAAATACTGAGATCCCTTGCTAATGAGAGGCATGAAGTCACCTGCTTTCAGTAACACAGTCAAGATACGTCTGCAAACATTATCACATAACAATAAATCCCTTCTTCTTTGAGTCTAATTTAAAGATAAATTAATATTCCTGATAAGTGATTTGTGAAGCCTTAAAAAGTGAGAAAGTGCTTGTCCTGAAAAGACAAGAGCAGGAAAAACTTGCAGTGTTTTCTAGTTTGAGTTGACTTTATACTTGAAGGGCTAGTTTAGATTCCATGCCTGTTTTGTTTTTGGCTTCTTTTCCTTGCCAGCAGGGACATCAATTGTGATAGCAGTCTATGTAGTAATTATTGGGATTCTTGAGAGCTATTAAGCAGTTAGCTTCTGCCAAAAGTTACCACACACTGGTATCTTAGATACAAGAACTATTTGACTATACTTAGTGTAGTATATCTCTCTGGTATTTTATGATGTGGTAACAGTTGGCAATTTGTAACTTATTAATAGTGACAACAGAATGTATGAAACCATCAGTTCATTTAGCATCAACATGCCTCTTCCTCTTGTACATTATTCCAGTAATTTGAAATAAAAGAACAGTTGTGCACTGGTAAAATAAATAAATAAAGAAAATAAATAAAATAAACCTTTAAAAAAAATAAGGTGGAAGGTGACTTCTATGGAAAAAGTGCAACTGGAAATAAAATACTGACAGATAATATTATCTGAAACTTGAAAATTATTGCATTCAGGAGCATATAAGTCACATAAGGTCTTAATTACCAGCATGGTTATGTGATTTTTTTTATTTTTATTTTTATTCTTTTGATGAACAGTTCACTTTCCAAGAAATGAAATTTCAGTCAGCCAGAAGCTCATCAGAAATCTAGGTGAAATTCTGCAAATAATTTTTGATGAGGAAAAAAAAAAAAAAAGATTTATTTTTAGAAATATTTAAGTAGTTGGGAAATCTGGAAAATAAAAAAAAATAATAATAATTAAAAAAAGAGGCTTTATTAATAAGGTGAGATAGATTTACATGGGAATTTCAGTACTGCTAATAAAACTGACCTGCTATGGTAGCTATAATGTGTATCTGAAATACAGAATTCAGCTTCAGTAATACACTTGAACCAATTTTCTGAAACACAATCTTTTTTTTTTTCTTTCTTTTTTTTCTTTCTGTATCCTTTCCTTTGCATTATATAATCAGATTGAACAGACTAAACATCTGTCAAATGGAGAACACTGTTTACTCCAATATGTTTTCCTGTAAACTGAAGGTATGCTATGAAACAAACATGTACCCCACACTATATTTTAATCAATATTTTGATGTATTTTTATTTTTTTAAATGAAAAGTATAGTTGTTATTGCATTAGTTAGAACATCTGGTTCTAGCAGGGAAAATGGTTTGTATTTGTGGTCTGCTGAGTATTTTCCAGTGACAAAACCCCAGTCAATGCAGATATGGCAGACATCTTGAGAATTTCCAGGTGGATGTACTGGAGGAACAAAGCAAAAAGTTGCTGCAAAGTGTCATATAGATTATTTTAATTCTGTCAGCAACTACAGTTATATTTCACGTCATGTTGAGATATAGCTACTTAAAAGATTTTTGACATATTCCATGAAAAATAAATGTTTGCTTTCCATAGATTTGCATCTATACATGAGTCATTAAGTAGTTATCTTTTTAAATCAGCAAAACTATTCGACTGTAATCAAATTTGAAAAAAAGTAAAAATGCATATCACAAAGGCAGTTTTTGTACTGTTGATGTACCTACATGGTTAGGCAATGCTGACAAGTTTCACTATAGATCTGAATTAGTCTAGATGTGGTGGGTTAGACTTGGTCAAAAGCCAAACTCCTACCCAGATGCTTACAAAACTCATTCAACAGGGTGAGGGGTGAAAATAGAAAAACAAAACAAAACAAATCAAAATACACAAAACAGTAAAGAGAAATCACATTGGTCAAAATGATGACAGGGAAATTATTACTGTTGCATTCCTCCTACTGTTGCAGGAAAAATAGACAACACTTGGGGAAAATTAACTTAATTTATTGTCAATAAAAATAGATACCTATTTTTAGAATTGGGTAGTGAGAAACAAAAAGACAAACATTAAAACAACACTTTTTCTTGCCTCCTTTTTTGTGTTCTCAACTTCACTCCTTCACTCCAGAGTTCTCTGCTCACCCAAGCTATATTGGGGTCGGAGGCTATGGTCAGCATTTCTTCCTGCTGTTCCTTCTCCTTCACACCTCTCCTCTGCTCAAGCACAGGTCTTCCCTGGGCTGTGGGTCCTTTGGGAATATCCATATGCATGGTGTTCTCCATGTGCTGCAGGGAATCTCTGCTCTGGTATTTGCATTCTTACACTGTGTTTACTCATAGTAAGGGTTATGCAGTGATATTATATTATATATTATAGTTACACTGTGATAGAAAAAGGGTGTATTTAGTCTGAACATCTGTTTTTGAAAGACCAGTCCTTTTGTCATTTTTTCATTTGATCATTTTGTCATTCTTTCCATCACTTTATTTAATAAATATAGTGCACATAATATTGCATTAGTTTGCTTATGCTTTCTATCACATCTAACTTAAGCACATTGGTGCAAATTTATTAATTTATTCCAGGATCTAACCTTAAGTTACATTTAGATGTTGTTCTGTGATTCCCCATTTTCTGAGACAATTAATAATTCATTTATTTCATTTATGATGATTTTCTTTCATTTGTGATGAAAGAATTTCCAGCCTGAGGTATTCCTCATTTTTTGACCAATGTTAAATGATTGGATTGTGTAAAGAAATGTTATTTTCCAGAGTCCTAGGAGTGGAGTGAAGCTTTCTGCTTTACCATGTAGCAACACTGTCATGATTCCTGCAAAGCTTCAAAAATTATCACCAGGTTTCCCTACTGCCACACCACAACCACCTAAAGAGAGTGTGACAGACACAGCATGGTGTGCCAAGGACTGAGTTCCAAATGTAATCCTGAATTATTTATTGACTCTTGCAACAGAAGTTATACCTAGAGTATTGATGTCACAACTTTTTATAGTCTCAAACTTCTTTGATATCACTACACAAAAAAAAAAACAGGACAATAGAGGTTGTATCTCACATTAATGTTGGATAACCTTGTATTATAATTCTGATATTTTTCTATGAATATGCAAAGTGTTTTCAGTGAAATACTTGAATATCACATGCCAGGGATGTCTCTGGATTGGTTATATGTATTGTATTTTAGACTCATCTCCACTCTGCAAAATAAGCCCCAAAATAACATCCTGTCAAAAGAGGTTTACATGCAGACATTTCTATCCCTCCTGCTCCTGTTTAATCCCCTCTGGCCAGTGCCTTGTGAGATTTCTTACTGTTAAAAATACAAGAGGGGTTACAATAAGAGACTGGTCTGGTGAGAACTAACGAGTTAAGATTATGGCATAAAGAATGGAGTCATTCCAGCCAAGATTTTCTTTTATGACAGGACTGTGATTTTTTTTTTGGGTGATCTGTAGAAAAACTTCTGTAAAATCAGAAGTAGGGAGAAACAGCAAAGTGCAGAGCTGACCACATGGGTTTTCTTGTTTTTTGTTATAAACCCAAATTACTAGAAGTCAAAGTGTGGTGTATGGTGTATGTTTTCTTTTATACCTAATTAGTATTTAGATGTATATGAAATAACATTAATTGTCTAAATATTTTTATCAACCTGAGCTGTCAGGATTTTTTACTGTATAAAATGAGAAACATTTCTTTATTTTATTTTATTTTATTTTATTTTATTTTATTTTATTTTATTTTATTTTATTTTATTTTATTTTATTTTATTTTATTTTATTTTATTTTATTTTATTTTATTTTATTTATATATATTTTTGTTATTATAGTAGATTTGGCAATATTATGTTCTCTAAATGCGTAAGCTATACAGCTATAGAGAAGACATGGAAAAGGTAGACTTTACTCATCTTTATATTCTCCTGTTTTTTGATCTATTGTTAAAGACAGGGTGGCTTGTAGCATAATTTAGACTTTCTGGTCTGCCTGCACTCCCTAAAAAATCCTAAACTCATCAGTAAAGCCCATAACTCTCACAAGAGTTTATGTTGGAAATCTATCATGACACACCAAACCTTCTGGGGAGTCTGAAAAAAAAAAAAAAACCTACTGCTTTCCCCTTCATTTTTTTATGGGGAAATTTTCACAGGATTAAGTCAGACTTTCTAGGGATACGTTTCTACCAATACAGTAATTAAACAGAAAGTAATTTCCTTGTCAGTCTGGTTACCAAGGCACATGTGAAAATAATTAACAAAATTTTCTGAAAGTCCAATATAGGAATAAACTGCACTTTATCTTCATCTAGTTAGTTTTATGCTTTGTATTCCTTATACAAAATCTGCACAAGGTCACATATGTTTGGTAATCTCAGTGAACAGTTCATTATATTCACCCATTACAGAGTCCCACAATAAATCTTGGGATAATTTCGCACTACTGGGTAAACTTTGTTAGGAAAATGGCCTGAATTATTTTAGGTCAAGGCTGAGGGTACCAGCAAACTACAGTGGATATGCTTGTTATGTATTCTGGTCACTGTTACTCTTCCACTTTTGATGACCTCAAAAAGCTCACCACATATACCTAAACACATTCAGTGAGGGAAAAATACATGCTGTTTTACTAAATGTTGTGTTCCCCTTGGGCTAAACAGGCCACATATATCACGTTGTTACTGAAGTTAGTTTTTTACAATTATGTTATAAACCACTCAAAGTCATATATATATTAATGAAAATATTGATATATCTCAAATCCAAACTGTAATATGTTACTGAAGCCAAAACTTACATTAAAAGAAGGACATTCTAAAGAGACACAAAGATAAAGAAAAATGAATGCTTACAGTTAGGCACCTGTATTACTTCTAAGCAGGAATTTATGTAACATAATATAAGGATTCAAATGCCTACTGTTTCCATACCAGATGTTGGAAATTCAGAGTGCTCTCTTAGAATCACAGAATTTATACATAATACGCAGAAAAGGTTACAGGTGTCAGAAAATCAGCAAGAGAAATCAGGCTGCTGAAAGGGGTCTACTTATAGCCATCTAGCGGGGACATACTGAGGACAGGCTGGAGTCTCAGCTGTATCTTTATGGCTTACTTGTTTAATGATTGCATCTCTTTCTGATCCCTCTTTCAAAGGTGTGCTGCTAAGTCTTTTTCTTTCCTTTTTTTTTTTTTTTTTTTTTTTTTTTTTTCTGAAAGCCCAGACAGACCTGCTTTTCCAAAGCACAGCAGGCAATGAGTAGCAGTGGTAGTTTTGCAGAGCTTCTACATTATACTTTACTAGTTGAAACAGTACCCCAAAGTAGGTGAGATCCAAGTTCATTCCTCCACATCTATTTGAAAGAACTGAAACCAACACTCCTCAGCATGCTGGGCAGTGCCCTCCCCAGCAGGCTGTCCACTCCAGCATGGTGAGGTGACAGCCATCTTCACAGCTATTGAACTCTGCAGAAAAGGATGCACAACTTGCCTAGGTAAAGAGGGAAAGTAAGAATAAGTGATGATCTTGTTCACAGATCATAGAATGGAAAAGATAGTCCTGGATCCAGATGCTGCTGTTAGGGCTGTTTGTTTCACATTTTACACAGCATTTTCTTCAAATGCTATCTATGGAGTCACTAAGCTAATATTAGCTTGAATGATAATTCTATTGCTAGAGGCTCAGGGAAGATAATTTTTAATTTAATGAGAGCTGTTATAACTGTCAACAAATAAATGATTAAATTCCTATGCAAGAAACTAAACAACTTATGTGTTGGTTGTTTTTTCTTGGGGGAAGAGTTGACGGGAAGGGGGAGTTTGCACAGCCTTAGCCTGGCATCATGAACTTGCTGGAGACAAATGTGAATACAATGTTTACCATTATTGTCTGTAAGAAAGAGGATCTAAAGATGAATGGAGCAAGGAAGTATGCAGTGTTTGCCTGGAGATTAGTGACAGCAGTGAACCCGAAATGACATGAAGTACACACTGATGCCTGGAGATTAGCACCCTGAAGTACTCTAATGAATAAGCCAGCAGTAGCTGGTGAAAGAGAATGCAGTCAGCAAAGGTAATATTTGATTTGGCCATATTATGCTCAGATGAGGACAGACACTGCTGACTAAATAAATAAATAAATAAATAAATAAATAAATAAATAAATAAATAAATAAATGGAAATTCGCACCTTAACTTGTGGATATATCCTCCAAAGACCACAGGGGAACATCTTGGCCCAGAAAGCCAGTTGGCCCAGCAAGATCACAGAGTCACAGAACTGTAGGGGTTGGAAGGGACCTCGAAAGATCATCGGGTCCAACCCCCCTGCCAAAGCAGGTTCCTCAGAGCAGGCTGCCCAGGTAGGCGTCCAGACAGGCCTTGAATATCTCCAGAGAAGGAGATATTCAAGATATCCTATGGAAGCATGGGATCCTCAAGGAACAAAGACTTGGAGCCTCATTTTCATCACTGGACTCCAGGCAAAATAAGGCTTTCATTATATCTTGATCTGGACTGCAGCTTTCATGACCCTGTCCTTACAGTTTCAGGTAAAACAGCTGTCCTGAATTTGCATATCAGAATATAGCACAAGAGTATGAATTCTCATACAGTAATGGCATGCACTGTAGATAGTGGGTAGATCGTCTGAGAGCAAAAATTGTGCATGTGTTTTTTAAGCATTCTTATTTGTTATTATTTATGGTTATATTAATATTATTATTTAAACAATATTTTTGTTTAGTATTATTGCTCTCTTAGTTTTAATTTTTATTGCTCATAAATGCTAATTAATTAAATAAGAATTTGAATTTAGCAAGGCCTCATACATTTCCCTGGCATGGCCACAACCTCATTGATCAATCAACTGTCATAGTGTACTATGACATAACAGTGTGAACTGTGTGGGTAGAAGGCATTAAAAATACTAAGGGCAGCAAACTGAAATTTGTGTGCTAGCACCACACCTGCCCTATGAAAAAGCCAAGGAGGCGGTTGGATAGCAATGACCTCATTTCTGGCAGTTAAATTTTGATGAAAAATTTTAAGATTTTTTTTCAGTAAATTTGTTAATTGAACTGTAAAACCTGATAAAGTTCTTAGAGAGAAAAGTAATAAAGTAATGCTGTATCAAACATCTCTTGTTTTACTTTATATAAATAGAGAGGTGCATTTTGTTCATCTTTAACATGTTACTGCCTCTGTGATAATCCTTTGAAAAGTTTATTAAATTCTGTTATTAAAGAGTTTTCTTTGAGAGGTAAGTACAGTATCTCACTGATATTACAAACCATAGTACAGGTAAAGCAAAGGAAAATTTAGGAACGTATTTTTACTCTTCTTTTAAAGATTTTTTTTTTCTTCTTTCCACTGCAAAAAATGCAGTAACATTGCAGACATTTATGTAGTGTAGGAAGAAGAGAAATCCCAAAGCACATTCCAATTAAGAATATGTGATTTATATTTTATGGGCAAAAAGAATTATTTCCCCAAGCACATTGTTTTCTTTTATCTGTGTGCTTCCTTTAATCCTGTCAATAACCCAGCATGCAGCTGCATTCTGCTCACAGATTTTTGCGAAGATAATAGAAATAAGCGTGCATAGTAGATAGAACTATTCATGGGTAGCATAAAAATACCTGCTGTTCATCAAGATTTCTGCTTGCTAATTAACTAGAAAAATTGGGCATAATATTTTTTTAACTGAAACAGGGGAACGAAATAGCAAGAAAATAAAAATAACTTCTTAGTTAAAGGTATAATGAAATGCCAGGTTTATATTTATGTTCTAAAGTGTACAAAATGTTTATTTATTATTCATGGTTTGAAGGAGTATTTTAATATCTATATAATTTTAAGTATGAAATTGTTCAGCAACGTGCAACATACAACATGACTGTAACGGCATTAAAATCATTTGGGGCAGTAAAATTCATGTCTAAAATTATACAGGTAATAAATGAGGAAGAAGCTGAACTGATTTGATATACTGCAATTTCCATACATGCTATATGATAGATTGTAAATAATATCACTTTCTTGTATAAAGCAAAGAATTGTGTTGTAGAATGAGCAACTTTGTAAGATTTGAAAGGAAGTTGATAAGTCTGTTGCTTGATTAACAAGAAAAAAACTTCATCAATAATAAAAATTATTGTGGATATTTTTGCATTCTATTGGTCAAGCCAGAATAATATGCCAATGACCTTTCCTTATTTTCCTGTGGGATTTTTGCACAAATGTAACTCTCTCCCTGTGGATTTAGATCCCTTTCCCTGAAGAATACTAGAAAAAACATCCCACCACAAATGGTCAAGAGACAAACCTGTTTAAATGTATCCATGGATGCATTCTACCCATACAACTTCTCAAATATGTGAAGTAGTAAATATCAGGTTGAGATGCATACAAAGTTATCTGATGATTCAATTTTATAGCAGCTATATATAATGAAATCCCACTCAAATGAGCATGTGTGGCTATAGATTGTACAGATGGCCTCTTTGGGATTCAAATTCACCGCTTGCCTGTTTTTTTTTTTTTGTTGTTGTTTGTTTGTTTTTTTTTTTTTAACATTGCACAGTAGAAAATCTGGGACATTTTGCTCTAGGAAGGTAATGGGTTTTCCCATACAAATTAGAACACTTCACAAAGTCATTATAGTCTTTAATTCCAGGTTCTTATCAAACATTCTCCTACTACGGATATTGAAAAGCTATAGAGTACTTTTCTTCACACATTAAAAATATAGTGTAATATTTAAATCCGGTGTTTTTGGAAGCCTTTTTTTAAAAATCAGTTCACTTATTTTGGCCTAATTTTATTATCCTAAAAAAAAAAAAAAAAAAAGACTTTGCTAAAGAATTGTAAGAATTTTTTACATATTCTTTACTTTCAAACCTGTAATTCAGGTAATTATTTGTCAAAGCACAATCATTAAGTCTGAAAATAAAATCTGGTTCTGAAGTTATTTGGCTTCAAATTTTGACATACCTGATTTCTCTGTATTTCTGTAGGAATATGCGAACTCTTTCCTTTACATTTCACTGTGTGCATATAAGAGTTTTGTTTAATGTGAAGTTCTTAATGGCAAGTTGCAAGATGAATTCTGAATTCGTGAAAAAATAAAAAATAATTAAAAAATAGTAAATACATTATGTGGGAAAAAAAAGAAACGATGACAACAAAAATCATTATTAACTCTAAAGATGCAAGATCCAGGTTCAAGCCCTAAAGAAAGCAATTAAGGCTAACAAATGAGAACAAATGCCGCAGAATTTGAGCATCAAGTTTCACTCAGCTCATCATGATTTCTTCAGAAAGCAAGGAAGAAACTGCTGAAAGAAAGCATATAAAGTGTAGCACTTTCACCTGAAGAAATTTTACAAAAGAGTAGGAAAAAAAAAGGGAAGGGAAGGGAAGGGAAGGGAAGGGAAGGGAAGGGAAGGGAAGGGAAGGGAAGGGAAGGGAAGGGAAGGGAAGGGAAGGGAAGGGAATTCAAAATTTTAAGGAAGAGTCCTACAAGTAAAAGTCTTTCAGTTGTGGACAAATAAAATATCTCCAGCAATTGCAATTCCACCTGCCAGCTAAATGGACTTTCATACACTTTTTGTAAATAAGTAAATAGAGAAATATTATTAGTTTAAAATTTCTATTTAAATATCAGAAAGGGTTTTTTTTTTTAACTTTTTGAGCCAAAATCACCAATTATTTCAGTTCAGATAATGACTAAATTCCCAAATCACAGAGAGTAAAACCAAGACTAAACTGAAATTGATTCATCAGAAATGAGTGCATTTATAAACTACAATGGATTTCAAAGCTTGATCTTGTTCCCTTTTTAAACTTACAGATAAACTCACAAGTAGAGTTTTATCCAGTCATTCCTCCAGGATTTAGGTCTCTTGATTTTCTAAGAAAAAGACTAAATGTCAAAGGTGACTAAATCAACTCCATCAAGATCTTTTCTTTTTTTTCTTCTTTCAATTCCTAAATTCATTATTGATCTACATATTCCAAGACAGCCAGAAGCAGACTTTTTATGACTAGTTTATAGACATCTGAAAATATGGAGTTTTTATGGAAGGGTGATACAGCTTATATTTTAGTATCATGAACAGAGTTATTGCAATAAAAATTTAAAATTTTTCAGCCATTATAGCTACAGTTCTAAACAGCATTTTCATTACTATGTAACTTATTGTAGCATTTTTGCATGTTAATTGTAATAAAGAAGGTTACAGTGTGTTTTCTGACATCAAAACTCTTCTACTATATGAAATTGATGTTTGATGTTTAATAAGAAACAATTACTTATATGCCACAGGAGATACATTCATTTCAAACCTTTCAAAGTTTTAGAGAATGGGCTTACAGTAAATAAATAAAACAAAAATAAACCTACATAGCATTGCAAAACTTTCTTAGGCTAAAATAAAAAGTTTCTATTTCCTCAAATATAATTTTAAAGCACTGAAGTTTCTAATATCCTTGGGAAGAGCATTCCAAAAACAGTTCTTGGAATACAATAGAAATGTATTTATGTATTGTAAAGAGTGTTTGTCACATGCCATACATTTTAATGTCATATATTTTAACAAAGCTTTCTAGTGTGGGGAGTAGCTTTAAATCCAGAGTGATCCTTAAATTTGATGGCTGGCATCCCTATTATCCTCAGAGGCAGCCTGAATTTGTTCTGAATTTAATAAGTAATCTATATTCAGGCTACTTTTAAGTCTCCTTTCTTCTCAGAACATATGACGGTGTTGTCTTGTAGGATGTATTCATAACCGTTCTCTCTGACACTTGTCCCATGAGGTGCTGGCAAAGACCAGTGGAGAAGATGGAGACACAGAGATAGTGTCTTTCCCTGTGGCGTGTAAGGTCATCCTTGTATAGTATAGGGTATATATTTGAAATGCATAGCATATTAAACTTGACCTGAAAGTTATTATTAAAGTTATCCAAGAAAGAGGCTGCTGGTATTTCTATGCACTGTGATATAAAAATGTATTTGGACTGAGTATGGTAGATTTTGACAATGTAGTCTAATTAAAAAACAAACAAACAAACAAACAAACAACAAAAAAAAACCAGCCTTTTGATAAGTAGCTTAATGAATTTGTGTTAAATTATACTGTATATATATAATACTTATAAAACTGAAAAACAACAGTTCACATTATCAAATTATCTTTTATTTTATTTATTTTAATGAGACAGACAGAAATTGAGTAACTTTCAGATGTCTAAAACCAGTCAAATCACATAATGTCCATAACCCAGCAGTAAAAATAGAGAACAATATTTTCAGTTGATTTTTATATTTCTATATTATCAGTTTGGAATAAAATCTGAAGTTTCACAAATTTATTTTATTTTATTTTATTTTATTTTATTTTATTTTATTTTATTTTATTTTATTTTATTTTATTTTATTTATTTTATTTTATTTTATTTTATTTTATTTTTATTTTTTTAACAGTGGAATCTTCAATTATGTTACACCTCAGTGTAGTGAATGTGGAAAACTTTTCTGGTATCACAATGTGCCTCTAGAGAAAGCAAGAGTTGCTTTTTAGCATTGATGTGGCCTTACTTGTCCTCCTACATTACAGAAAGAAAATATGGTTTGACAAGGGTTAAGGAAAGTTGCCCTCCCCTCCAAAGCTTCACCCATTCTGAATGTTATTTTGTCTTCTGTGTCACTGGTCCCTGACTGCCCAGTCCCACAGGAGGAGAATCACAGAATCACAGAATCACAGAATTTCTAGGTTGGAAGAGACCTCAAGATCATCGAGTCCAACCTCTGACCTAACGCTAGCAGTCCCCACTAAACCATATCCCTAAGCTCTACATCTAAACGTCTTTTGAAGACTTCCAGGGAAAAAAAAGTATCAGTGAATGCTGGTACGTCCATAGATCACATTTGAGATATTCTATTAGCAGAGAAATGAAAGCATGAAAGAAAAAAAAAAAAAAGTAATAAAATGACTGTAGTCATCATGCAAACCTTTATGCAGGTGATGAAGAATGGATAAAGAAAAATATGTGTTTAAAGAAACCATTCAAGACTACTAAGGACAGCTTGGTGATGACAATAGTGACTGAACATAGCTATATGTGAAGTTCAAATTCCAACCAAGCTTCAGAAATCACAACAGCATGGGACTGCACATAGAAATATATCGCTGGAGTTCTTCTGCATATCAGAATTTGAGAGATTTGAATATTATTCCAGTAATATGTGTTTGGGAGCATAAGGATAGAGTTATGCATTCTGTAATGAGTATATCATTGGTAATCACTTCTTATTTTTTTGGAAGCAACATTGATTCTTAGCTGAAAAGTGAGTGAGTGAAATTCAGGATTCTTTGAGTGAATTTAATATAACTACTTGAATTGTTACTCTCCAAATGAATAGGATCTTGTGGTCACGGACCTTATGGGAATTTAAGTACGAACTGTTAACATTGACATTAATGCTCATTGACTTTCTAGACTTCTCTGTCAGCTGCAAGAGAGCCAAAAAGAGCTAAAATGTTAATATTTGCAGTGTTCAGAGATATCACTTTATCAGCTATGCTACAAAAGAAATGGGGACTGTGCTGTATCATATCTTTGTAAAAAAACAGAGTAGGTATGAAAAGTTACTATTTGGTGAATTTGCATTCTTCAAAGGCTGTTCCATAAAGGATATCTTATTAAGCTCCTGAACTTATATATGAGCTTTCTGACCACATGCGATTTTCTGGGCCCATGTCAGAATCTGTATAAAACCATTCATAAAGCAATGGGAGCTCTACTTGCTATCCATTTCTGTTTTGCAGGTAGCAATTTATGCCAGGACAGAGCAAGTTAAAATGTCATAACACTGAACACTAGTTTTCTACCCTAAGTTGTGCACATGTAAACAATATAGAAGGTGCAAAGCAGAGGACAACTAACTGTAGAAGTTATATTTTAAAGTATTTTCAGCACATATGATGTCAGAGCAACCCAATGATAAACAGCACAGTGTTGTTTTATGTAGTAACTGCAAATGTATCCTAATGCTACACTCATACTTTTGTAAAAAGTATTTTGAAAAGTATTTCATGCTTTTTCTTCCTTTCATCCATAATTTGTAATGGTTACCATGTAAGAAACAATACACAGGTTTTGGATCAGAATGTTCAATATTATATAGATGTTAATATGTTTACTCTTAAAGAAGCACTTACATCAAGAGGTAGAATAGTTCACAGAATCTAAACTATTATTATGATCATAGATCTAATTTCTCAAGTGAGATATTTTTCTTAAGTTCATTGTGCTGACCTTATGAAGTATAGTAAAAATTGAAGTTAAAAATATGAAATCAATCAACAAAAGCAGTTAACTTGCATTCAATTCTCACCTTCACTTTTTTTTTTTTAATGTTTAATTTTTACCAATATAAACTGTTTTGTTTTAGAGCCAAATAATAAACTATTTAGCTGTAAATTCAAATTTAATTTTATATCATTTGTTTCCAGTCAACCAATTTGAACTCAGCTAAAGGCATCCTACAATACTTTTTCTTTAATGTTAGCACAACCCAAAGTTAATTAAACTTTGAGTTAATTAGCAATAGTTAATTAAAACACCTTCAATGTAAACATGCATATAGTATATGTAAAAATAATTTGTAGTTTATTTATTGAAATAAAAAGTAGCAGATACTATAAAATGTACTAATATTTATTTTCTGTGCTGTCATTTAGGTCTTTACATTGATCAATCCATTGTGATTTGATTGACAAATAAAATGTTCAAATGCTAAAATTCTTACATCTGATGTAAATGTTTCTTATTTTTTCAGGCCCATTGAAAGAAAATAATGAAATCCTTGATGATTCACAGATCAATTTTTTTTATTCTATATTTTAAATTGTCAAGTTTCATCATGGATACTAATTTATCATGTCTTTGATACCCAATATAGGAATATCATTTTGTTCTGATGATTTTTTATATCATCCCCAAGGAGAATAAAAGAATTTGCAGGAACAATTAAGTAATAGAATGTTCTCTCAACTGAGGCCTATTTGGTCACAATATAAAAGATGAACTAAGTGTGAAGACATGAGGAACTGAAGCTGAATGTCAATTTTTGCTTGATTTGCTCAAGCTTTGTGGATACATCTGTGTATACAGCTCAAAGTCCAAATTTAAGGCATGACCAAGATCTACAAAATTAGGACTTGGTTACCACCAAAGCCTGTAAATAAATAAATATTTTCTGAGAAGACACACATGGGATGCTGCTGAATAGTTTGGTTCTCAGTCTCTGCCTCTTGTACCGCAATTGGGTTTGTAAAGATTCCTGGAACAAGCCCTCTCACAATGGACAGACGTGAAGGATATCAAGGTTTGGGTTATGGGAAAGCAGAAGCAACATGATTACTTTTGAGAGCTTTAATCGGTGACATAAGTTTTAGAGATACCTGTCACTGCCCTGAACATTATTTGATACAGTGCTGCTTTTAGATAAATTGTTTAAGTTGTGTTAGAAGCAGGGATCAGAATTCAAGATTCATCTTCATAAGTAGTGCCTCCTTTATCTACAGTCATGCCTATTTTTGCTTGCTTTCTCAGAAGCATTAAAAATGCAGTGAAATGTTTTAAGGTATGGGTGTGATTTTTTTTTTTAATTATTTTTTTTGAGGTTATTACTATAAAAATTATTTCAGAGATAGGTAATATATGAAAGAGGCTTATGAGAGAAATAAACAGGAAACCACAATGACCAGCAATGATATAAATGCTCATCTGTGTCCAGGTTTACACACTTGGTTTCCAAAGGTAGTGGAAAATATGAGATCTATAAATTTCCAAGCACCTAAGAGGAGGAGTTGTGATTGTACTGGGTTGCCTGAGTTCTATGAAAGTGCTGCTTTGGGTACTTGAGAACTTTTGTGAATCTAAGTATAAATGAAATTTGAAAATATAATCTCTATCACACTAGAAAAATGTTGCTGTAATTCACACAAGTCATTGGCAAAGTCAGGCTAAGAATGACAGTACTATAGTCCTTTGAGCAGCTGATATAGACTGCACTTATTTGGAGTGCAACATGCTACTGGCACCGGAGACTACTCTGACAGCAAACTCTATCAAGCTTGCCAAGTCAAGCACTGTCACCAATGCTGTATCCACAAGAGCAGAAGCTAGATGTTGGCCTGCCACCTGGAACATTTGTATGATTACTTTTGACTAATGTGCTGAAGAAGGAGGAGGCATTTAATCACCTTTAGTGCTTTTAAGAGCCTTGCTTTACTTACCACATACTGTGAGCTGCAGACACACTTGAATTTGATGGCTAAAAAACCAGAGCCTTCCAACAGTATTGTTTGTTAGCACAGTACATCATGTAATGGAACAGCTGGGAGGCTTAGTAGCACTCAACAGTAAGCAAAACCAAACAAAACAAAAATATGACAAAAATAGTAATAGCAAAAGGCACATTTCTGCTATGATCTTCCCTATGATCTCTTGCCATATCTAGTTTATAGTAAGCATTCTCTTCTCACAGTCTGCAATTTGGTAGCAAAAGTGTCTCTGTGTTAGATTATTGTTAGGTCTTTTGTGATTATTGACAACATCTTGCTTTGAAAACTCTGTAGCATAGGATTATTAATAACTGTTTTTTTAATTTTTATTATTATTATTATTATTATTATTATTTATGTATTTATTATTTTGCTTTTTGCCTTTTTTTTTTTTTTTTCTTTTTCTGAAGCAGTATTACATGACTTTAGAGATTTCTAACTCTCATGTCAGAAGACAGAATATACAGATAGAGAGGCTATCTCTAGATTTAGACTCCCTTGAGAGGACAGAAGGAAAAAAAAAATAAAATCTCTTCTGCTGTGTTTTGGTGTACAGGGCCACTTCATGTGAGGATTATAAAATCAAAAAAGCAGCAACAACAAAATAAGAACACTCACAGAAGACCCCACCAAACCTTAAGAAATCAATGTGACAAGTCTTGATAGTTATGCTATGATCTCTTCATCTTGACAGCCTGAAAGAAAGAAGAAAAGCTTCTCAGCTTTTGATCTGGTTGCTAATGCAGTCCTAGACTGGTACAAAAATGAAAATGCAATGTGGTGGTTTTTTTTTGGAAGATTTGTTGACTCATAATTTCACCCAGTTGCAACAGTTTTGCCTTTTTGTAGCTTTAAAGATAAAAACTTTGTAAACAACCATCCTTACTTCACTGTTAGAATATTTTTGTTACTATGCTGACAGCATAGTATGTGATACACGCCTGGGAGAACTAGCTAGTTTCTACAAAAGGGATCTCGTCAGTTAAACACACAACATAAATCCACTTCCAATGTTTTTATTGGTTGAGAAAAACACCATCTTGAAAATGAACTGTTAGGTGAGACCATCAATTAATTCTTCAATGACAACAACAACAAAAAAACAGTTTGTCTTAAAAGTAAACAAACAAACAAAAAAAAAGTACCAGTGAAGCACAAATGAGCAATGTCAGAAATGTTGCAAGTGGTGCAAGAAGAAGGAAGTCTCTTGTGTTGACGAGTCAAAAAAAATATGATTTGTCTCTGATTTGTTCAAATTTATATTTAGGACAGCCATAGCAGATCCTCCAACACCGGTAACTCCATTGGTAGGACCAAGGGGCAATTTGAGGAGAAAAGCTGGGTGGAAGCAATGAAGTAACATGGGTGATATAAGGAGTGATTTTCCTTATCCTTAAGAGGTACTTTAAACAGGTCTGATGATTCTAACTCAAGAAGTGCTTTATTTCTCTCTACTGACTGTATTCAAACACCTGGCTTGGAAATTGATATTTACACTGTAAGCATCTACATCATAAGAGAATAATCCTATTGCAGGGCACAAATTAAAAACTAAGAAGTTCCTTGCAAGTGACTAGGTTTAATTAACATCACCATTAAAACTGCCCCACTTTAAAATACATTATTATTAGCAGTTTCAAAACAAAAAAAGGGTTATTACCAAAAGGCATAAAGGCAATCCATCGGCATAACTCCTGAATTGCTTGAATTTGTGTCACATGTTTTTTTCAATGTCATACTACATACCCTGACCTTTGGTTTTCAAGAAGTACATATATCTCCCAGAAGTGTTCAATCACATCTGCAATCCTTATGTAGATGTTTCAGTAGCTTACAAAGTCTCAAATCATACAGAGTACCTAATATTTAGTGAGCCGAATTAATCCTTGTACTGCATGAAGTACAGTATAAAGATGAAAAAGGATTGACAATGTTACAAGAAGTGAAAGCATGGGATTTTCTTTTCTTTAAAAATGATAAAAGTATCTTCATAACTACCTATAGCAACTATTGCAATCCACTTTTTTTTATGGGTTGTCTTAAGACATCTGAAAAATAATATATTTAAGATAAATGTTCTCTTTATTACATATGGCAGTTAGGTGCGCTTTTATACGTCTGAAATTGTGCCAATATTATTTTATAATGAAAATACAAAAACCCATACCCTCATCTGTGTATGGCTTTAAAGAAAGTGAGCAGTCAGCTAAATGCCTTGAGATATTGCAGCTCACCATTAGCAGAAAGCCAGAGCAAAGAGATGTTATTTGGAACTCTGTTTAGATATAGATATGGTTGAAAACACCTCATGCTTCTGCTTCAAATCAGTTCCAGAGGCTGACTGACCTCTCTAGTGATTTATTTATTTTTTTCCCTGTAAGATAACTATCTCAAGCAGGACAGGAAGTCAAGCTCTGCAACAGTTTTTAGGATAACTTTAGCTTTTAGAATGTGGTTAGTAGTTTCAACTTCACATATGCACCCTGTAGATGTTGCAAAGTCCAAATGGAATATCCTCCCTATCCGCAGCCTCATACAGGAGCTACCAGTCACAGTCAAAGCAGTAAGCTTTCCATTGTGTTATATTACCCCTGTTAAGATATACCTTTAGGTCAGATTTTTTTATTATTATTTTTTATTATTTTTTTACTCCCATTCTAATGGGAGTACTTTGAAATTGGACACAAACCATGTGAATGAGGAGCTCAGTACATTTCAAGTGAAACAAAGTATTTCCCTTAACTTGTTGCTATAACATGTCTCATCAGGACTGAACTTCAGCAAGCTGGGTAGTATCCAGGCCTCAAACCCTGAAAAAAAATAAAATAAAAATAAGCCTAAGGAAAGAAATGTCTGGGTCAAACAAAAAAAGCTATGGAACTTCATAAATTTCCCTAGGTTTACAGCTATTGACAGAAAGAGGTTGGTACAGAATAAGTCACAGGATTGAATCTTATGGGACTTCCCTTATTTTGCTTAAGATAGAAGGAGAGGTTAGTTAATGGTATCCTATAGCATTAGCTTGGGAGAAAAGAACAATACCATTGTGTGTGTGTGTGTCATTTTGCCATATTTTATTGTCCTGTCAACAGTACTTCACAGTTAAATTCTGTCAAAGATCAAGTTGCAGCACAAATGTACACAACCTTCAATACAGCTGTTCCTGAAGAAAACCCTATGATAATCTGAGTTTTCCTTTTTTTTTTTTTTTTTTTTTAAATGGGGGGGGACGGAGGAAGAAGGGGAAGGATTTGGTCTTAAACATGTAAGTTAAGCCTAAAGTTCTCCCATGTTCGTATTCAATTTTCACTGATATTTCCTAGAAAAGACAGATGAACACCACATAATAACCAGGATGAAGGCTAGGGAGACTGAAGGAACATCAGTCATTGCAAAAAGACCTATGAGAAAAAGCTTAGATAGTTTATATACTTAAATAAATGACATAGAGGAAGTGTTTTCCAAAGGAGCTACACAGAACTGACAGACAGTGAATAAACTGTATTTTACTCTGTGGTGGGCATTAAGAGTCTGGTTATCAACTGATGAGGAGATTCAGAACCAATGTGTCATATTACTATGATAATTACTTGTGTCTTTTTGTAGAACTACATTCAGTAGAGCATTTAAGCAAGTGGGATATTCACAGACAAATTTTCACATCTAGGAAATTCTCTCACAGTTTGATACAAAATATGGACTTATGTCCTTAGCTGAATTAAAGCCATAAGTTTCTATACTTATTTATGACACAAAGTTTTGCATAGCATGAAAACACCTTGGCACCCTGTATACCAGCTCATATGTGTTTTGGGATAAAAAACAAAACAAAACAACAAAACCAAACAAACAAACAAACAAACAAACATTTTTTGTTTTTGTTTTTATGTATTTAGTGGTTTCAATATGGTGCCTATAGAACACTTTTGAAAAATTTATATTCACTGGATATGAAAATTCCAGAGCGAGACATTTCTCCTTTATGTAAAAATATGGTTCTAACATCAGTTTGGCATTGTAATGTTAATTCAGCAACACACAATTTCTCAGGTACCTGCCATAGTGCTATATGGGTATCAAAAGTAAATATGTAAATATTTTATACATGTTTTTAAGTTTGTAAATATCTTGGATGCCTTTTAACTATGAATTCAAATTTACAAATGCTTCTATTCTATGATTTCAGTGGCTCTTGTAAGCTTCACTGATGACAGCATGAGAAATGCAGACAAAAGCAGAATGGATGCCAAGACTCCTCTGCCAGATACGACAGGCAGGCTTACTTTGCAATGTAATGCTACATGTTTTAGCTTGCCATTTAGTTAATGCAACTTTATATATATATTTTTTTTATCTTAATGAAAATATTGATATTCAGAATAACATTCTGCCTAGTCCTAATTTAATTAGAGTTTCAAAACAAACAATAAATATATGACATTTAATTAAGCAGCCTCTAGTTTTGTCTTTCATTTTATGAATTGAAGACAAAAGTGGTCTGTTTGAATTCAATGGTTATGGTTATACATCCTATACAAAGTTCAAAAACCAGTTTTCACATCAAAGCAAACAAACAAAAAAACTTTGGCTTCAAGGCAGTGGAGAAATTTAGAGAAGTGTTATCCTAGACTGGATAGACCCACAGGTCAGTTCATGCTAAAAGTATTTTGTTAATAGCTGGCTGATGGACAAACAACTTGCACATGCATAATGTGACTGAGTACACCATCAGAAAGGCAGTTCAACACAGAAGAAAAATATTCATATAGTATATTTAAGTAACAACATTGTTTTAACAGAGCACTAAGTCAGTGATATAAGAAGTTATGGTCTGAATGCAAGAACAAAATAAAAGTGTTTTTCCTACTTCACCTAAATTTTGTTTTATAAAAAAATATTTCATCGCTTTTTCTCAGTTCCCTCCTGAATTAACCTAGAGAAAAAAAAAAATATATATATATAAGGAAAAACAAAAGAGTGCCTTGGAGACTTAATTTCTGTTTGTTGTATAACATTAATCAAAGAAATTATGTTTATATATATATATATATATATATATACATACATACATGTATATATATAAAGTTAAATATTTTTGCCAGTGTATTATATCTGAGCATTTTGGTCAAATATTTTTGTTTGTTTTGTTCTAGGGTAGGCGGGGGAAGAAAATTAAAATAACCAACCAACCAAAAACAAGACAAACACACATTTACTACACTGATGCAAGAAGCGAGAGACAAAGTTTTTAAGGTAGATTATATAAAGCATAATGAATGTTAAGCCTTGCATGAAAGTCCTGCAGATTGAATTAAATAGAAAATATCCCCTAAACTTCAATGTTGTTTACCTTATGTCCACACTATTGAAAAGAAAACAAAATCAACTAATCAAAAAAAAAAAAAGAAACTCATTTGATAAAAATGTATGTGAGATTTATTGCTATCTACATGCACTCGAATCAGACAATGACTTTAACTAGCAGTGTTTTAATTTCCTCTTTCTCCTTTCATTGTTGCCTCTCCTTCCACCCAAAAGACTAAAAAAACCTTGACTATGCAGACTTGGGGTGATCTAACCCCAGGTGTTGCAGTTGTTGACCTGTAACAAGAAAGAACCAGCAAGATGTCTGTACTTTTCAGGGAAAAAATACATTTTAACAGTAAACATTTTCAGGCTAGGAGAGCATAAACAAAGCATGGCTGAGCTTGGTCTCTTCCAAGTTGCTGGCAGGATTCATTAACATGTTGACTTTACAAAAACACTAGAATATTGTTGACCTCATATATTATATACAAGGTCAAAGACCATGCCTTTATTACAGCTGCAAGTCATTCCACCTGCAACAGCTGCTCTTTGTGTCTTAAAACTAGTCTTTGTGACTAGTCTTTAAGACTTGGTGTCTTAAAACTTTAAGAGACAAATCCCTTTGTCTCTTAAAACTAGTTCTTCTGTCTGTCTTGAGATCAGACCTTCCTCTTCATTTAGACTTTGCTTTCTACAGTTTTTGTAAGTCATCTGGGCTCATCCAGAATTACCTCTATGTTCTGCTGGCAGCATTTGCTTTTCAAAGTGCTGTTCCATTTGTCGTCTTGAACTGAAGAAAACAAGGAGACCTTGAAGAAAACAGGGAGATTCATAGCCTTAAGCTATCAGAAGCAAGGGAGACAAGGAATGAAAGTGAGAAAACCAGAAAGAAAGCAGATAAAGGAAGATTCCTGACTAATCCATGGTAAGCCTTTTCTCATTAAGGGCCATTAACATATTAAGAAACATACCCATTAGAACACAAACGTGGGGTTTGTTTGATGCCCACCCCACCACTGGTTCTCTCTAACACACATGCTCAATTAAGATACATGTAAATTAGGCAAGCTAAAACAACCAATCAGAAGTAGATAGAGAGTTTTAGAAGTTAATTGTGTATAAATAATGGTGCTTCAAGTCAGAGCTGTGCTTGCTTTTTGAAAGACTGCCAAGCACCTGCTTCAGCAGAATTATATAATTATTTAATTAAAGGCCTTCGTGGTGATTCTGACTGTGTGTGCTTATTGGCTAGGCACACTGAGAATGAACCTATGGAAAATACATTGCCTTGGCACCTAAGGGCAGTGGAGGTACTGATGCTATTTTAAATTAATGCTGGTGCATTCAACTTGCCTTACACTCGGTCAGTATGGCTACACCTTATGTATGTGACAGTTATGGTCAGCGTTTTCTGTTCTCTATACAGACCTGAGCATGACACTGACTCCACCTAAATCAGACATCTCTACATGAGAACTGAACAAGCAAGACATAAAAAGTGTTAATCCCTGTAATTGTTTTAGCTGTAAGAGATTCCTCTTTTAAATATGCTTTTTGTTTGTTTTGTTTTGTTTTTGTTTGTGCATGTTTTCATTGGGATCTTGAGGATGCAATGTGGGTATAGCAGAAACTGTCTTTTTCTTTACAGTCATGTTTCTTCCTGAGTGGAGCTTTTTTAGCTCTTCAGTCATCCACCTTATTGTTTTGGTGCTCCTGCTAATTGATGACAATTCCTAGTGGCTTTTGCTCTCATGCATGTTTTAACAATCAGTCATTTATCCAGGATAGCTTCTTAATCTATTCAAGTACTTCAACATTTTTAGCAACGTCTGCTGAAGGGGCTGAAACAGCCAAGAACTGGGTTTCTGTTTTTGAATCAAAATGTGGTATGAAGTAATGCCACAGTGACTATGTTTCCTGTCTGGTGAGGATACCTGACTCTATTCACCCTCAGTGTGACAGGGAAAACATCAGTCAGAAACTTTTGATGGATGCATTAGGTAAAGATATTAATTGAATGCTTGACTGCTGCATACCCTTATTATTGAACTCTTGGGCAGCAGTCTATGCATATACATCCTTTTTCAGTCCTCCACTCTATACTTTCTTCCTAGTGTTTGGAAGATTCCTTTGCCCTCCCCTCCCTCCTTTGATTTGAGGAAGTAACTTGCAATAGATACACAATTTCTTACTTCAGATTCTTTTGCTTTTTTGTCCAAAAGCAAGGACAAGCTCAGGAAGACAGGTATTCTGCAGAAAGATTCATAGAAAAGGTGTAGATGGGAAACCTGCAGAATATTTTATTGTTGTGCTCTAGAAATAAGAAGCATAACTGAGGTGTCTTTTTATGCTCTACTAAACCTGGAAGGCTGCTCTTGAGCTACTCAAGTACATAGACATGTTTTCTAACACTAAGTATCTGAATCATTTGCTTGGGGCTCACAGATAGGACACGGGACTTACAACCTTAAGGACTTAAAACCAAGTCCTTTTGGAGAGGAAAAATGAGGTCAGGTATGATGTCCTAGGCACCTAAAATAGTGATGGATTCTGAGGAAATTTAATTTCACTTCCAAACATGCTATAAAATGTAGGTACAAATTTTAGGGGGAAAGTAAAGTAATTAATTGGTTATACATCAAGTATAACCAATTCTTTCCAAGTTATAGCAACCCCTCTTTTTTTTTTTTTTTTTTTTTTTTTTTTGAAGTTATGAGAAACCATTACTTGAGATATATACACTAAGGAACAAACTGGAAATGCTTACCATGATATTGTGAGAAACAAAGTTGTGTTTTTTGCAATAGAAGGGTTTTTTACAGTGGAAAATTCCACTAACCTTGCAGTGAAAAAGTGATTTTGCAGGGATAACAGTGGGGAATAAGTTAAGCAGGTAAGGGGAAGATCTTGCTGTCCCACAATAAAGAGGATAGCTAAGAAAAACAAGATGAGCAGTGTGAAATCAGCAAAAATAAAAACTCATGGGCCGTCTAGTCACAAGAGAAGAAGGGAAAAAAAAATGAAAAAGGAGAAGTTAATGGTTGATCAGATCAAATTGTACATATATGGTATAGTAATAAGCGTCAAGTAGATTGTGAACCTGTAGTACTCAGGCAATGAGGAAATGAGAGGACTCAAGAGTTGGGTAAAAGGGAATATAAGGTTATGATATACTTTTGCTGGGTGTTCCTGCTTGCAGTACACCTGCTGCTGCAATCACAAACAAAATAGCTTCACAGAAGACCCTGTCTGAGAAAACTATTGAGGTATTTCTCACTATATATTGCATGTAAATAAGTTTTTCCACCAAAAGAATGAATTTTTTTTGGTTAAAATATTTAGTAAATCCTCTGGAACTTGTGGCATTTTGTTCTAAAGATTTTATTTTATTTTTTGAGAACTGTATTTGATTTACAGTGACAGAGACCTTGTCATGGTTTTGGCTGGGATAGTTTATTTTCTTCATTGAGGCTCACAGGATGGTGTGATTTGGATTTTTGATGAAAATAGGGGTGATAACACATTGATACTTTTAGCTGTTGTCATTGCAGGCTTGTCATTGCATTAAAGGGCAAACATAAAGCTACAGTAACTAAATATTTTGAGGACAAACCTAATACTGGCTTAAAATTTTGAGGATGTGGACTTTCAGCTGTGGGTAAGACACAATGCAGTACTACTTATTGAATATACTAAACAGAATGACAAAATTCCGGAGATGAAATACAGCTTTGCTTGATACATAGCTTTATAAAGTGGAATGCAACAGAAAAAATTAACTTCCAGTATATTATGTTTGTCAAATACTGTATGTGAAAATTTTAGAAAAGTTGAATAATTCTTATGAGAAGTAATAGAATACACATTTTTCACAGTCATGAGAAAATTAATGAGAATTTATTATTTAAAACATAAACTCAGCGGTGATAAAGTCATGAAGGATTTTTCTTCCATGAATATCCTTATCTGTGTTTACATCCATTACCTTCACCTCTAAAGAAATAGCCATGACAATGGCCCTATACATTTATTTTTTATTTTTTTTCTGATCTGTAATAAATCCAATGGGATAAATTTTGACTCACTTAAGTCTTTGGGATTATTCAATTTTTGCACTAATTTTACAGAGATCAAAACTTGCTCCTGTGGACGTAAATAATTTCTGTGATTTAAATTAAGTCTAGTGTCAAAATTCAAGATTTTACTTAAAAGTCATATTAAATCACATAAGAACCTAAGCAGGAGGTGGTCGTGGATTTACATTTAAGTATGATATAAGATATTAGAAGCATCTCTAGAATGAAAATAAAAACAAAATATCCTCCTAAGTTATCTAGTATCCTTTTCATAGTTACTGAAAGATAATGATACTTCTGTAATTACTACTTTTAATAATAGCTAAATAGCTTCAGAATCAATTGCAACTTGATTATATTTCCACCATAAGAAAATGGACAAGAAATTTAAATCTGATTTATTTCTCAGTAAAGTAATTAAATTCTTCTTGGTTGTATTCTGAAATAACGATGATATTACTTAAAAGTTGAATGATCGCCTTTATTTGAAAGGTTTACATCTGTGTACAATATTGTAATCTCTCCTTTTTTCAAGTAGGTTAACTTGAACTGTTGAACTTGATGATCTTAGAGGTCATTTCCAACCTAAATTATTCTGTGATTCTATGATTTGAAGTACTCTCAGTAAAAAAAAAAAAAAAAAAAAAAAAAGTCTGCCAGTCCTGTTCAGTTTTTCTCCTTGCATTAAATGCATAGTGGTTTACTGTGCATGTTTTATTACAAGCAGAGCTTACTTTTCACAACTGATAGACCCTTATATACCTCAGACCCTTATATACCTCAGTGTTTCTTTTTATTTATTTGCTGTTTTTGTGTTTCTAACTTTTAAAAACCATTGATGCAAGAAACCAGATGTTTCATCACTTCCATTTTACAGAAAAGTCATTCTGGAATCTTTCATATGGTTCCTATTGACAAGAAAATTAATTTTACATAATCAAGTGGAATGCCTCCTGTGCAGAAGGTCTGGCTTTCAGACCTAGCTGGCAACATCTTGGTGATTATTAGTAGTGAAATGCTGTTTTAAACAGTAGAAAAAAAAATATATATATATATATTTAAAATGGTTCAGGTAAATACTCCATTTTTAGAATAAGAAAATTTTGAGAGTTATTTTGGGGAAGCTGAGATGGAGATGAATGTTCAATTTGTGAAAACTTCATTGGGAATAATGGCCATGAAGATGGTCTGCACTTGAAACGTCTCAATTTAAGTAGTCCTGACATGCAAAAAAACAGTTACTGAAGTCGAAGGCAATAGTGAGATTATTGCTACCCTAGCAGTAGTGCAAATTTCAACTTGTCTGTTCCATTTTTTTCTTTCCCTTCCCCTTCCCCCACTTTTTTCTCTTCCTCTTCCCGCCCCCCCCTTTTCTCCTCCTTTCCCCCTCTCTTCTTTCTCTTCACTTCATTTATCTCCCCTTTCCCCTCAACCCTTTTCTTCTTCTTCTCCCCCCTACCCCCCCTTCTTTCTCCCCCTCTCCTCCAGAAGGCTTCAAAGTCAGTTATTTTAATTAACTTGTGGCTTAAACTTGGTGTACATATATTCGGTCTGGGAGAAATTTATAATTAAGATAACAAGCCTGTTGCTTTGGGGTTAAAATCTATGATATACCACACTTTGCCATTCAGTCATGTAAATTTATGAATACAAGTGAATTCATAAATACATAGGGATCTTCATGTGCACAGAAGAAATACATGTTTCATAAACAATAAGGACATGCTAAACATGGTAATAAAATTACTCTTCAAAATATTTTTTCATATATATAACACACCAGATACGTTGTGTTTTGTTGTTGTTGTTGTTTATTTATTTATTTTTATTTTTTAATATTGTTTTATTATTTATTTAGATAATAGGCCATGGTTATGATAAAGGAGCTACTAGAGTTTACCATTTTAACTGTTATGTTATGACTATTTAATATTTTTTGTTCTCTAAAACTCTGCACCCAAATGGTATTTGGTACTTCCTTCTTCAAAATCTGTGGAAATTGATAGCTGCCATCTATCCCCCAGGATTAAACTCCTCAAATGACGTTGATTTACAAAGACTATCTAAATGACATGAAAATGGCAAAGTTATCGACTCTGGAGTGGCCCTGTATACTCCATACATGTTCTTGAAGTTCTGCTTTGGATCTGAGCATGTTCATGACTCTGAAATCAAGAAAGTCTTTGAATCGTTAAAGATCATGACATGTAATCAGCTGCTGTTGATATAGAATGTACAATTGTAATTCCAGAGTTGTCTTCTAAACAGAGACTACAAAGCAATGAAGCTACAAAGATTTTTCAATAAATCTATATTGAAAATGTGTTAGCATTGAAACATCAGATACTGTCCTTTAGCAGACAAACATCTAGATTTGTGTGTTTTGATGAATTTCATGCAAAATAAGATGGCGGCCTGTGTCACCGAACTTGTAAGAGGTACAGAAGCTACCCTTCTAGTGCTAGCTAGTCATCTTCATTTTCTCAGGAACTATTGTCACACCTAGCTGCCTTTAGAGGTAAGTTACTCCACACTTGTTTGACATGTTTTAGGACAATACAACTCATGCTGCATTGATACATATCCCATTTATATATGCAGAGCAAACTGAGCATTAATGAAGTTTAATGTTAGGAATTGCAGGCATACATAAATCCATGAGGAAGATTTTGCTTAAAGAGAATATTGAACACTGTTCACTTTTTGAGCCCTCATTTTTTTCTTTTGTAGATGTGAGTCAGAGTATAAAATCAGATTGTCATGGGAATTAGCATGTTTTTAATGTGATTTGTGATAGAAAGTGGCCTGATATCATCATGAGATCTCTCTCAATTATTTCTCAACAGTCTTGGGAATCTAGAGAGGTCCCAGTTGAGTGGAAGCTGGCAAACGTTGTCTCAATTTTCAAGAAGGGTATGAAAGACCCTGGTAATTACAGGCCTGTCTGTCTCATTGTAGTGCCTGATAAAATTATGGAGAAGATTATTTTGGGAGTTATTGAAAAACACATAAAAGACAACACAGTTGTTGGTCACAGACAAGGTGGATTCATGAGGGGAAAGTGCAGTTCAAGTAACTTAATTTCCTTTTATGACAAGGTTACTCAGCAAGCTGACCAAGGGAAGCCAGTTGATGCAATCTTTTTGGATTTCAGCAAAGCTTTGAATACTGTTTCTCACAGTATCCTTCTGGACAAAATGACTAGCATACAGCTAGACAAATACATGATATGATGGGTGAACAATTGACTGATGGGTTGGGCTCAAAGGTTACATCAGTCTTGGCTAGTCCATTGGGGTTCCTCAAAACTTCATTTTAGGGACAATTCTCTTTAATATTTTTATAAATGACTTGGATGTAGGACTCAAATATATACTATTTAAGTTTGCAGACAACACTAAATTGTGATGAGCTTGTGATTCTGTGAAGAGTAGAGAGGCCTTGCAGAGAGATCTTGAGAAATTAGAGAACTGGACAATCACCAACTGCATGAAGTTTAACAAGAGCAAGAGATGGATTCTTCACCTGGGACAAGGTAACCCTGTGTATATACAGAGACTGGGAGGTGAAAGGCTGGAAGACAGCCATGTAAAGGGTTCTGGTTGACAGTACATTGAATATGAGTCAACAGTGTGCTCTGACAGTCAAAGACCAACCATATCCTGGGGTGCATCAAGCACAGTATTGTTATCTTGTTGAGGGAAGTGACTCTCCCACTCTGCTCTGCATTGGTGAAGCCTTACCTTGAGTACTGTGTGCAGCTTTGGGCACCATGACATAAGAAGGACATAAAGCTTTTAGAGAGTGTTCAAAGGAGTGCTACAAAGATGGTGAAGGGTATATAAGGCAAGACAGATAAGGAGCATCTGAGGTCATTTGGTTTGTTCAACCTAAAGAAGAGGAGACTGAGGGGAGTCCTCATTGTGGCCTGCAGCTTCCTCACAAAGGGAACAGAGGGGCAGATGGTGGTATTTTCTTTCTAAGGCCTGGTAATAGGACCTGAAGGAATGTCATAGAGTTGCAGTAGGAGAGGTTCAAGGTGAATATTAGGAAAAGGCTCTAAACCAAGAGGGAGGTTGGGCACTGGAGTAGGTTCCCCAGGGAAGTGGTCACAACACTGAGCCTGATGGAGTTCAATAAGTGTTTGAACAATGTTCTCAGACATGTAGTCTGATTTTTGAGTGGTTCTGTGTGGAGTCAGGAGTTGGAATTGGTGGTTCTTGTGGGTCCCTTCCAACTCAAGATATTCTATGATTCTGTTATTTTGTGATTCTTTGCTTTGACCTTTGTATGTCTTCATAGTGTGATAGCATATCTTCTGTCTAGTTCAATGGCCATCAACTCCTGTAATGCTCAGTAAAATACAAAACAGGAAACTCAAATAAAAACTCAAATAAAAAAAACACAAACTCAAAAAAAAAAAAAGTCTTGTTTGCAGGGAGTTTTAAGATTTCTGCCTTCCTCTGAAGCCAAGAAGAACAGAAGACTTTAAAAGTCACCTACAAAATCATGATGTGTATTGTGAGTGTTTTAAAGGCAAGGAGAATACAAAATAAATGTGACGGTCACAGTTTAATTCATCTCTCTTTTCTTTGGGCATCAGAACACTATTGCTTTATATCTCCTATACTCTTGTCCAGTGATATAAAAAAATCACATCAACTGTCCTCATCCCTAATTTTATCATATTTATGAGGCATATTTAAATATTACTTTGTCCTTTTACATCTTATATATATATATATATATATATATATACATTTCTTTTCTTTTCAAAATTGAAAAAAAAATATTTGAATGGGAAATGTGTGACAGGAAATTATTGTTTGCATCATGCTGACTACAAGAGAGAAGATGTCTGTGTGTGGGTTGCAAGCGAAGAACGCTATAAAAGAAGTGCTGCAAATAGAAATAAAAACCAGCATAGTATCATAGAAGTAAAAGGTTACTGTCTCTTAACAATGTGAGAGAACCAGGATGACTAAGTATATAAGTCCCAGAGTTTACAGGGAAAAGGAGAGAATGTAGGGCAGAAGCAAAGCAAATGCACTGTGCTGTGGGGAAATTCACCCCAAAGGAGGAAACAGGTTTCTGCACTTCTGTCCACCTGCTATATTCCCCAGAAGGAGCAATGAACATGCCATATGGAGTATGAGAGGTGCTGTCTGAAGAGGGGAAATATTCTACTACTGAGATTGACTTGTGTAACATTGTAAAATGACAAGACACTATACTGTAAAGCTGTGACGAGTCCCACAGACTGTTCAGCTGTTCATCCAGAGACTGAGCTCTCCTTACCTTCTTTCCTGACAAGTAGCCTTGGCTTTCTGTTGCCTGATAATTTCCTCTGGGGAGGGGAGGCTCAGGTGCTTATTTAATTGAAAGAGTGGCAGTACCATTTTGGTGACTTGACATGCCTATGACATTCCCAACATGGAAATAGCATATACGTTTCCACAAAACTATACAGGAAGATTCAAATATAAAAAGTAAATAAATGAAAGCTTCAGTAAATTTGACACAATACTTACTGCAGTAGATTTGAATACAAACTGGAAAATGCAGGTAGATCAAAGTTAACATTTTCAGACTGTCCTTAAGTTTCCTGCTGCTTAAATAATCAGAGTATCATTACCACTAGGAGTGCCACAGGCAAATTCAATCAATCAAAGTCACACAAAATCTTTGAAACAATACAATCTGTCCAAGGCTTCCATTTTAACGTTTCTACTACATGGTTCCAAATGTAACTGATTTCCCTTCTTAAAAGTAATACTCACACCTGCTTTTGAATAATAAAGCCTAAGGGACAGGAATAAAAAGAAACTGTATTATTTGAAATACAGACTAATAAAGTATATGGCTTTAAGAGTTTGACAGCCTAAGTCACAACATAGTCAGAGAAGAGGGGAGAGAGGAAGAAAAGATTGAAGATATATATCACATCTGCCTGAGATATATACATTGTGGAAAAAATGGGAGTAAAGTAAAAGAAAAGGGAACTCCAATTTCTGCTTGCAGTGACTGATGAATTTAAATCACATCTCTAAAGAGGAATTTTTAAAAATTATTATTTTTATTTTGCAATTTATGTATCATTTGTCTCTAAGGTGACATACAGTTTCTAGGGAACAGTTATGAAAATTTCTAGTATTAAAATAAGGCCAAATTTAGGTATTTTTATTCAAAATATAGTTAAATACATCATTGTGTTTCATTACGGAAATGTAAGTCTTGTCAAGAAATTTTGACTGGTCACATAAAATGAAAAGAAAAAAAAATTGCTTTGGGGAGGCATGGATTTGAGCTCAGCAGATTGATCTGCTGAATAACTGAAAGGCAGAATTGCAATTTCATTTTTAACAAAGACAAGTTAAAGATTTGTTAAGGATTTAATTCTTACTACACTTGGTCTTCTCTGTGAAAGAAAAAGTGAATTAAGTTTATATGAGTTTGATAAATTGAAGATAACATGAAGAATTCAGAGGCCTGGTTAAGTCTACAGAGCTGTACTTTGCTCTCCAAGACCATTCTTCCCTAAGAAACTTGACCTCTCAATTACAGGAGTGACTAGCTTCCTCAAAGGCTTTCATTTAATTAATTAATTAAGTTATTTATTTATATATTTTTTTCTGTGTCACAGATTACTTATTGCTGGACTTTTAGCAGTGTGACTGTGATAAACATATTCCCTGCCCTTAAAGTGTTTTTCTACATTATTCACAAACTCACCTATTTGTGATCAAAATAACAAACTTTGATTCACCATCAAATAACACTTCATGGTGTTTAAAATGGAGACAAAATCTAGAAACTGAGAGACAGAGAGGAAAGTGAGTGAGAAAATTGAATGATTAAAGCTGCGTGAATTGGAGGGAAACAAAAATGTGGTTTTGTTTGTTTGTTTTTGTTGTTGCTGTTATTTTTGGTTTGTTGTTGTTTCTACCTGATGTAAAGTGGTACAATCAAGAAAGACAGATGTCAAAATATGTACATTTTATAGAACAGGCAAGATTGGAGAAAGATTCAAGGCCTGGTAGAGAGCAAGGACTTGGTCCCATTTGTCTGCTTAGGATATCCCAGTGTGAATCTACTTGTGGTGTACTTTTCCAGTCCATAAGAAACCACACTGTAACTTCTGAAAACTTTTCCTATGAGTGAGGCAAGTCAAATGTGTTCTTGGTCATAATCATGGGATCATTGAAAGGTTTGAGTTGGAAGGGACCTTAAAGATCATCTAGTTCCAATCCCCATGCCATGGACAGGGACATCTGCCACCTTATCAGGCCCCAAGGCCTCATCCAAACTGGCCTTGAAGACTTCCAGGGATAGGACATCCACAGCTTCTCTGGGCAACCTGTTCCTTTATCTCACCACCCTCTGAATAAAGAATTTCCTCTTAACATTTAATCTAAATTTCCCATCTTTCAGTTTGAAACCATTACCCCTTGTAAATATCAGTATCTGCCTGAGTAAATAGTCACTCTCCATCTTCTTTATAAAATCCTTTTAAGTACTAAATGGCTTCAACGAGCTCTCCCTGGAGCCTCTTCTCCAGGCTGAACATCCCCAGCTTTCTCATTTTTAATTCACAGGTGAGATGCTCCAGCCCCCTGATCATCTTTGTGGCCCTCCTCCAGACCCACTCTAACATCCTTCTTGTGCTGGGGACCCCAAACCTGAAAGCAGTACTCCAAGTGGGGCCTCATGGGGCAGAGTAAAGGGGGACAATCAGTGTCACTTTTCTTTATATTGATGGTGCACTGGTATCCCTGAAGAACCCTACAAAGCTGGCAGGACCATCACAGCCAAGCTTGAATGCGCAGCACTGTATAATTGTATATCTTGTATACCAGACAGCTGACAAACAGTTCATTGTCTAGCAGCTCATTATGCCTCTAGCAAGAACAGATGAAGTGCTACAGTGCAGGACCTGTAACAAAGAAGCTACACTACTGGTAGCATGGAGAATTTTCCAGGCAGCTGTGGCAGCCAGCTGTTTACAGAGGGGTTTACAAGGATTTACAAGAGGGTTTTTTATAAGGTTTACAAGAGGGGTTTACAAGAGGTGGTTTTGCAAGGATTCTGACCATCTTAGTTCATTTATTTTTTAAGAAAAAAAAAAATTATCTCTTGAGCAATGCTAAGCATGTCAGCCAATCTGCCACTATATATACCACATGCCTTTGCAGCCATGTCCCATTGCACTTGACAGACAAGTCAGGAATGGAGTCCCACGCAGAAGGATGGACCTATAACATGCTGCTAGTAAAAGGAGGAGTTATATGAGAGTTTATTACCATAAGGAACTAAATGCACTGAAATAGGTATATTCTACAGTTTATGACTTGACATAATCTTGACAGATTCCTGTTTTGTCTATGAAGTTGATTTTTCTTTTACCTGGGTCTTCCCTCTGTCCCTGAGCGCATTAAATTTTATTTTCTGGTGGTGAAAATACATGACAGGATGTGACTAGCACTGACCACTGATAAGGTAGCTTCTTTCCTTTGTCTCCCCATGGAGAAACCTGTGTAGCATGAAGTATCTCATCTTCCTACTTTTTTTTTTTATTTTTTTTATGCTTATTTTTAATTATCTTTTTCTAATGTTCCTGAATATGTATATTGTTATATACTTGTTAGAGCACTGTCAGAAAACACACTTTATGCTTTGAACAATTGTAGTGGTCTTACATATGTGTGGTCGAGATAAACACATTAAAAAAAAAAAAAAGATAAAATGTAGGATTGCTTTGATGAATAATATGTGGCTCTGTCTGTGGAATAGCTGTGAGGCCAGGACAAGTGATGGCATGTGACTCTTTGTAATAAGAAAAGTATAAAAACAGAAAACAATCTTGTCTGAGATATAAAGTTTGCAGACACAGCCAGTACCTAGGAAGCTAAGACATAACTATTTTATTTTTATTTTCCTCTTCTTTGGTCAGGTTATGGCTTTCCTACTTCCAGTGAGGTTTTCAGTGCTGGTCAGTGTCAGAGTTGTGCTACAGAACATGGGAGTCAGGAGTCAGATATAAGATAATAATTATTATGTGTGTGTTGTCCGCTCTACAATTGATACTTTCATTATAAATTTTCATTTATTTTTCCACTCTTTCTTGTTATTGAATTCTCCACTCAAGTTTTACACTTATGATCTGCTTTAGCCTCACCTCTGCACCCCTTTCCTCCTGTGTTTCCTCCTTTACTTTTCTGGAATTACTTGCCATCTCTGTGGCCCCAAATCTCCTCTCTCTCTCTGTCCCCCCATCTCTCTCTCTCTGCCCCCCTTTTTTTTTTTTTTTTTTTCCCTGTATGGTTTTTCTTCTTCTTTTATTTGTTTACCTGGAGATCTTCCTGAGCTAGTGCTGTAAGCACTGAACAGAACAGCTGAGAGACTGATAGAACCTTCTCTTCATGGATCAATCATCATTACTTTACTAACTGCTGGCTTAAGAACCACTGTAATTGGGCAATACATAGAGATTTCTAGGATACTGTGTAAAGTATATCAAATATTTTCTTATTAAAGGAAACCATGAAGTCCTTTTCTACTTTCTACAAATTCCTTGTCTGCCTTCACCAGAGCTGTCACTTTTTATGGATTATATCTCAGTGCCCCATCCAGAATAAGATTCTCATATAATTTGCATCTATTTTACATGTATTTTGCATAAAATTACACTTTTATATATAATTTACTATATCAGGTATAATCTCCTCTGCCTTTAGTTCTTTACCCAAAGGCTTATTAAGTGAAAAAGACACTCTTTATGTCATTCATGATTCAGAATACCATTATCATACTCCCTATTGGTAGTCACGCCTCTGTTTGTGCGTACTAAAATCAGTAGAAACTCTGCCTGTCAGTGGTACTTGATTGCTGTGATGAAACTTCTTTAACAAAGATCTTTTGATATGGAATTCATTTGCACTACAGATCTTGATAAATAAGATATTTACAACCCTGCTGGCATGCTGCAAGTCTCATTGTGATGCATAACTTTTCTTTTTATTATTATTATTTATTTCTCATTTCTTGTTTTGTTTGAATAAACCATGAATTCCAGGAGGAGAGTCAGTGACCTGATTCAGTTAGCTAGGAAAAGTGGTACTGGAATCAGTGGACTGTGCCAAACAACACAAGGCCATGATCGATCAGAGCAACATGAAGCTTCAGGCATTTAATTTCCTCCTCTTTCCATTCTCCTTTGGAAGAGATGTGACATTGCATAGACTAAGAATTAGGGGGAGTAAATGACAGCATAACTTTTGATCCAGCTAGGTGGTAACAATGCTGCAAGATGTTTAGATCAATAAAAAACAATCAATTAAATAAGATACCACAGATGGCTAGATCAATTAAAGACAATCAATTAAATAACTAAGAGATCAGGGATGGGTGGCCTCCTGTGCTATCTTTTAATAGTGCAAATAAATAAAGTATTCAGGATGTTAAGGAAAATTATAACCTGAGAAGATAATCATCGGGTGAGTGTCAGGGGATGTAGCGTTTAGAGTATGAAATAAAGTGAATTTGTGAGAGTGTGTGGTATGCTGCTCTACAGTTATTACGTGCATGCTTTTGCTATGTTATCGTTAAGCTTTGTGTTGCTGTTGATTTTGCCCTTGGTAAAGATTTAAATTTGAAAGCATGTAGGTATGAAGAACTTGAATATCACTCTACAGACACCATGTGAGTTCATAACAAATGGTAGATTGAATGTTTTGTGAAAAGAACTTTATCTTGTAAGTTCCTTCTCAGGTGAAAGTAATGAATCAAATAAAATAGTGTTTGCTTACACTGTAAATCTATGGAAAAACTTTGCACGTATGTAGGGGTGTGTTTATATATAGATAACTCTGAAATGCAAGACTTTTTTTGACTTATATAAAAGAGATGATGTCCCTTTGAAGTCATTCTTCAACATAATTTAGCTCATCATTCATTATAGTGATATGGAGATCATAGTACTGCACAAACAACAATTGTAAATGGAAATTACTCTTTGATTTTTATTTTTTGGAGAACTTATTTTCTTTCTTCATCTTTCTCGACTGAAATCATAACAGTACCACTCCAAATGTAACCTCTTACAGTAGTTTTTCTGAATTCTCAGTTTCACCCTTTCTGCTTTTAATTTAAAATATCTGTGCAGCATTGTAACTTTGCACGGTAACTTTTAGTCTTGGATAAATATGCTTGAACTTTTAAAATCAGATGAACACAACAGTAGGGAGATCTATTTGTCTCCAGCTGTTTTGCATCATCGTACTGATGAAGGATGAAATGACTTGTGAGATTCAGTCCAGTGACTTTTGTATTTCTAAATACTAGAATACGTATAAAAAAAAAAAAAAAAAAAAAAAAAAAAAAAAAAAAGTACAATTGGCACTGGGAGGAAAAAGAAGCTTGAAATGACATGTGATTCTGTTCTAGTAAATAGAAATTGTATGATGTCTGTAAATATGTATAGAAGGGAACACAGTGGCTGTTAGGGAGTAACTGAATGGAGAACTCAAGAAATTTTTACAAGAGGCAACTGGGAAGCTTACGGAATTTTGTGCACTAAATGGGGTTGCAGAGGAGTGGAGCTGGATCTTCCCACACTAAGTCATCTGCATACTCTGACAAAATACATCAGATGCAAAGTGTCTGCATGTGACATACATTTCTGCAGTTTTCTTTGAGAAATCCATGGCTTATAATGGTTATGTTCAGTAATAAAATAAAAAATAAAAATAAAAAATAGAATGGGAGCAAGTTAACTACATTCAGCTGTGTATCCCTAGTGTGCCTGATAGGAAGGGATTTTTATTTTTATTTTATTACTTTTTTCCCATTCAAGTGGACAAGACCTTTCAGTACGTATTATACAGGAGTATTTGGATATGGCTTCAAAAAAAGAATAAGCAAAATGAGAGAAATCTCTAGCATATTGCTTTGATGAATTTAAAAGCTCAGAATTGTTAGTCTGTGCTTGATCTCTCATTCCTTTTACATTCACTGAAGAAATGTTTCTGTGAAGTAGCTCTACAGTTTTCTTTAATAACCTACATATACCATAAGAAATCTTTTCTGGGTACGATTAAAGATAATAGCTAAGATACATAGATATACTTCTTGCAGTTCTGCTCTGCACTTGTCCAATCTGATTCTTTGCCATTTATTTAACAATAGTTATATAGCCTTGACATTTTCAAAGCTCTATACAAGCACAAACTAATTAATCTTTAGTTTGCCTTTGAGGTAGGTGAGTCAGTATTCTCTCTTCTTTCACAGATATTATAGTCAGAGCAGAGGAGGTAAGTGAATAGCCCGCAGTACTACAGAAAATTGGTGTCAAAACCAGCATTTTAACTTGGGTGCTCTCAGAAGAGAAGGTGCTTAACCCTGGAATGTTTCCACTTTCCCATGGCAACTCTCTGCGTGATGTGTTATATTTGCATTATTTACTGAGATGACTAATCTGAGCACAGATAGAAATTGCACAGCTGTTTGTCTACAGTATCTGTTATGTACTTTTGAAGGGGTGCCAAAGGTTAGAGTGGCATGAATGCCCACTTCTGACACTGTGTTTGTACTCTGGTTATTCTCTCTGGCTTGTGCAAAGAACTCAGTCACAAATGTTCGCTTCTGCCAGTATACTGGGAGATAAAGGAAGGCCCTGTTCACAAGCTGCTGCTACTCTTGTCATTACCTTGCAAATAAAAAAGAAGTTGTGCTCACACTGTTTTATTTAATTCTATGTATTCTGTGCTGTAGACAAAGCAGTATCTCCTTCATTGGTAGGATGATGCCTTACACATCACATTAAATATTTAAGGAATACATACCCGTAAGATAATGCTTGGTCTGTCTCATGCTGTCTCAGAGTAACAGAGGATGATGAACTTTCTGTTTCTTCCAATGTCCAGTCTGTTGGACATCATGACAGTGCGGAAGAGAGTTAAACAGAATCACTAAATATGCTTAAGTCAATACAAGAATTACACATTATTATTGAATACTTGCACATTATATTGCACTATATTGCACATTAATATCAAATATACTGAATTGTACACTATTATTGCACATTTTCATTGAATGACAGTGGCACAGAGTGTGTACTGCTGCAAAATTATCAATCAATTATCTTCCTTTCAAAACAGAAAAACTCATATTTTTCTTTTTTTTATTTAGAGACCAGATTTGCCTTGCAGAGGTAGGATAATACTAAATAGAGGAGTTCTGGTCCTATATTACATATTCTCAACTTATTTTTGATAAGAGGTAAATATAGCTATTTCTACTAGAAGAAAAATGAGAACCACTGCATAACTTCTTTTGTTGTATTATGCTAATAATTAAAGATAGCCTTTTGAAAACTTGGCTACAGTTGTCAGGCTATCACACTCCAGCAAGATTGCTCTTTGCAATTTATCAGCAGTTCTGGCTATCTGGAGAGGACCCCATTGACTGGAAGATAGCAAATGGGATGCCCATCTACAAAAACAGGCCAGAAGAAGGACCAAGAAAACTACAGGCCTGCCAGTCTGATCTCAGTACTGGGGAAAGTTATGAAGCAGAACATCTTGTGTGTCATCACACGGCACATACCAGGACAACCATGTGCTCAGGCCCAGTGAGCATGAGTTTATGAAAGGCAGGTCCTGTTTAACTAACCTGATATCCTTCTATGAAAAGGCGACCTGCTTAGAGAATAGGAGAAAGGCTATGGATGCTGTCTACCAAGACTTTAGTAAAGGTTTTGGCATTTTATCCAACAGCATTTTCCTGGAGAAACTGTCTGCTCATGGCTTAGTCAGGCATATACTTTGCTGGGTGAAGAACTTGCCCAGTGTTTTAGTGCAGAATTAAATCCAGTTGGCAGCCACTCACAAGTGGTGTCCTCTAGGGCTTGGTATTGGTACCAGTTCTCTTGAATATCTTTATCAGTGATCTGGATGAGGGGATTGAGTGTACTCTCAGTAAGTTTGCAGATGACATCACGTTAGGCATGAGTTTTGACCTGATCAAGGGTATGAAGGCTCTGCAGAAGGATATGGATAGGCTGGAACCTCATACTGTTGGGCTGAGGCCAACAGTATGAGGTTCAACAAGGCTAGGTGCTGGGTCCTGCACTTGGTGCACAACAACTCCATGCAATGCTACAGGCTGGGGAAACCTGCCTGGCAGGTATTGGTTATATATACCTGGGGGTATTGGTTGATAGCTAGTTGAATATGAGCCAGCAGAAATCAGAAAATAGAAATATCAGAAGTAATAATAGAATTATCAGAAATAGAGTGGCCAGCAGGAGTAGGATTGTCCCCCCTCTGGTGAGGTCGCAACTTGAGTACTGTGTTCAGTTCTGGGCACCTCACTACAAGAAGGACATCAGGGTGCTGAAGGACATCCAAAGAAGGGCAATGAAGCTGGTGAAAGGTCTAGAAAACAAGTCTTACAAGGAACATCTGAGTAAACTGGGTTTCTTTAGCTCAGAAAAAAAAGAGAAAAGGAGGCTCAGGGGAAACCATATTGCTCTCTACAATTACCTCAAAGGAGGCTGTAGCAGGTTGGGTGTTAATCTCTTTTCCCAAGCAAGAAGTGATAGAACAAGAGGTCACATCTTCAGGTTGTGCTAGTGGAGGTTTAGGTTGAATATTAAGAAAAAACATCTCCACTGAAATGGTAAGGAAACATTGGAACAGGCTGTCCAGGGAAGTAGTTGAGTGACCATCCCTGGAAGTATTTGAAAGACATGTAGATATGGTGCTTAGGGACATGGTTTAATGGTAGAATTCACAGTGATGGACTTAGTGATCTTACATTTTTTTTCTAAACTAAATGTTTCTATGATACTAAAATTCCATGGAATCTTAGTTAATCTTAGTTTCATTCTTATGGAAGTTAATGTTTCTTGATAATGACCTGTGAGATAAAACAAATGGATACAATACATCAAGGAATACCTGTACTACAGGCTCCTTATGAGAAAAATCTCCAAACTCTACGATGAGAAATGCATTCAGTAGTTCCAAGATGATCTGTCATGCTTGTCTGTATTCAAGGTCAAAATATTTCCTTTACTGGTTTCTTTGTTATTTCTTCTTTTTAGTAAGATTAAAATGTTTAACCTATGAATAATCTTGATATATTTAAGGTGATTTACATCTAGTTTTCAATGTTCAGTTATTTTCTTTGTTTTCTCTTTCAAGATGACTAGCAAAGTGCTGAATAATTAGATGTAAAGTTACAGCCCAGACATCAAGAATTTGTTCTTTTTTTGTTGTTGTTGGCCAAGTAATATTTTGCATTGACTCTTTTCTACCTAAATAATATTTCATCTATTTTAAAATATCAACTGTCTCTGAGAATGTGACTACAAATACATGAGGGACACACTTCTGGTTTCATGAATAAGGAACCAAAAGTAATAAGGCCTCTCAAAGAGGAGTCAGGGATGTCAAGATGAGCTTGCTGGAGGGCAGAAGAGGGTCTCCTGTAACCACTTCAAAACGGTGCTTTTAAAACTATATATATATTTATTATTATTATTATTGTTATTATTATTATTAATAGCTGGCTCTAGTTGGTGAGCTGCTGGTACATCCCTGCTTGTATAGATGGATCTTTTTATTACTTAGCTATTTAGGTCAGAAGTCTGCCAAATTTCCTCAGGTTAGATCTGCAGTGTGGAAACTGACTGAAAGAGGACATCATATGAGAAGCTTTTTGTCACACCTATACTCATAACCATTTGGAAGAGGACACTGAGTTTGGTTTTGCCTTATAAGTTGCCTAGGAAAAGGTGATTTTTATTCGGTCCTTATTACACCAGATGCAATAGGGAATAACAAAAGAAATGATTAGGTATCTGTCTATGGCAAAAAGATCAAGCATGTTTTCATGGAGCACAAATTGAAACTATGGAATTTATTGCCAGAAGATGCTGAAAATATAAAAATATACATAGGTTCAAACTTAAATGGCCAAATTCAAAACAATTCTCTAAGATTATTAAATCCAAAGACATAACCTTGTCTCACAAAATCAATTTGAACATTTATGGAAGCAATCAAGGTACTAGCAGTGGAAGGGTCATTCTTCATGTTTCATTTATTTTTAAAGCACTCAATCCTGTCTCCCATGAGAGGAAAGATACGGAAGTATAGGTCTCTAATTGCTTCTTCTATATTTATTGTAGCCTTTAATATTGTGACTAGTAAAGTCACAAAATGAGAAACAAGGAAGCAACAGAGATGCATCAAAATTTCCTTGTCTTTGTAAAGTGTGATTTAGATATAATTAGAAATGTATCATAATGGTTTTTATCTTAATTCTTGTTGTATACTCTAAATCATGAGTTGTTCACTTCAGTTCTGGAATCAGAAAGTCCAACATCCAATCTGACTGAATGTCCTCGTTTTGGCTGGAAGTTGTTTTTCTTCATAATTGCTGGTATGGTATTTTGGATTTATGATGAAGGTAATGTTGATAACACACTGATGTATTAGTTGTTGCTGAGTGGTGCTTGCACAGAGTCAAGGACTTTTCTGCTGTACTGCCAGAGAAGAGGCTGGGGGTGCACAAGAAACTGGGAGGTGACACAGCCAGGATAGCTGACCTAAATGAACTAAAAGAATATTCTATGACATATGACATCACAGCCAGTGATAGGGCCGGGGGAGAGGATGGAGGAGGGAATGTTTGGAGTGATAGCATTTGTTTTCCTAAGAAACAGTTATGCATGATGAGCCCAACTTTCCTGTGATTGGCTTTATTACAGTCCATGAGTTCTCAAACTTTTGCCTTTCTGATTCTCTCTTCTATGGTGGGTGGTGTTTAGCTGTCTGACAAAGTTACACCACTACAGTCTGAAATGTATCACAACTTTTCAGAGTAAAAACCACCCAAGGCACAAAATGATCTTTGTGCTCAAATGTAAATAGGTTTTTGTTCACAGGCTCTTTTTAAAAGATCTGCTTTTTCAAAAGAGATCTGCTGGTGGTGAGAATAGTGTTTCTGTTGTTGTTGTTGTGTGTTTGTTTTCATTTATTTATTTTAATGTGTTCTACTCTGAATTACCTTCAGAGCATGAGTACAGACAGGAAAGGTTAACATCTGTGCTGCTTGTGAGTTTGCAGACTACTGCAGTTCAAAGGTGCTTGGCACTTCTGTAGGCAGAATAGTTTCATTTACAGTGTCTGCATCCCATTGCCTGTTTCTGGTTACTGTTTTCATTCATTTGCACAGAATCCTTCACAAAGACAGTCTGGGGAAGATTACTGAGTTATTTTTGCTATTCACTCTGCTGTTCATGGTTTAACACAATTCTTTTGAAGGACAAGAGATTAGCAACATGCACAGCCACAAACATGAACAGTTGTAAAAGGCAAAAGTATAGTACCAGGCCTGAAGTACACCTTCTACTGCTACTATTCCTAGATGTAATATATAGCTTACAAATGAAATAAACAAAACGAGAACTGTTACCGAGCACCTTAACAAACAAAGAACAGAAATTCATTCTATTATGTTCCAAAGACTAAAAATAATTTTGTTCATATATTTTCCTCACTTTGCTTGGGAGCATTTCAGTTTGGAGCCAATAAAAGTGAGGAACCCTCAGCTATCCAATAGTTGGGATTACATAGGCCAGATATAATGATGGGAGCCTGTTCAGTAGTGTTTTGCTTGAGCCATTGCCCATGGGCGTTCATTCTGGTGAAGATTTAAAGCATTAGAAATGTAAAAAGTTATAAAAATTTTCAGGGGAGGAAGAATAAGTTACTTTGTCTGGGAACTCTTCTGGGAACATTGGAGAAAAGTAAAGATTGTTGTTAAGGTGGACCTGATTCCTTTATGGAATGCATTTTTTTTCCATTATTGTTGTTGTTATATAATTATTTTCTTCTTTACGTTTAAATTCATCTTAGATCTTTGTGTCTTTTGTGCTGCTGAATTTGTGAATCTAAACTGGCATGTGTTATATAAAACTACTTAAAATAAACAAACAAACACATGAAAGTTATGAAGATTTAAGGAAATAATTATATTAAATAATCTTAAACATCACTAGAAAGGAGCTGCAGAGAAAGAAAGAGGAGCAGGGGAAGAAGCCCATACAGTGATTTTTTTGAAAGACCAAAAGGCCATCTAGGTAAAGTATTGTCGGTAAAGGTATTGGTAAAGCAAAGGCCGTCTAGATAAAGTTTTGGCAGTGAGCTAATAATGGAAAATTCAAAGTATAATATAGGAGGCTGGAAGGAAGGGAAGACACAAAATCAGATCCATGGAATAAAGAAAGAAAAAAAGAAGCTGACAGTTGACAGAGCAGGACAGGTAACAAAAAGATACCAAAACATGAGTAAAGAATGGCACAGAAAGCCACTCATGCAGGGCATGAAACTGAACTCAGTGAAGCAGAACTGGAAAGGGTTAGATTGCCACAGAAAGAAAATAACAATATTAAAAAAAAAAAAAAGGCAATAAATACAGGAATACAGGAATTAATGGAATTATAAGGAATACATTAAAGCAGTCAACTGTCATCACATAGCAATTTAGTATCAGGAGCAAATTTGTGTGAGGAAAAGGGAAAGATAGTATAAATAAAGCAATAGGTTACAGAAGCTGAAGTTTTGCAGGTGGCAAGCAAATTAGTGAAATAAATTAGCAGTTAAATACACACACAATTAACAGAGAATCACCCTTCCTTTAAAACAACAACAAAACATCTAGCTCTAAATGGATGTTTATAACTAAACTTGCTCATGATGCTAACTTATTCACCAAATAGATTTTTTTGATAAAATGACTTACTCCAAACAATAAAATGTGTATGAACAAGGTAAATATTAATTCTCATCTTTAATTATTTATTAAATAAATAAAGGTACCAAAATTGCATGACTCAACAATGGGCTCAAATGCATAACATTTTTTTTGTGCATATGTATTTATTTATGTAAAATTAGAAATTTTATGTAAATTCACTTATGATTACTACTGTAAATTAGATTTAGCAATAAATACTTGCTTTCATTTGCTTACTATAATTTGATTAACCTCTTAATATTTAATATTATTGTAGTAGCAATGAGAAGATATTGTAGGAAGTTGTAAAGAGGCAGAGTTGGCACTAGAAAATTTACCTCAACTCCTATGAGAGTAGCTATATGAACAGTGCTGGTAAAAATAAAATAAAATAAAATAAAATAAAATAAAATAAAATAAAATAAAATAAAATAAAATAAAATAAAATAAAATAAAATAAAATAAAATAAAATAAAATAAATCAGAATACTAGTTGTTGCTGCTGAGATCATCATAAAAGGAAGGTATGTAAAGTATTATATATCGATCACCGAATGAAAATAATAAAATAAAATAAAATAAAATAAAATAAAATAAAATAAAATAAAATAAAATAAATAATAACAAAATACTAATTTCTTTTGACATAGCCGTAAGTTCTGCATATCAGGTGAATAATGAGTGGACTATGAAAAATTTCATGAGAAAGCACTTGAGTAAAAGTTATTGAAAGGTTGAACTATTTGTTGGTATTTCAACATGATGTGTTCATGTATCCATGAATAATGAAGAAATTTAGTTCATATTGCAATGACATGCATTTCCAATAAGAAAACAGCTCTAAGAAGCAATAGCACTTTTCTGACATGAAAATAGGCGTATACAGCTTAAATTTCCAACAAGGTTCCAGGTCCTGATTATTTAGTCATGTCACGTTGGTCTAAGCTGTAGGAATGCATGGTATCATTTTACAAAGAAATACTCTGGTGGTGTTTTTATTAGTTTCATTGTTTGTTTGTTTGGTTGGTTGGCTTTTAATCTTATTTTCTTCAGAAATACTATATATTATTAATCTTTTCCTCTTTCTGTAATGTGTGTATAATTAGCATTTGAAGATTTTTTTCATTCTTCTTACAGAACATGAAACTTAGGTCAAGTATTTTTAAAACTAATATTTTAATCGAATAGCATGTCGGTATTTATTTATTCATAGCCCACTAAGGCAGTGCTGACTGAGCATACAGTACTCATTTAGTGTAATAGTTAATATCCTGCTAAAATATAGAGTTTATAGAAGCTATAATATTTTATTTGGTTTATGTAGTAAGGTTTTGGTAGCAGAGGGGCTGCAGGGGTGACATCTGTGAGAAGAGCCCAGCAGCCATGTCATGTCAGATCAGAGCCAGTTTCAGCTGACTCCAAAAGACACCTGACACTGGCCAGAGCTGAGTCAGTGACCCCAAGGTCAGTGCAGAAGGAGAGCAGGAGGTGCTCCAGGCATGGAGCAGAATCATAGAATCATTAAGGTTGAAAGAGACCTTCAAGATCACCTGGTCCAACCATCACCCTACAACCAATATAACCCCACTATACCATGTCCGTAAGCACCAGGTCCAACCTTTCCTTGAACACCCCCAGGGACAATGATGCCACCACATTCCTGGGCAACCCTTTTTAATGCCTGCAGTCTATGGAGGGGCCCCTGTTGAAGCTGGGTGTCCCCCTGAAGCCCATGAGTCCCATGAGAGAAGATGCAGCCCATGGAGGAGCCCCCGGTGGAGCAGGTGGATGTGGCCTAGAGGAGGCTGTGGCCCATGGAGAGCCCCCACAGGAGCAGCCCCCTTGCTGGGGCTGCAGCCCGTGGAGAGGAGCCCATGCAGGAGCAGGGGGTCTGGAGGGATCTGCCGCTCCATGCTGGAGCAGTTTTCTCCTGATGGACGGACCCCATGTCACAGACCCATGTTGGAGAAGTTCTTGAAGAGCTGCTGCCTGTGGGAAGCTGACACAGGATCAGTTCAGGAAGGATGGCATCCTGTGGGAGGGACCTCATGTGAAGCAGGGGCAAAGAATGACTGAAGGAGTGGCAGAGATGAAGTGTTATGGACTGACCACAACCCCCATTCCCTGTTCCCTTGCACCATTCAGGGAGAAGATGTGGTAGAGGGTGAATGGTACGAAGGTGTTTTTAAGTTACTCACTGTTCTGGTTTGCTAGTAATATGAAATAAATAATTTTAATCACCCTATGCTGAGCCTGTTTTGCCCATGACTATAATTGTTCAGTGATCTCCTTGTCCTTATCTCAACCCTTGAGCTCTTTTCATTATATTTTCTCTCCCTTTTCCTTTGAGGAGGGGGAGTGAGAAAGCAGTTGTGGTGGAGTTCAGCTGCCCATCTGGGTAAAACCACCACAATTATAACTCAGCAGAAACAGAATTCCAAGAAAATTAGGGGGAGGAGAAGTTAAACTTCATCTGAGACCTCAAAACTCAAAATAAATAAATAAATAAAAAGTATCTGGCAAAGAGAAAACAGAAAATGTTTCAGAAAGGGCAATTGTGGAAATTAAAACAAGGCTTCATTTCCATTTAAATTGCATCTTCTTCCCTATTATCTGAGCTATCAGCTATTCTCTGATGTAGTGGGAATGGTTGCTTCAGTGACCCTGAGAGTTCTGCCAATAGGAGTTTAACTCTGTAGGTCTACACAAAGTGGACATATCGTAGGTGAAAAATTCAATGCAGATTCCCTAGGTTAAAGCACTACTAACAAAACAATCTGTTTTCATTAGGAAAGCATTCATTATATAGGCACAAAAGGTAGCTCATTCAGCAAGTACTATGATAGCCATGAGAAAATCTTATTTATGCCTTAGTGATGTCTGACAAGCTGGGAGGGACTGAAGAGTAGAATACCAAGAAGATAGAAATAAACTCACATGCATTTAAAGAAAAAAAAAAGAAATAAAAAATAAAAATAATAATAAAAAAAGAAGTAAGCTTACAAAAGACTCCTGCATACACAATTTGATATTGATAATATTTAAATAATGAGCTTTATGTGGAAAGCTGGAAAAAAATATAGAGAGGAGCATCAAAGTCATTTCAGTATAGCTAAGTATCCTATCTATCCTATCTACAAATTCATATTGAAAAACATGTAAAATTGATAAACAACGTGCTAAAAATAGATCAGAAAGAGGCAGCTTGTGATGGTTCTTGTAAAGGACATAACAAAAGCGCCCTGAACATTCTCATTAGCATACATCTTTCATGCAAATGACACTGCACCTTTTGGAATTATTGTGAACATTTATTATTTAAGATCTATTGATCTTTCTACACCTGAAAACAGTGATTTCCTTATATAAGTTCCCAGTTGTAATTTTATGGTCAATAATTCTTTCAAGGAATTCCCCTTCTGAGGTGCTCTAATGTTTCCCTTCTTGACTTGAAGGGCATGAATATGAATGTCTGTATTGCTTGGCAGGATTTTTCTACTATTGCCCCTCCACAAGAGGAAATTTGGAGGAATCAAAATCCACTAAACAAGTGAAAAATCATACTGTCTGCATTCCAAATAGCTGTTAAAAGGCCCTCCTTTCTTATGAAACAGAATATTAAAGGGAGTGGAAATAAAACTGAGAAGCATGAATAAATAATACATGTATTAAATAAATAAATAAATAAATAAATAATCTGAATTTGAAATAAAGCGTTACTGTAAAACAGTCCAAAAAAAAAAAAAAAAAAAAAAAAAAAAAGAAGCTAAAGAAAAATAGCTGACAGTTCAAAAGAGTTGCAGATATTCATGCTAACTAACACATTAGATGAAATTCAGGAACAAAATTCTGAAATTCTATAGCTTTTACTCCTACAGGTTTAAAAATAACCGAGATACTGGAAGAAATTAGCTATTGCAATTTCCATACATGGAAGAGTCCTTCAGACTACCCATGTCTGTTCCATCACCACAGTAAGTAATCTTTTTTATATTATTATTAGTTTTTTGTTTTGTTTTGTTTTGTTTTTGTTTTTGTTTTGTTTTTTAGATGAAAATACCTGCAACAGGTTGAAAAAGTTCCTTTTATAGTGTCTGTTATAGCTCTAATGCTATAACATTATGGTAATGCTGTATGAAGTAATGGCCACAAAACGGAGCACACGAAGTTCCGCACCAACATGCGAAAGAAATTCTTCACGGTGAGGGTGATGGAGCACTGGAACAGGCTCCATCCAGGAGGGTTGGACCTGATGATCTCTTGAGGTCCCTTCCAACCCCTACAATTCTGTGATTCTGCGATTCTAAAGAATGGGCTGTTCTTCTCACCATTCTGTATCCAGTACTTAAAATGTGTACCAAAACCAAGGGGGAAGGACTACTGAACTGACTCAATTGCACCATTCATACTGTCCTGGGGAATGGGAGGACATAGTCAATCGCTGAATATTCCTGAGATGTCTGATATGAACAACACATGACTTCTCTTCATCATATCTACCTGTATAAATAAGGTATTACAATTAAGCTCAGGATAGTAAGGATTTTTTTTTTTTTTCTCCACTTAGCCTATGAGTGAATATTGAATAAAGCACGTAGGTATGTATTTACCTTGCCAGTTTCCCATTTGTAAAATCAAGAAAATGTTTCTTATTAAAGTGTTATTTATTTATTTATTTATTTATTTTATTATATGAAGATAGCTGTATGAATTGCTGATATGAATAAGAGCTGTATTCAGATTCATTTTATTTTACTTTGTTTTTGGTAACAATTGTTCTTTTTAAATGTTTTAAAATACCAGTGTGATTGACAAGTTAGAAATTCCAGATTTATTTAAGGAGCTTAAAAAATATAAACAGCATCCATTTGTTAACATCACTGTCCTGTCAGAACAAATCCATTTTGATTTTTACTTACCAAATGAAAGTATTTATTTAATAAGATTGGAGCAGACACAATCAGGAATCAAACCTTATCTGTTAGGATCCCCTTTGGGTAGTTTTTCTTTCTTTATTTAGGTAAATTTCCTTATCCATCCATACTAACCTTTAGACCACACAACTGAAGGTTCTGCCTCCAGCCACTATCCTATTTATATTAAATTCTGAACCTTTTTCTTCTCTTGTCCGCTATTCTCTACCAAAAATAAAAAGATAAATAAATGCTCAAATGTTAACAAAAATAAACATCAGCTGGTAAAAAGTTCCTTTTCAATACCTCTGGAATTTATTTTTTTTTATCCATGAGTTTGCACATTACTTTGTATTAACTTGTTATTCATGTTAGAAATGCTCAGTCCTTGCAGACTAATCTATTGATATCCATGTTTTCTTGGACCTGGTAAACTGAATAGCATAGTAGTGTCAAAATAATTAAATCTTGAGTATTTAGGATTTTTTAGACCAGCAATCAAGAATACAGCAATTTTGTATTGAGTAATATATATGTGTGTGTGTGTGTTATGCAGTAGAAAATGGATAAGACCACACTTATAACCAAACATTAAACTTAATTTATGTAAACAGAATAAGGAATAAAAGTCAGTACACAAAGCTGTCTTCTTTACCAGAGTTCCATCACTTCAGATGTTCTCTTTTATTTGGCATTGACAGTGTTGATCAAAAAGGTGTAGGGTTATTTAATTATTTATCTATTATTTAGGTGGATTGATATGATATTAATGATATATTAGGAAAATATGGCCATTCGTGACTTTGCAGTTTGAGTCAGAGTTATAATTTATATTATGATTAGAGAATATATTCACTTGCATTAAATATTTCATCATTTTGTTAGCTTCGGGTAGAAATACTGTTTAAGAACTTAGAGTGTTTGTTTGTTTGTTTGTTTGTTTGTTTGTTTTCTTATGTGGTCAGTAGATTCCACTAAAGTTTTAGGAGCTGGATAATGTTTTATGCTTTTGTGCCTGTGACATGGATCTTGGTAGGTATATGATTTGTCTACAGAAATAGCCTACAGAAAAGTACTAATATAAATGAGGTTTTATGTAAAATAGTTTCAAATTACGTATGAGTAACAGAAAAATAACTCCTAAATTGAAATAGATATATTTTGCATTAGAATTCAACAGACCTGAATTTTAGAGTTAATAAGGTGAGGTGTCTAATCTTTTTTTATGTGTCTGTAGCTACTAGAAGAGTAAGCACTGCTCTGTTTCCATGTTCAATATCAGTAGAGAAAGAAACAGACCTACATGGTCCTACTTGGTTGCCTGTGGCAGAAGGGATTATTTTCTAGGTTAGATTACCATTTCTCAAATAATGAAGTTCATTATTAGAAAGAACCTTTATCAAGCCATTATAAAACTTTATAAGATGCCTTATAGTACTGATAATGTTTTATGAGTGTTGGTGAAAAATATCACTACATTTTCAATTTTATCACTACATTTTGAATTTTAAATATATTTCAAGAAGAGGGGAAGTATATACAACCTTAAAAAATGTCAACACTTCAAAACATCACATTCTCTTTCTCCTATAACCTTATTAGGTTATAGGATAGGATTTAATATCATTAGTTTAATATTAATAATTTAATATCATTAGTTATAGGATATGATTGATTAAATTATTAATAAATCATTAGAAATCACATATAAAAATATAAAATATTAAATTGTTAATTAAATATTGATAAATTATTGATAAAAATAATAATTTAGTATTATTAGTTGTAGGATAGGATTTAATATTTAGGTGTTTAGGATTTAATATTTAGGTGTTTTTGAAATAAATTATTTCTCTCCATACAAAAGATCATATCTGATGCTCTGTAACAATTTACTAAATGGACCTATTTGTGAAATAGTGAACTTTGGAGCACACCAAGGAGGAACAAAATATAACCAAAGTACTTCCAAAGTTTACTGATGTTTAATACCTTCCCTTTTATTATTCAGAATTAGGTCCACTAATTTCACAGGAACCTTTCTTATATCAAATATTCTGCTGTTATTTAGCTATGCTCCACTTACTTAGATCTTTTTATATTCCCTCATAAACACTCCCTTGGACCCAATTAATACTTCTTTTCTCTTGAATATGCTTTAAGAAGTCTTTCTTATTCACCCTGACACCTTATTGACTAACAATGCTAAGAGCTGCCCTAATCTTTTCTCTCTGAGCTTGCAATTTACTTTACTTCTCTCTCCAGTTCTTCTCTTACAGAATTTCAACAATTTCTTCCTACTGGGGTGCTTTTAAAACATTTTCAGTCTTGAATTACAGTCACATAAAGGCAATTACATTTTCAAAACATCCTTAGAAACTGAATATGCTTTTATGTTACAGTATTTCAAGGTTTGAAATGTTTTAAAGGCATTATAGTTGGAAGAAAATGCTTCTAGTAAAGATATACCTATGGTGGTGTGATAGACAACTCTCCAGAAGTCTGTTTTCATTTATGTATTTAAACAAATCTATTTCCTTATATTCACAGCCTAAGAAGAAGGCAACAAAGGTGTTCTGTGATGAAATATTACCAGTGCTAACAACAGCAAATGTGTTGTGGATATGATGACATGTCCATTTTAGATATATAGAATAGATGGATGCACATGGAATATAGATGGTTTTTGTTGTTGTTTTGTTTGTTTGTTTGTTTTAACTCTAATACGGTCTGTATTTGTGTGAATGGGCAAGGAAGAACATTTATCTGCCATTTTCTCCTAGGAATTTGTTTTTTTTTTTTAGAAAATATGTGTCTCTATGTAGAGCATATTGTTTGCTCTACTCAAAAATATGGAAACTGATTTCCTAAGGAATTGTTTATGGTTTCAGCATTGGCTCCTAACTTGCAACATATTACATAGCAATGTCAGCAGCAAAACTTGTCCCTTATTCCCTTACCAAAGATTACAAGTGATATTTTTGACTTTCATACTTGTATTTGTGAAGATTTCAAAGGATTTTTTGTTGTAGGTCTTTTTGCAAATGTTAGAACAACATGGTTTCAACATTATTTTATGGAAAGTATGCATAATAAAGTTAAATTAAAAAAAAAAACTATTAAAAGATAACAAAAGTGAGTCATCAACTCTGTACAATTTTTAAGGAAGAATGTGCTAGACAGAACTTATTTACTATCTTGAAAAACCTCAGGAAAACAAAGAAGCTGTACTACAAGCAGAGAAATACAGTTAAATGGGATTTGTTTTCCATTTTTTTCTTAACACTATTCCCACTGGATTGCTTGGCTCTGTGATGCAAGACGACATATTGATAAAGATTATCAATAGTTACAGGTATTTTGGGGAAGGGAATCTATCTATAAACAATTCTAATTTATATGTCAATATTTTTGACATTTATTTATTAAGACAAACAAATATTCGTTTAATAAAAATGACCTAGTTACATGCAGAGAAATCACCCTGAGTTCTGGAAAATGAGCCAGCCTCTCAATTCACTGTGGTTCCTCTTCAAAGGGCCAGTCACATACCAGACCCATTGCTGTGAAAAGGGACTAAACACACCTAACAATCTATTTCTCCTGTGTTTCAGGACCTAGAAAGGCTCAGGCAGTATTTTAGAACTTTAATGAAAAGGGATATATTTACTAAATGATAATCTAAAGTTACTATGGCTTTATATTGGGCTCATATGGTTAGCTTTTTGGTAGCAGGAGAGTTGCAGGGGTGGCCTGCAGGTGAGAAGAGCCCCATGTCAGATAGGGGACAGTTTCATCTGGCTTCAAAGGAACCTGCTGCTGGCCAGAGCCAAGCCAGTGAGAGACGTTGGTTGGGCCTCTCTGAGAGAAGATTTAAGAAAACAACAAGAACAAGAACAAGAACAAGAACAAGAACAAGAACAAGAACAAGAACAAGAACAAGAACAAGAACAAGAACAAGAACAAGAACAAGAACAAGAACAACAAAACTGCTGCACAACAGCACCTGGGAGAGTGAGGAGTGAGAAACAGCCCTGCCAGGCAAACCACCCAGCCCTGGCATTAGCCCTGGTCAGTGCAGAAGGAGGGCAGGAGGTGGTCCAGGTATGCAGCAGCAGTTCCCCTGTGGCCTGTGGAGGGGCCCCTGGTGGAGCAGGCTGTCCCCCTGCAGCCCATGGGTCCCACATGGAGCAGATCTCCACGCTGCAGCCCATGGAGGAGCCCCCAGTGGAGCAGGTGGATGTGGCCTGGAGGAGGCTGCATCCCATGGAGAGCCTCCACAGGAGCAGGCCCCGGGCCAGAGCTGCAGCCCGTGGAGAGGAGCCCACGCAGGAGCAGGGGGTCTGAAGGGAACTGCTGCCCATGGGGTACCCGTGCTGGAGCAGTTTGCTCCTGTCGGACCCATAGTGTTGTGGATATGATGAGATGTGGAAGCAGTTCTTGAAGAGCTGCTGCCTGTGGGAAGCCCATGCAGGATGACTTTGTGAAGGACGGCATCCTGTGGGAGGGACCCCATGTGGAGTAGGGGAACAGTGAGGATGAAGGTGCTGCAGAGACAAAGCATTATGAACTGACCGCAGCTCCCACACTCTATCCCCCTACACCTCTCAGGGGGAAGTTAGAAGAGGGTGGATGGGGTGAAGGTGTTTTTAATTTGCTTTTAGTTCTCACTGTTCTAGTGTGTTATCAGTAAGTAATAAATTACATTAATCTCCCTTATGCTGAGTCTGTTTTGCCCATGACAAGAACTGGCAAGTGATCTCCCTGTCCTTATTTCAAGCCATGAGCTTTATTTTCATTGTTTTTTCTCTTCCTGTTTTTTTGAGGAAGGGGAATGAGAGAGTGGCATGGTGGAAGTTATCCTCACATCAGCGTGGAATATGATATTTCTGTCTCTAATGAAGAGTTTTTAGGCTACATAGTACATTTAGGAGTACATAGGATTGTGTCCATGGATGGAGAAAATATTTTAAAACAGTATAGTATGGAACAGTTTGGCCCAGGTGAAGTATGGACGATATTTTTTTTTTTCCCTTTTTCTTTTTCTCTTTTTCCTTACTACTTGAGAATACAAAATATTTATCTCCCACAGCTCAGTAGAAAAGATTTACTGATGACAACTTGCAGCCTGAAAAATTACAATGTGCAGGTATATGGATTTTACTATGGAGCCTTATAATGGATCTGATTATAGAATGGCAAATTATTATCTGATTATAGATGACAGGCTGTTTCATATAGAATCATAGAATGGTTTGGGTTGGAAGATTTAAAGATCATATAGTTCCAATCCCCCTGCCATTGGCAGGGACAGCTTCCACTAGACTAGTTTGCCCAAAGCTCCATCCATCCTGGCCTTGAACACTTCCAGGGATGGGGCATTCGTAACTCCTCAGGGCAAAGTGTTCCAGTGCCTCGCCATCCTCTGAGTAAATATTTTTTTTTCCTAATATCTAATCTAAATCTACCCTCTTTTATTTTAAAACTCTTACTAACTCATTGTTCTATCACTACACCCCCTGACAAAGAGTCTCTCCCCAGCTTTCCTTTAGGCCCCCTTTGGAAATAGGAAGTCAGTCAAGTCTAAGTTCTCCCTGGTGCCTTCTCTTCTCTAGGCTGAACAACCCCAACTCTCTCAGACTGGTTTTGTGGGAGAGGTGCTCCAGCCCACTGATTATCTTTGTGGCCCCCCTTTGGACTCATTCTATCATGTCTATGTCCTTCTTGTGTTGGGTGCCCCAAAGCTGAACATAGTGCTCTAGGTGGGGTCTCACACAGTATTCATCAGAAGTGAAAATCTAAGTATCAAACAACAAAGAGAATTCTAAATCAGATTAATTTAATTTCCTAAAAGACATATAGAAAACATTATGTAGATTGTGCTGATTTTAAATATATAGCTACAAATGACATTGTCAATGTCAGGTGGTAATGTAAAAGACAATCCACAAAAGTATTAACCTGCCATTTCAAAAAAGAAAGTATTTTAATAAAACATCTATAATTATGCTGGATGAAGGAAGTTTAACAGGAGGTAAATGGAATATATAACATAGAGATGAATGGAACTGAAATACTCAACCTCAAAAAACAGATTCATTCTTATTTATTGGAAGTTAGGAAATACTTGAAATGGTGTTACAAAATCCTCTAGATTCTCAAAAGGTTTTGACTCAAAACCTTAAGTTACCTTCATAGTAAAATTTTTTATTCAAAGAGGCCTCTGTTCATAAAAATAGGTCATTTAACAACACTTTTAATGTTCAAAACTATGGAAAACTTGTCAGATCAACGTTTCATGTTATTTATTTGATTTATGTTTTATAATTTAAAATGTTACCTTATAACTGATGTAATTAAACCTTTATCTTGTCGGACTCAAACTGAAACCTGAACACTAGCTTCAGCAGGATTTAGATTTAAACCCCACTATGCCTAAATTTTACCTTGTTGCAATAATAATCTGCAAATGGAGAGTATTATTGTTGCATTGTGATGACCAACAGTCTGAGTACTGTATTTCTTGTCATTAAAATAAATATTTACTTATTAATCACTATTATAATAAAGCAGTGATAATAATAATAAATAATTTTTAAAATAGAACAGGTTTTTATATGTTATAAATATTCAAAAATATAACATTTAAATGATCATATTTATTATTTTAATTAAATTTAAACCCCAAGAAATACCTACATCCATTAATACTTATCAATATTTTCTTGGTAAAAAAAGCTCCAGCAGTGTAGGGAATCACAAACCTCAGACAGCTTGCAAATAGAAATAATGTGTATGCACAAACCAAGGAGTTTGAAGAATGATCCATTTGTGCTCTGAACATAAAGGATAGGGTTACATGCTATTGATGCACACTTATTGTGGAAAATAAGCAATTTATACTTGAAACAGTGAAGAATGTGTGTTAGTTCTTTATTTTATGTTATGTTATTTACTATATTTATTTTATTTATTATTTCATTTTTTTTTTTTAATTTCATTTATTTTAACTTAAAAGAGAAAGCCCTTGTCTCCTTTACCGTGATATTTAAGAAGTTTACATAAATGAGTGACTACTTCATTAATCATTATTGTTTAATCGTAGCTATAAAATATAGCTTTGTATTTTTCATAGAACATCAGGGGGACAGAAGATCTATTACAAGAATACACTGACCTGAGAATTTATTCCATGTGAAAAGGTTATGTCGATTACATATGTGAGTAGGAATAGAAGCAAAGAGAAAGAAACATGTTAGAGATACAGCTTATATGGTAAAAAGCAGCATTTTTATGGAGGTATAGAATCAAAGTGATATTTATTAGCTTTTTTTTTTTTTTTAAAGGAGTATATAAAAGCATATTGCATCTCAACTTGCTTCTTTATGTAGCAACAGCTGTTTTTAAACTTATATTAACCATGTAAAGAAATTCAGTAACAATGATTTGTGGTCAAATGCTTTTGCATTACCCAGGTTTCTTTTTAAAGATCAAAAAAAAAAAAAAAAAAAAAAAAAAAGTCTTTTCAGAAGCTTTCATATTGTCACTAATGCCTCATTACTTTCAAATGTCACATCACTTAGAATCATCTGTATGCATGAACACGTGCTAGAAATGACAAGTGTTCTTGGCAATTTAAAGAGACATATATTTTCTTTTCCAAATATGCATGTTAAACAAGGTGAAGTAAACATTTTGACATCTAAAAATGATTTTAAAAATCCTCATCTTGACAAATATTCAGGTAGCTGGTTTTGATTCTGCAGTTTGGAACAGATGGTAGTGAGTCTAATATCAGACACTTAATGGCATATGAATAGGAATTAAAAAACAGGCTCTGTTTTTTCATGGTCTTGGGCCTTGACTCTGCAAACACATGCTTCCTTTCATATGAATTGACTTGCTGAACCCAAAGAGTCTGCTCCAGTGCTTAAAATTAAACATTTATTTTTAAAAAACATTAAACAATTAAAAAAAAATAATAACTTAAAGCAGAACTGCTTTTAGAGTCATGGTTGAAGATTATATACCTTGAAATTACAAACTCTTGTGAAATGTCATACACAGGTCACGTGCATGCATTCTGGATGCTGCTGATAGACAGCACAACTCTTCCTGCAATGGTTTTGGCATCCACTTTTCAGAGATAATTCATACTACAGTATGAAAAAGAAGATCACACAGTTCTCCATTTCTTGGGTACCTATTGTGGTGTAACCCTGCTGGCAACTCAGCACCACACAGCCATTTGCTCACCCTCCCCCTGCAGGGTTAGAGAATCATAAAAAAAAAAAAAAAAAAAAAAAAAAACATAAAAGACTGTGGGTTGAGATAAAGACAGCTTATTAGGACATAAAAGAAATAATAATAATAATGATAATAGTACTACTAATAATAATGAGTACGAAACAAGTGATGCACAATGAAATTCCTCATCACTCACTCACTGAACAATGCCCAGCCTATTACCAAGCAGCAGTGCCCCCAGTACTGGCCAACCACCCCATATTAATTGTTCAGCATGATGGTATAGAATATCCCTTTGGCCACTTCAGGCCAGCTGTCCTGGTTCTGTCCTCTCCCAGCTCCGAGTGCACCCCCAGCCTCCTCACTGGCAGGGCAGCAGGAAAAGCTGAAAGTCCTTGGCTTAGCATAAGTACTGCTCTGCAACAATTAAAACATCATCATGTTACCAATGTTATTTTTATCCTAAACCCAAACCACAGAACCATACCAGCTACTAGGAGGAAAATTAACTCTATCGTAGCTGAAACCAAGACAGTACCCTCTCAAACATTTTATAAATTGTCCAAAGTTCCATTTTATTGTTTATTTTATGTATTTATTTATTTATTTTTAATGAAGCATATTCATATTGATTGTGTGTTTAAATTTTACCAGCTTGACAAGTAATTTATGATAATCTGCTAAGAATATTGATCCTTTGTCTGGATATTATCTAGATTATGTAGAACTAATGTAAAAGAATTTTCATCCATGATAAGCAAAATGAATATGCAAGTGATATATAAGCTTAAGTGTAAATAGTGACTAAAAGTTCTTTATTCCAACCCTATATTCTGAATGCTAAAATAAATAAATAAATAGAATAATAAAAAATATATACTTATTGGTAGCATAGGTGTTTGACAAATCTTAGTGGCATTGTTTTTGCAGGATCAAATAAATGTGTATGTCTTATATATGCAAAAGTAAAATAAATGCTGAAGGTGTTAACTGATACTTTGTATGAGCCAAGAACAGACTGAACATCTGATAGTGCTCCTGCTAACCTTCCTATCTATGGATATTTTGAGTTAAACAATTCTATGTAGTTCAGCTCTAAAATATTCATTTCTAATTACAGATCCATTATTGAAACTACTGCTTGTAAAAAATGAAGAAAAAAAAACTTTTCATATGTAAATGTGTATAGGTAATCAGTAGCTATTTTACTTATTAATGTCTAAAATTGGTAACAAAAATGGAATTTGAAAAAGTACGAAATCTTAAATCTTAGTTCTGCAATGTGGCAAAAATAGAAATGTATTGGCCCTACTGTAATCCATTTCCGTGAGTATTCAATGGAATATAAGAAAAAAAAAATAAATCTTAGAAGAGTTTAGCTACCTTGTAAACTTAATGAAAATACACGTCTTAGCATTTTACTTCCACTTTTATTTTACTTAGAAATTCTTTAAAAATTTGGCTGAAATTGGCACATTTTTATTATTGATACAAACAAAGCAGTCTGAGCAGTCCTTTACTTTGTGTTGATAAATTCATGCATAATAAATCTTGACACTACTACTATAAACTTATTCTGATGTGGTTTAGTAAGTGGCTGGAAAAAAAAAAAAAAAAGTGTTCTTAAAACACTCGCATTTTTCATGAGAGCAGCCTACAGTTCTCCAAATCACAAAAGATCTCTTTCATGCTTCTTTCACTGCCTGTCACTTTCTAAATGAAGATGTAGTAGTACAAAATATAAAAAAGCCAAATGATCAAAGCTTAGCAGCTAGTACCACAAATATCACATAACAAGACTATTAATATTTTTAAAGTTCATCTCAGACAGAAAATTCCTTTTCCTGTCATCTTTGCTAGTCCTTCTCTTGCAATATTTAACTACTGGTAGTAACTGCACATCTAGCTTGTGAGATGTGGGATGGAAAATTATATGGTATTTTAATTATGGGATGCTGGAGGCTCTTGTTTAGAGGACACAGGCGTAGCTTCTTTCTGTTCAGCAAAATGTTTCCCCTCCTTTAGTGTTTACTAAAATTTGTCAGGCTGATTTTCATCTGAGTATTTCACTTAGATGGATACAGATTTGTAAGTACTGCAAAATCCCAACAAGGAGGAAATAGTTTAGACATGCTAGCCATTTTGGGTTCATCTTAGGAGATCTTGTCTCTGTGAGGCCTCTGTTAGCAAAACTTGGAAATCAGGACTATGTCATCCAAATGGTACTTCTTCTGTAATGGAAAAGGTTTTCTTGATCTTAAGGTCACAGAAAGAATACTTCTATGTTGTGTACCATTCAGGTTGGTACAATACCTCATCTCCAATCATGGGGTAATCCACCATTTCAGTGCCATATAACTGGGAATGATTTTGTCCATAAGAGAAAATTAATAGTAATAGTAATAGTAATAATGTTTTTGTCCAGTGGAATACATACATAGCATTGTTCAGGAAAAGGGAACTGGAGACAGGTCAGATAACACTACAGTCAGCCTACTGCTGAAATCTGCTTTAGTTAAGGATTGATGACACTACTTAATGCTTATAGAGCTGCAGAAACTCCCCTTCAGTGAAGCAAACATTAATTTAGTCCATTAGCTCCAACATGAGGCAGTGCTTTTTTTAGAATACATCATGTCTCTGTGATTAAGGTACCTGCCTGAGAGGTAGGAAAAATGACCTCAAATTTACTTTCTCCCTGCTTCAGGGCAAAGATTTGAACTTCAGTCCTCTAACTCACAGGTGAAGCTTTTATCCACTAGGGTCTCAGGGTTTCTGCAGTAGAGCTCTCTTTGTTTGGAGCTACTCCAAGTTTTACAAAATACTTTAATAGCCCTATACAAATGAAATCATTCTGTCTTTTGATAGTTTAGAGTGTTTAATACAGAACCTAGTCACTTTCTGGATGGCTCCGTCTACCAGTCCTTATGCTGGACCAATTCTCTCCTGTCATCTGCCACAGTTCCTGATCAATCATATTCACACAGATATTCATCACGTCTGTCTCAAAGGCCATCTGGACGTGAGACAACTCTTTTCTAGACTCCTCTGCAGTGAAGGTAGAGAACTCTTTTACAACACAGAACTGAGGGACAGTAACCTTTTTCCTCTCCAGAAACATGATGATTAAGGTATTTCCAAAGAGGCCGGTTCAGATCCAGTCATTTGAGGAGGAAAATGACTACCTTACCCTCAGTGAATGTCTTCAGTGTTACATTTTCAGAGAGGAGAGGCTCCCCAGTACAGGAGGGATGTAGAACTAGAGAGCACAGCATAGAGACACAAGGATGATTAAGGGATTGGAGCACCTGTCTTGTGAAGAAAGACTAAATGAGCTGGACCTGTTTAGTGTAGAAAAGAGGAGATTGAGAGTGGATCTTAGTAACCTCTACAATCACCTGAGGGGACAATGTAAAGAGGATGGGGCCAAACTCTTCTCTGTGGTGGCCAGTGATAGGACAAGGGGTAATGGGCATAAGTTGAACCACAGGAGGTTTCATCGTCATATGAGGAAGAACTTCTTTACAGTTTGGGTGATAGAGCACTGGAACAAGCTGTCCAGAGAGGTTGTGGAGTCTCCTTCTTTGGAGATATTCAAAACCCACCTGGATGTGATCCTGCTTGAGCAAGGGGGGTTGGGCTAGATGATCTCTGGAGGTACCTTCCAACCTTAACCATTCTATGATTCTGTGAAAGCTCCACTCCCCCATGGAAAAGCAAGCCTTATTAACTTCTGCTCTCTTTTTTACACCCAACTTGATTTTCTATTTATTTATTTACTTATTTATTTTTGTCTCATGGAAAATTGTATATAGTTAACTTATTTTTTTGCACGTTCTTATTTCAGCAAGGAAAACAGAAAAGCAAAATTTGACTGATTTTTTGTTTTTGTTCACTGATTTTTCAGATTGATGCTGCTATTGAAAACCAAACGCTAATTCAGTTTTTGTGACTATATGCTGGCCCTACACAAAATGGAAACTGAACCCTTTATTGGGAGAAAATTAAAACTTCCCTTTCAACGTTAAGGAAAACTTGTCTCTGGATCAATGTTCATGTTTCAGATATAACTCATTAGATGGAGATCATTTGCTTCCCTTTGCTAATAAGTACTGTTCTTGTAAAAGCTGGGTGTCATTCATGACTTTTCTTAGTTTGCTCATATCGTGGATCTAACTGCCTAGAAATAATGTGATGATTATACTTTCCCTAAAAATATATCTAAAAAAATATCATCTTAGTTCAGTTTATTAATGTTATTTTCACAGTGTTCTAAGATCTATAGAGGTTTTCCCTGAATTGTTTTTAAGCCAAGATACTAAAATACCTTTTTAAGGTCATTTTTGGTAACACTAAGAACAAGCTGATGAATCAAATTTAATATCTCTCTTATGCTGTGTATGCCATCTGTTTTTGTATACTTTGTGTGCTTAATTGGTTTCTTGAAGTAAGATCACTGTTCAGACATCTAGAAAGCAGAATCTTCTTACAACAGAACGTATTAAAACAGAGACTGCTATGGAGCTTTTCAAAAACTCCTTTTTGTTGACATGGATACATACTGTGGTTGGTTTTCATATTATTTTGAATTTATTATTAGCACAAAAAGGAAATTATTAAAATGGCCAGAAATTCAAGATGTTTTCTTTTCTCCTATTTCATCAGCTCTCTACTGCATCTTAACTTTAAGATAAATATGGTTAATATCCCTTTTAAAAAATGAGTAACTTATGAATCAAAAGCTGTGTAAGAGCTCTTGTTCATGTTTTCTACCAGTAGCCAATCTGAAGTACAGATAATTTTGCTATAAATGTTTTGGAAAACTTTCTGTATTGCTAGAAATACAATTTCTATTATGATGGAAGATGCATTGCAACTTCTCTATATTAAACCTAGAATGGAACGTTAGTTGGTGCCATGAGTGTGAATAAATATGTTGCCACATAAAATAAAGAGGAGCTTCAGGAAAGAAATGTATGCACAGTACAACTGCTTCAAAGAATGCAATTTACTACTGTACTGTCATAGTTATAAAATACAATTTTTTAATTATTATTTTAATCTCTTTACCTACAATCTAGTCAGCAAGGAAGGAATAGTACTTTGTTTATTTCCATTGCCACCTACAGCTAACTGTGAAGAGGGCTTTAACACAACCAAGCAAAGAAAAAAGCTCATCAGTGAGCATTAGGATCAAGTCCACAGTTTTTTGCTGCTTTTCCAGTCCCTAATTTAGGATTCTATTCTCTTTAATAGTGTAAAAATTTTTTTGTACAGTGACAAATCAGAAACCTTTTGGGAACATATGGTCTTCCAATGGTATGTTCAATAAAATAAAATAAAACTACATATCATTAACCATGCTAGGGCAGATATATGTGCAAAATCTGTGGACAGTGCAAGGAATTCAACATGCGAAATGGGATACTAAACGGTAAGTAAAAGAGTTCTGAGATATACTCATATGTAACATTATTTGAATAAAAGGGGATAAGACAAGGTGATGTGAGTGCTAATTCTCATAATCTGGAAATATTTTCCTTAAACTCTATCTGCCCCAACCTAGATAGCAGTTTTTCTGAAAAGATTTTTTTTAGTCATTCTGGTATTCTCAAACAAATCATCATAATGTGACTTATGTGACTTGTTATGGCTGATTTGATGTAAGGGGAGAAATGTTTTGAGATCATGTGGAATTGTTTCTTGATCAGCTACAGTTAAACACAAATGAATAGATTATCTATACCAGTAAACTCAGGAACTAATCAGATAACTCGTTTGTATGTAAAAGATATTTTATCTTGTATCTTTGCCTTAATATTTATGCTTTTGTTTTGTCATTAGAGGTATTATTTTGTTTTGTCATTAGGGGTATTATTCACAGGGCCTGTTGGTGTTTAATAAGCCCGTTATAATTGTAACTTTTTTTAATTGCTAAAGCAATATTACTATTTATAAGCAGTAAGACGGATTTATAAAAATCACTTTGTACTCCAATCTAAGTAGACTGCTGCAATATTGCTTGATATATTTTCTAGACCTATTGCCAAATATAAAGATTTCCAAATTAATATAGTTAAGTATATATAATTAATATAGTTAAGTATACTATTAGTATATAAAAAAGTAACAATAAATAAATAAATAAAAATCAAACCATTGCTGTTCCAAAGCAAACAAAAAACACTGAAGCAACAATGTCTTATTGTCTTATTTAAATTCCATATTCCTAAAAAGATGAACAAACTATGTGATATATGAAGTCAATGTTATCAGACAAAGCAATAGGAATTGTGATGAGGGTGTTTGGTCAGGCCCTAGAAAGAACAGTGGAGGCTCCTTGCATGGTATCTATGTTGAGTTGGAGCAGCCAATTCCCAACCATATTTCAGAGATCACTTCATTCCCTGCTTTGTGCCACTGTTATTTGATCTGACATTTCCAAAAGTAGCAAGGCCCTGGTCAGACTGGAAGCTTTCTTAGCTTTAGACGCACTAGAGCTTAGAAGCAAGGGATATCAGCACATATATCTTGGAATAGGCCTTATTTTCCTGTGCATGCTGGAAAGGCATCTGACATGCACTGACAGTACTGGGACTGCAAACAAAAGCATTCATCCCTGATTCATTTTAAAAATGTAAATGTATGGGAAAGTGTTCCTCTTTATTTTGAATAGAGAACTCATTTAAGAAGTTAGATCACAGAATCATCTAGGTTGGAAGAGACCTCCAAGATCACCTAGTTCAACCTCTGAGATCAGATCTTCCAGTTCTGACAGTGATGTACCCCTACTGCTGATTCTGACCTGACATATAAAGAAGAAACAGACATCTATGGCACTTGAAGACCTCATCTGGAATGCCTATATCCTGGTTTAGTGACAAACTGAAAGAACATTAGCAGGGATGAAGAACCATACGACAAGCTTCTGCTGTCCTAGCTGACTCTAGGACATTGTGCTTGTCTTCCTTTCAGCTCATGAGCTTCTTCAGTCTTGACTCTAGAGGCTTGTTCTAGCAGCAGGAATGCATGTTACCATCCCAGACTCTTCCCAGCACCGCCTAAATGCACTCCTCCAGACAGCAGAATCTCTGGCCTTGAATCACAGCCAGAGCTGGAAACTGGCAAACTTTCAGTGCTGATATTACTTTTATATCCTTCTGTTCACCCACTGGTCACACCTATAATAGATCCAAATAAAGTATTGACAGCAAAATATCTAGTGAGTTCTATTTCCTTTTTCCTTGATTGCCACAAACTCTAATTCTGGTTGGGGTATTCTGGACATAAGTGGTGAAAAAGATGTTGAATATTAACAATTGTTACAATATTTCATTATGGTGAAAAAGGTTTGTTGAAGATGGGGTACTTGAGTTTTGACTTTCAATTCATCTAATTTCCTGAAAAACTCATTCTGCAGAGGAAGCTCTTGCCTTCGTTTATTTTTATTCGAGTCATTATTGAGTCTAGACTCAAAAAGTTGTTAAAAAAAAAATAGCCTGCCTGGACCTTATGAAAACTTGTATTGCATTTGTCTGGTGGAAAAATATCCTTCTTTCATTAAAAGCATTTTAGCTTTTGAATGGTGCTATTGCCTCAACAATAGGAAGTACTAAGATGTTTCTCTCATCCTGCCATAGAATTACAGGATTTTTTTAAAGTACCACACTAATTGTGTGGTGCAGTCTGTTATGAGGAGATAAAAATGCAAAGCAAAGGGAAAACAAGTGAGTCTTTAATTTGACTTGAGAGATTGAAAAAGTGGCGACATTCCTGTCAAATTTGAGAAGGGAATTCTTCACTGAAAGTGATAACTGGCTGAATTAATAGCCATACAGTATTGTTTATTTGGACAACAGTAAGGAAAGAGAGAGGATTAACAAGAGATGATTCATCATGAATAATTTAACTGGCACATGAGAGGAAATACACATATTCACAGTCCAGTCTTATAGGACTTATTCATTCAACATTTTCACTGATATTAAGGAAATTTCTGTCTGTCTGTGAGAGTAAGAATTCTGGAGATTAGATTCTTTATTTCTTTCTTAGACTTCTACTTCTTTTATACCACTGTCGATTACTCTCTGTGGTCTCCCTAAATACTTTTTTTTTTTTTTTCCTTGCATACTCAGATTACCATTTTATTTTCTCAAGGTTCATTTTAGACTGAAACAACACAATACACTGTTATTTCTTCAGTAGCTCTGTGAACATTGTTAAGAACAGTATTCACTCAACCATCATACAGTGATAGAATACAATTTTTCTATTTAATTCCCTGAAAAGTTCCTTGGAACAGTGCACTGATTGTCTCACCTAAACATACTGGTGGATGGAGCAATCAGCTGGTCGTTGATTCGCCTGGCTTTGCTATTGCATTATGTTAGCAGAGAAACAGAAATGAGCAACAGCAAGAACCATTATCTTAGCTCTGTGTTTTAAAACGCATCCTATGAAGCCAGTGCAGCTTGTGGATTAAATTCTCACAACAGTAGCTGAAAGGAAATAAAGATTTAGGGAATTATAGAAGTTAAAATCATGCCTTAAAAAGATAGTAAAACCAAATTTTGGCCATCTCTGTCTACTATAATTAATTTGAATTTCCACAACTTTAAAACTATCACTGTGAAAGGATAATATAACCCTTAAGAGGTAAACTAGGGGCAGATGTTAGTAGTAGATTATAAAATGAAATAGAACATATTTTATTTAGATGTAAGAATACATTAAAGAAAACTGGGCATTTTTAATCCTGAATGCAAAATTTACAGTGCAAAATGTAGACACAGGTGAAGTAAAATGTTTTCCAAAGGAGGTTTAATTGTAATATAGCCAGTGTCACTGCCTCACAGGCAAGCTAGATTGTTAACAATAGTGACAATTTCAAAGGAGAAAAAATAGTTGAGCAAGTATACTACAATACTGATCATGCACTTCATTTTGATATCCAATGTAAAGATGGTCTGCCATTGTAAGTTGTTTTATTATTATTGTTATTAATAATAATAATAATTATTATTATTGTTAAGCACATGCAATTCAAGCTTCTCTGTAATCTTCCATTTGTTATGGGATTCTCTGTGGCACAAAATGATCAGGAAACTTTGATTCTAAGCTAGTGTGATGGAAATATTAAGAGATTTTATTTATTTATTTATTTATTTATTTATTTATTTATTTATTTATTTATTTATTGTATTCTTCTTTTTACCAGTGAAAAATACAGGTCACTTGATCTTTTCCATGGGATCTCTGAAAGTGAATAAAATAACTACTGCTTTCACATAGGCACAGTGAAAGAGAGGAAGCTATACTGTATTTCTTGCTATAAATTTTTAGTAAACTAATGGCCTGTGTTCTCACTCACTGTGAGAAGCAGCACCAATTTTGAAGGCCTTAGCAAGAGAAGGGAAATGATGTAAAATAAGGAGCATATGAATTATGCTTATTTTCACTACTAGTATGTATTAGTAGTAAAGAAACTGGTAAGAAGAGGAAATTCATTTCTGCTTCTTCTTTTAATACAAGGGCCTAGTTCACTCATACTCAGCATTTATTTATGGATACATAGAACTTATTATTAGTTAAATTGTATTTATCCCTATAACCTTCCACTCACAGGTGCCCAGTCTCTCTCTTTTTTTTTTTTTTTTTTTTTTTTTTTTTTTTTGGTTAATTCTGTTGTTTCTATTTTTTGGTTAAAGAGTTTTGTTTTGTTTTGTTTTGTTTTCTTTTGGTGGTGGTATTTTTTTGTTTTGTTTTGTTTTGTTTCATTGTTGCTGATGCTTTTCTTTTTTCTGTTGTTCTTTTGTTTTGTTTCTTTTTTGTTGTTGGGCTTTTTTGTTGGTGGTGGTTTTGGTTTTGAATACATCAATCATTTGGTGATACAAAGAATAAGGCAGTTGTTTCCTGGATTACAGTGTGGACTAGCCTTTTGATATTACTGCAAACCTACAGGGGAAAAAAAAAATAGAAAAAGAGGCATAGTGGATACCTTACTTACATGTTTGCCCTACCAAATCTGTCTTTTCCTCCCTCAGCTTTGCAATGTATGCCCCCTACAGACACATCTTTGGGATTCTCTTTTACTTTGGATTCACATATGTCCAGTCATTTCCTTACCAGTAATACTTCTTACCTTCAGGACAGCTGCTTGATCAGCAGCAGGCAGGACACAACTCCGGGAGCACTCAGGCTCCAATTCTTTCTTCTGAATGCTACTCAGGACTTCCTCCTTCTTCTGTTGAAATTGGATTATTATCAATTCCCCTCACCCCCAAATCATCTGACATATATCCCCGAACTTAGGCCTTTTTTTTTTTTCTTTTCAATTTCATCTGTTCAGTCACACTAGGTCTTTTCACCTCATCTGTACTTCAGATTCTCTATCTCTGACACCAACAGCCAAAATGGAGCTTCATTGCTAGCAGGCAAGAACCACAGAGAAACAGCTCCCCCAAATGGTGTGATAAACCTGAAAAATACATGCTCACATACTGAAACATACATATTTACCTCTATGTCTGCAAACATTAAGGCTAAAAATACAGCCTAATTCTCCAAGGTCCAATAGTTTGCATACTTGTGGGGTTATATTAACAATTCATAACCATAATGAAATGCAGAGCTCATACTCTGTTCTTTCAAAGTAAGGAAACTGCCACAAGTACTGAGTTTACTGCTTGTTAAGACTTGTTCATATGTAGCCAGGGGGGAGAGCATGAGAGACTCAAGCTGTATTTTTGGTTATAAACATACAGGAACTCTCAAGATTCTGGAGCCAAAAGTCTTTTGGCCCACGAAGAAAAAGTGCTTCAATGATGCTAGTCTCAGCATCATCTTACATTGTGGTCAAAACAGTTTTCAGAGGAGAGACCATACAGCACGTATGTAGTCACAGAACATCTAGTAATAACGCATGGAGGCAGTATTTAAGAGATAATAACATGCCTTGGAGCTCACCATGTCGTGCTTTGCCACCTTCTTATTTGAACTAGGGTAGAAATCTAGAAATTCCTATATTGCTTCTTTCCTTAAAGGGTTAAAAGGGCTAAATCCCAACAGCAAAGTCAGTGCTGTCTCTTGTAAAACTCACTTAGAGGAAACACTTTAGTGCTTGTTGCAGGAAGAATGGCCAAAAACACGACAGACACTAGTATGGTCAGATCATGCTCTCTCTTTATTACCCGAGTAGCCTGATTTTTATAGCAAATTTAACAACAGCAGATAGTGTCTCACACAAGATTATTGGTCAAAAGCGCTCAGACAATCAACTGCAAGAAAACAACCCCACCTGCAAGAAAATCACCCCCTTGTGATTAGCAGTCATGTAGATCTCGTCCTTGAAGCCAGCTGCTGGTAACAATATTTTTTAAATTCCTCAGTCAGGCTATGTGGGAACATTGCCATGGGAACTTCTCATAGTTGTCCTGGTAGCTTGATTTTCTCAGCTGCAGCAAGTCATGGCCTCCTTGCTGTTTCAAAAATCCCTCAACAAATGCTGCATGGGAAAATTTTACACAAGAAAAACGTGTTTTTCCTTTATATTGTACTATGATGTGGTTTTGCTATCTATGAGGCTTATATGTTACAAATATCTAGAGTTTTTATTTTAAAGGCTTAATAAAACTCTTTTTCAAGGCTGAAGATTGCATGTTTCATGATTCCTTGCTCCATTATTTCATGTTTTCTTGGAGAAAAGTAAGGCTGTTAGGCCAATAAATGTGAAAAGTCTGTTTGGACAGATATTCTGTTTCTCGCTTTGTTCTTTTATTCATTGTCAGTAGAGGAAAATAGCTAATAGCCCTGAACTTTTCAACCTCTGAAAGATGAAACTATGTGGTTCATGTAACTCTTCAGTACCTGAGTCATTCTTCTTTTCTTTGCTACCAGGGGCAGTCATTACAGCTCCTCCCCATCTCTTTCTGTCTTCGCTACATCTTTGTTAAACTGTCAAGGATGTTTGAAAGCAATATAGTTCTCCTTTTTTCTAACTTCAAAGTTTGCTAGTAGATTGATAACAGACTTCATATTGATCTCCTCTGTACCAACACAATTCTTACTTCTTTGTAAACACAACACAGGAGAATACAGTATAGTGACAGACAGTTAACCAATATATACTTCTTTTATCATTGTAATCAGGACTGGGGAACAGAAGTTATCTTTTTATGTCAGACATTTTAAGCAAAAGGATAACATTTTTAAATCTGCCAAAAGTCAAGCATTTTATTTATTTATTTATTTATTTTCAGATTCCTAAATAAACAGTGTGTTTCTCTGATTTATGGTAGCTGCAATTATTGTTCACTTAAATTTTCTATGTAGTTCTAGGGGCCTGATCCAAAATATTGAATTTTCATGAGATTAAGGTAAAATGCAAGGTAAGGCTGTCTGAATGTGTGCTCATCTTTGGATGCAGAAGTGAGATGGACAACTGGTGTAAAGATGACATTACTATGCTTTGGTTTTAGGCACTCAAGTCTGAGAGAATAAATTAAAAGTGAGGCAGATTCACAAGGTCATTGTAGAATATGTTAGATAAACTAGGTGCTTGAGCATAAAACTCAAGATATCTAATGCATAAGTCAGGCAGGAGCCATCTTCAAAGAGATGTCAGACAGACTCCATTGTTGGACTCCAGAGCTGGGTTTGGGGTGCTGGTCTGTGCTTGCCTGAACATGAGCCAGCAGTGCACCCAGGTGACCAAGAATGATCAGGGAGGCAACTGTTCCCCTGTGCTCAGCTCTAGTGAGGTCACACTGTGAGTACTCTGATCAGTTTTGGGCCCCTCACAACAAAAAAGGCATTGAGGCACTGGAGCATGTCCAGAGAAGGTCTACAAAGCTGTTGAAGGGTCTGGAATACAAGTCTTATGAGGAACAGCTGAAGGAGCTGTGATTGTTTAGTCTGGAGAAGAGGAGGCTCAGGGAGACCTTATTGCTCTCTACAACTACCTGAAAAGGAAATGCAGGGAGCTGGGAAAGGCCTCTTCTAGCAGATAACTAGTGATAGGACTAGAGGGAATGGCCTCAAGTTGCACTAGGGGAGGTTCAGGTTGGAAATTAGGAGACATTTCTTCTCAGAAAGAGCAGTCAGGCACTGGAATGGGTTGCCCAGGGAGGTGGTGGAGTCACCATCCCTGGGGGTGTTTAAGAAAAGTTTGGATGTGGTGTTTAGGGATGTGGTTTAGTAGGTAATTTAGTGGGTAGGGAGATGGTTGGACTAGATAGTCTTGGAGGTCTTTTCCAGCTTCAGTGATTCTATGACTTCTACTGCTTTCTCTGTTTTTGTTTCTCCTACATCCCCCTCCTGTTTTTGTTTCTCCTGTCATCCCCCTCCTTTTTTTATCTCTCAGGTCCCATTAATTTTGCACTATCTACATAAGAGTATAATTTCAGCAGGATAGCTAAAGAACATCATGTCCTCCTTCCCAAATGTCCCTGTGCTAATGGCCTAATAGTTAGGGCACTTTTCTGGGAATCATTCGTCATTAATCATAATCTCAACTGTAGAAACCTTAGAAGAAAAATCTCTCACTCCCTAAAGGTTCCAAACACTGAATTATTACAGAAAAGACAGTATCTCTTTCTCATGTATATTTCTTGTTTATATTTAATTCCACTAACCAACAAAATCTTCCGTGCTCAAGAAGGTATACTATGGTGTGGAAGGCAAGACCATAGATTTTTAAGTTCTATCAGCATCTCCTTAGTCTGATTTGGAAGGCATTTTCAGACCACGAATCAGATTCCACAATGAATAGATGCTGGGATATCTTTTGCCTTATATCTTGAACCTTTGTCTCTAGACTGAAGAGAGAAGACCTGGATTCAGTTCCCTTTTTGTACAGAAGCAGTACCATTCTGAACATCCTTCCATTTTTGCATTTCCCATTGGAGTAAAACACCTTTGTGACCCTAAAAGAAAGAGCAATGTAGGGAGAGATTTCAAGTCTTAAGATGAAGTATTTTTCTGGAGGAACTATTCATATTTCCAGCAACAGAATCTTAGGAAACTAGATTTGTAATGCTGTCATCCATACTTGGCAGATTAAGTTGTCTCAAGCAAATCCTTACCTTTGTGCCACAGCTACTCTGCTCTGTGTCCACTTACAAGCGGCTGTGCATAGTAACAAGTGCTATTCACAAGTAATTTGGACTCTTTGGCCACTGAAAGCTCAGGCTTTAGTAAAACAAAAATAAATAAAAAGAATAAATAAAAATTCAGATAAGGACAGATAAGGACCATTGTCTTTATAAGGCATTTTAAAGAGTATTTTTGACTGGTAATTTTGGGGGAGATTTAAAATTTCATCTCTTAATGTCAGAACATGTACAGCATTATATATGATTTAAAACAACCTCTTCCTAGAGGTTCCCTAGCTCTTCTAGTTCTTCTTTAACAAGAATAGATAAAGGTAGAATAATTTTATTTTATTTTATTTTATTTTATTTTTTGTTTGTTTTTTACTGTTTCTGAGTAGTTTCATATAGAAAAGGCTGTAGATTATTATTTTATCACAGACTTTTCCATATTCAAAGTATATTTATTTGATATATGTGAGCAGTGGAGATTCTTTCTCTTCCTTCTCTGGTTAGTTGTCATAAATTGTCCTTCGTCTAAACAGCAAGGACTTCTGGCTAGTTAAGAAAGACCTGGAATACTTGATAAACATTTACAAACATGCCTTTCTAGAGTTTTTTTTGGAATGGTCTCAGAAAATAGGAGTCCCCGAGTTGCTCAATAATTCTATAATAATTCGTGCAAACTGTGTTTGCATGACAAATGATTCAGTCATACTAAAAAAGGGATACTCAAGGCCATATAAGAATAGAAAGGTAGAAAGGACTGAGTCGGACATGTATGAATTACACTGATTCATGAATGCTAAGTTGCCCTTGGCAGCGTTACCTCAGCCAGCATTTATGCAGCTAATTAACTTTATGAAGGTAATTATTTTCACAAGGATGAACTGTTCTTGAACAATTCTTCCAATACTGGCCATGCAAGTTTTTTCTTCAGGCCTTGGCATAAAAATCTTTTCATTATACACACACATAGAGGGTTTTTTTTTTTTTTTTTTTTTTTTTTTTTTAACTGGGAGTGAGGTACAAACCTCATTTTTCTGAGGTGTTTTAAAGATTAAATTAGAAAATGTGAAGTACTTCATAAATTAGGTAAAGAACTTCACAATAACAATATACCCACTGTATATAATAATAACATAAATGGTAATAACAATAATTATTATGCCATATGCTGAGTAAAACCCAAGATTGGTGTACCCCAATAGCTTTTCTGGAGAAGCAAAAAGCAGTTTTTTTTTTTTTTGAAGAGTTGAAAACGGAGGATCAGAAAATTTCTTCCTTGTTTATCTTCCAGTTTGCAGCTATCACAGTGCTTCAGTGCCTAGTTGGCAGACTGAAGTGCTGTATTCCATATTGTTCTCTTTCTTCCTTATTGTCTCATGTTATGTTTGTCTTCTCTCCCCTTCTTCTTTGCAATGGGTTACAAGTAACTATTCCACAGTGGAGCAGTTTTATCAGGAAGAAAATAAAGTACGGGGGGGGGGGGGAGGGGGAGGGGGAGGAGATTAGAGCCTACTAAAGACACCTTTGTGGAAGATGTGTGTGTTAGTAAGGTTTTAGTAGCAGGAGGGCAGCAGGAGCGGCCTCTGTGAGCAGAGCCCAGAAGTTGTCCTATTGGATAGGGGCCAATTTCAGGCAGATGCAAAATGGACTCACCAAAGCTGACCCAATGAGTCACGCTGGCTGTGTGTCTTAGGAAAGGGAAAAAAACATTAATCAGGAACTGGGAGAGCGAGGAATGAAAAGACACCAACATTTTTCTGGGGAAGGTAAGAGGTGCTCCAGGTGTGGAGCAGTTCCCCTACGGCCTGCGGAGAGGCCCCTGGTGGAGCAGGCTGTCCCATGGTCGGAACTCCACCCATGGTCCCACGCTGCAGCCTGTGGAGAAGCCCTCAGTAGAGCAGGTGGATGTGGCCTGGAGGAGGCTGTGGCCCATGGAGAGCCCCCACAGGAGCAGGTCCTGGGCCAGAGCTGCAGCCCGTGGAGAGGAGCCCATGCAGGAACAAGGGGTCTGGGGGGAGCTGCCGCCCATGGGGGACCTGTGCTGTAGCAGTTTGCTCCTGACGGATGGACCTGATTGTGTGGACCCATATGGGAGCAGTTCTTGAATAGTTGCTGCCTATGAAGCCCACACAGGATCAGTTTTGGAAGGACAGCATCCATAGGAGGGACCCTATGCTGGAACAGAGGCAGACAGTGATCATGAAGGAGCGGTGAAGATGAAACGTCAGAAGCGTCAGGGACTGACCGCAACTCCTATTCCCCTATGCTGCTTGGGAAGAGGTTGTAAAAGAGGGTGGATAGGAGAAAGGTGTTTTTAGTTTGCTTTTAGTTTCTCACTGTTCTAGTCTGTTATCCGTAAGCAATTAATTACATTAATCTCCCTTATGCTGAATCTATTTTGCCCATGACGGGAATTGGTGAATGATCTCCCTGTCCTTATTTCAAGCCATGAGCTCTATTTTCATTGTATTTTCTCTCCCTGTTCTTTTAAGGAGGGGGAGTGAGAGACCACAGTGGTGGTGCTTAAATGCCAATCAATTTTAAACCACCACAGCATGTGAAGAAATTTCTTCATGTGGAAAAGGTAACTTAAGTCAGTCTTCCTGATATCCCTCTCCCTATATCTTGCCACTGGGTAATTACAAAACAAACAAACAAACAAACAAACAAAAACAAACAGAAATTCACTTATGCAAAAGGAAAGCTATCTTTGGGATGTTTATTAACATCAAACAAATTCATGGAAGGCATGTATTAAAAATAATGCTTATTTTTGCATTAATTCTTTCTTGGGAATCAGCTACTTGCTGAATGGTTTATGCTGAATGGCTGAAGTCTGAGTCAGTAGTCGATGTCAATATTTTGCAGCAAAGCTAAATGTAGCATGTTGTAGTGCCCATGGTGGTTAGGCTTGGCCTTAGGTAAAGCGACAATGAAGTGGGAGTTTTCCACGTTGTATCTTAAACGCTGGTCATTAATTTCTGATTTCCTTCCTATTTAAATAAGCAATGTGAACATACATGTCTCCAGATGTTACTTTGAGGCATTTGATGGGCAACTAGTATCTTAAATTACAGGCCAATTACACATCAGAGATCTACAGTCACGGTATATTTTGAACAGAATGGAAATCAGAGAGATGTGATCCTTCTGCCCAAATACACATGATGAAATGCTTCCTGTCACTTTGCACTGAGGTAGGGGAAAGAAAAGTAAAATAAAATAAATAAAATAAAATAAAATAAAATAAAATAAAATAAAATAAAATAAAATAAAATAAAATAAAATAAAATAAAATAAAATAAAATAAAGAGTTCAAAAACCTCTTCACAGCAAATAAAACCATTACTTTGCTAGAAACAGTCACCATACCACTATTGAAGAGGTGAGTTTATTGGTATGTCACAGCATTCATTCTTTTATACTTCTTCTATTAAAACATTCATTCATCTTCTCTGATTAGAAATTAATTTCTAGAATTTCCTTGAAAGCTTTCCCTTCTTCTCATTGATTATTAATTAACTTGTGAAATTCCAAGCAGGCGAGATTTTCTGCATAACATCATATATTGTCATAACAATAGATCTGACCAAACCTCAGTTATTTTCTTGTATAGATTGTCTGAACTTCTTGAACACCATTGTATAGTAATTTGTAAATCTACCTATAAGCCTACAGTTTAGAAGAAGTAAGGCCTGAGGCCTATTATGATATGTAATAAAACCTGAATAATTTGAATCACTTCTAAGAAAGTAATGAAATGTATAAATTCTTTATAAATGTATAAAGCTTTATAACTCAGAAAAAAACTGGAAGCCTATAAATTCACTCTGGCTAATAGATACCATGGTTTTTATTTGCAGTGTATTGTAGAAACATCCATGTTCTTATAAAGCTAGCTGTTAATAAAGATTATTCTAGTAATAAAGAAGAGTGGTACTTTTCTACATATCTGCAGAATGACGGTCCAGGAAGCAGAACTGGAAATGTACAAAGACACATCACTAAAGAGAACATAGAAATAGCAAACTGCATGGCTATTTCAGGGGGGCTGTAATTTTTAAGTTAAGCTATTCTCCAGTTACAATGCCTATTTGTAAAGCTCACAGTAAACCTGAGTATGCTGATTCCTTTCCAACCCACCAGAACCAAAATGACTCTGGACTGTTCCAGATTTAACCACCAGCAGCAGAGTAAAGATGGAATATTTGTAAGCAAGCAACCTCTATATTTATATTCAGTGAACCACTGTTCTGAATGTAAAGGTCTACTCTTTGATTGAAGATCTACTCTGGGGTTTATTCTAAGTTAGCAAATTTCTTTGTTAACCAACTACAGAATATTTCATGTCTTCCTGAACAGAAAAGTAAAATCCCACGTGTACAATATTTAAAGTTGAGTCTTAAAAGATCAGACTGTGCAGGACAACCAGAAGACAAGTCCTCTTTGTACTTGTTTTAGTAGATACAATGTTAATAAAGATTTCTGTGAGAACATTAGAAAACACATGACAAAGAAATGGCCATATTTGACAAAAAAAAAGTACAAGGAAGAGTAGCTACCTCATGAGCAGAGAAAAACAACAAATGTGTTTATATTTTTTTTTAGTGAAATGATGAGGAGATGTCCCAATCTGGATATTTTTATTCCAATTTATTCCCTGTCCTCTTCAGGTGCACAGTACCGAAAGAATAATAATATGAGAACATTCTTTTCTCAAGTTTCAGACTCAGACATCTGAATTTATTTAGTCTGATTAAAAAGTTTGTCAATTTTTTTTAATATATAAAACGGCCTGATGCCCCCCCACTCTATTTAGAATTTGTCCATGTGAACTTGCTTAGCAAACTGATCTCGTTTATAGATAAGCCTGAATGTGCTCTTGTGAGCTCCCAAAATAGTTTTAACCTTATGAATTCTAAAATGCTAAATACCCTCTGGAAGCCACATAGCTGTTATTAATTGAGAGGATGAAAGAGGGAGAATCACTGTATAATATATCTTACACACTGTTTTAATAATAGATAGTAGTTTCTCATTGATTTTTAATGGGAATATTAAAAGACAGGCTTATCTTATGCTTGTTCCTAGTCTAATATTTCTCTGTGTGTTGAACGTTGTAGTCACCATGCTACTGATGCTGTGTTCTCAGAACGTGTATGCAAAGCTTACTCAAATAAGTAAATAAATAAAAAGAAGGGTTGGTGAAGTATTATACAGTCATAGAATCATAGAATCATCTAGGTTGGAAAAGGCACTTAAGATCATCAAGTCCAACCATCACCTAACCCTACCAAGTCCACCACTAAAACATGTCCCTGAGCGTTACATCCCTGTACCTTTTAAATACCTCCAAGGATGGTGACTCCACTTCCCTGGGCAACACGTTCCAATGCCTAAACCACCTCTTCCATGAAGAAATTCTTCCTGACATCTAATCTAAATCTTCCCTTGCACAACTTGAAGATATTTCCTTGTGTTCTACTACTTGTCATCTGAGAAAAGAGACTGACCCCCAGCTCTTCACACCTTCCTTTCAGGTAGCTGTAGAGAGCAATAAGGTCTCCCCTCAACCTCCTTTTCTCCAGACTAAACAACCCCAATTCCCTCAGCTACTCTTCATGTGTGTGTGTGTGTGTGAGTGTGTTTTGTTTGTTTGTTTGTTTGTTTTTCTAGTCCCTTAGCCAGCTTTGTTTCTCTTCTCTGAATATGTTCCAGCAACTCAATGTCTTTCTTGTAGTGAAGTTGTTGTGGTTTAGCCCCAGCAGGCAGCTAAGCACCACACAGCTTCTTCACTCACTTGTCAGTGGGATGAGGGAGAGAATTAAAAAACAAACAAACAAACAAACAAAACAAACAACAACTTGTGGGTTGAGATAAAAGATGTTTTTATAAGACAAAAAAGGAAGGAATAATAATAACAATAACAATAATAATAATATTTTGTATATAAAACAAGTGATGTGCAATGCAGTTGCTTACTACCCACTGACCAATGCACAGCCGATCTCCAATCAGTAGCCCAGTAGCCACTCCCATCCTAACCCACCCAACTAAGAGAGAGCGGTTGTGGTGGAGCTCAGCTGCCCACCTGAGTAAAACCACCACATTTCCCTCAGTTCTTATTGTTCCACATGATGTCATATGTTATGGAACATATCTTTGGCCAATTCAGGTCAGCTGCCCTGGTTCTGTTCCCTCACAGCTTCTTGTGCATCCCTAGCCTCACTGTTGGCAGGGCAGGAGAAGCTGAAAGTCCTTGACGCAGTGTAAGCACTGCTCTGCATCAAGTGAATCCAAAACATGGCAACATACCAGCCACTATGAAGAAAATGAACTCTATCTCAGCTGAAACAAGGACAGAAGGCCCCCAAACTGCACACGGTACTCGAGGTGCAGTCTTATTAGTGCCATGTACAATGGGACAATCACTTCTCTGGTTCTGCTGGCTACACTATTTCTGATGCAGGCCATGATGTCATTGGCTGTTGTGGCCACCTGGGCATACTGCTGGCTCATGTTCATCTGGCTGTTGACCAGTATTCCCAGGTTCTTTACTGCAAGGCAACTTTCCACCCACTCTCCTCCAAGCCTGTATCACTGCATGGGGTTGTATAAAAGTCCTTCACTTTTACTAGAGTAGCCAGAGAACATATCTCCCAACCTTTCTGACTGAAGAATGACAATTTAGAGAAACTTGCACATTACAGATAAAATGGAGACACCTTTAATTCTTTGATTTAAACAGGGATATTGCAAGCCAGAACTACTGAAGGGTCATACATCTAGCTCCCTTTTCCTGTGCATTGCCACTAGAAATGCACAGCTCAAAAGCTAGCTGTCCTACATGATAGAAAACTCCCTGACAGGGTGGAAGGCAGAAATGGGTCTTCCAAAATGTCAGTAGTGTCAGCAGGATCCTTTTGGTTGATTTTCATCCCTGTGTTTAGTGATGACAATTTGTTGTTTTCTTTCAATATTTAAATTAGAAGAAATTTATTTCAGTAATAATACTTTGTAAGTTAAAAATGCAAGTGCCCAGTGGTGGTAAAGAAACTTCAGTGTCTTGTATGTAGATAGTGCCTTATACCAGAAACCAAACTTTTGTGTTTTGTGACTTGATGTCACTTTAATTTCCCAACAGAGAAGTATCTCTACCATTAAACTTCCTAGTCTTTCCTGAAAGGTGGAAATGTGGGCTAAATAATGGCATATAATACAATGTAAAGGAATCCATTTATTTTATTTAAAGATGAGGGAAGTTTTTGTTTGCTTTTCAGCAAACATTTTTTTTTCAGTTTGCTTTTTTTTTGGGGAAAAAAATCATATATAGTAATTTACAAAGTATTTTCTCTTGTGGGATTTCCTTAATGGAAAGCTAATCTATTATCCCCAGCAGTAGTTCCCTGAAGAAACAAGTGTATGGGGAAGGTAGTAAACCAGTCCAAGATCTCACAATGTTAGCTTTCTTCATCATTCTAGAGGATTTAAAAATGACTCATGTTTTCCTAGTGTGGAAGTTGAGGGACATGGAAGAAATATTCAGAATTGCCTCAGATATATTCTTACTTGCAATAAGACACCAAAGCCTTCATTGAAGTAAGGTGGTTTTCTGATAGCTAAATTCAGGATTGCTATTCTAATATACCTCTGTTCAGCAAAGTTTTTGTCTTAGATTAGAGAATTAGACTGTTCATGCAGGACACAGTAGACCCTAGCTACAAAGACGTCTGCTGGATCTGTTCAAGTCCTTCAGTGGGCCTTACTGTCCCTGTCCAGCCACCACTGGGACCTTCCACCCCTGCCCATGGCCCAGCAGCTCCATTTCAGGCCAGCCTGGGGCCTCAGTGATGCTGTGGGTGTGCCTGACTCCAGCCCCATCTGTCTGACTGGATGTTCAACTCTTGGACTGACCCTGGGACATGTCATAATTTCCTCTGCCCTGCCTCCAGGACTGTCTCCTGGGCAGACCTTGGACTTGCAGCGCATCCTAACTTTCAGAACTGCCTTTGTCCCCATCTCCTTTGCTCCTGACTGGATCCCAGACTGGATCTGCTCACCAGATCCAGGCCCTGTGGAAATCTACCTGTCATTGAGGGCAAGACTGTCTCTGGGATCACCCTAAACTCCTGTGACTCCTGTCCTCTGGGAGCAGCTGGATCTTGCTGCACCTTGGAAGAACCAAACCTAAATGTTATTCTGTAGCTTCTACCCTGAGTGCCCCATGCTGGATTTTTACTGTGTGGGTTTATGCATCTGCAATCCCACCTGCTAAAGCTGTACCTCTGTACAAAAATAAACTTAAGTTTCATTAGACCAGAGAAATTATTGGTGTGGAAAGATCTGAGCTTCAGCCTTTGTTCTTAAGTTCATTTGTGTGTTTTACATGCAATGGTCATGAATAAAATGGATTAACAGTCTTTTATGTATAGTATGATATTGGTAGCTTCCTCCATTTCAAGGGGAGTATTTAATAAACCAGAAAGTCATGTTCTCATTTCCTTACTTTCCTTATCCTTTTCACTTTCTCTATCCCGGTTAATTTTGATTTCTTTTCTGTAGAGAATCAACAAGATGAGAGATGAACACTCCCTGCTGTTGCAAATAAACTATCTTGTTGATTATTGCATTTGCCAGGGAGGTGAGAGATGAGAGTTTGTATTCCCTGAGACAGAAACCAGCATCGACCCTAGGTCTCTCCTGTTCTGGGGAAATGACTTAGCCATTGAGGTATTTTATAAAAAGAAGAAACTGGATATGGCATCATCACTGACAGTGCTTTGTTTCTGTGAAACAATTAGTGCCAGAACTAAGAAAGCCTGATTTTCTATGGATTTATTTCTTTTCTGCTGATTGACTATGCAGTCTATGAAAATGCAATCTCTGATTGAAGCTTTTCCTTTGATTGGGACATGTATATTAAAGCATGGTAAAAAATAAGAAGTAGAGTTTATCTTGAAATCTTTTCCCTCAGTTATGACATTTCCAGAGTTTCTAGCCATCTGATGTTTAGTTTCTTAAAGCAAGAAAAGTTGAGGGACACAGGTGGCAAGGTACAGACTGAATATGCATTAATAAATAAAATGTGCAAGGTATTATTGTCTGGCCCTGAGATCAAAAAACATGGAAGAGTTCACATTATTGTATTTTTCAACTTTTTTTTCTCATCAGAACAGGATGAGCTTGTCCATACTTCACAGGATTGTTGAGGTTGTAAGAGACTTCTGGACATCACCTGCTCCATCCCCTGCTCAAGCACGGACACCCAGAGCAGGCTGCCCAGGACCATGTCCAGAAAGTTCTGGAAGATCTCCAAGGAGAGAGACTCAACAATCTCTCTGAGCAATCTCCATCACCCTCACAGTAAAGTGTTTCTTGATGTGCAGACGGAACCTCATTGTTTCCAGTTTTTGCCCATTGCCTCTTGCTGTACCCAGTGGTACCCAGTAGTACTGGGTACCACTGAAACAAACATGGTTCCATCCTCCTTGTACTCTGATGAGTCTGCACATTGGTGAGATCCCTCTGAGCCTTCTCTTCTCCAAGGTGAATAGTTCCATCTCTCTCAGCCTCTGAGAGGAGAGGTGATCCAGTTCCTTCATCATCTTTGTGCCCTTTTGTCAGACTGTCCAATATGTGCATGTCTGTCTTGTACTGGGGAGCCCAGAACCGGACACTGTACTCGAGGTGTGACCTCTCCAGTGCTGAGTAGAGGGGAAGGATCATCTCCCTGGACTTGCTGGCAATACTTTGCCTGATGCAGCCCAAGATGCTATTAGACTTTCTGAGGCAAGTCACATTGCTGGCTCATTCAAAATGTTGTCCACCAGAGCCTCCAGAACCCTTTCTGAAAAGGTGCTTTCTAGCTGAGTGGCTGGAAAATGAAAATTATACTATAATCTGTAATGATAAACACATTCATTCACCACTGTGAAGCCATTGTTCTTTTTCAGTAATAGCCATTGTGAAGAGAATAAACATATTTGGGCCCCTCGCTACAGGAAGTTCATCGAGGTGCTCAAGTGAGTCCAGAGAAGGGCTACAAAGCTGGTGAAGGGTCTGGAGAACAAGTCTTACGAGGAGCGGCTGAGGGAGCTGGGATTGTTCAGCCTGGTGAGGAGGAGGCTTGTGGGCGAACTTATCGCACTCTACAGGTACCTTAAAGGAGGCTGTAGTGAGGTGGGGGTTGTTCTATACTCCCACATGCCTGGTGATAGGACAAGGGGGAATGGGCTAAAGTTGCACCATGGGAGGTTTAGGTTGGATGTTATGAAGAACTTCTTTACCTCCAACATCCCACATTCTTTGCCACAAGGTGTGTGATATTGATGGTGCGGTTTTCTTCTTCCTGTTCAGTTATCAATCAGTTTAGACTTATTTTTAATGTGTTCTTAAAAAGTCTGTTTGGCCTTGATTTCTTTTTTATTTGTCCTGCAGGTTTGTTACACAGAGACTACTCATTTTCTCATTTTTGTTAGACCTCTGTCAAACATGGTTAGACTGTACAATTACAGAATAGGTGTCATGTTATAATGTGGATGCCAGGTTTGCAGTCACAGCAGAAACAGACCCATGTCTGCACATGGCAATTATCAGTAAGTCCTGAGGTCTGAGTTGTTAAATCACCATGAAGCCAGAAGCCTGCTACTACTTTTTATTGACTGGGTTACCCGGCTCTTTAGTTAGCAGGCAGATTTTTTATTTATTAATTTTTACCTCCACTTGGGTGCATTATTCACCCCAGACAGTGCAAAGGAGTCTAACACAGAGTTTGGGATTCCAGCAAAAGCTCAGGGTATAAATATTGGGTATGCAGCACTTATGTTCCATTTGGTGTCAATCCATCTCTCAAGAGCTTTAAGAAATTACCCGTTTACCCACATTTGTAGATTAATACAAGAAGGCACAGATTCACACCTGATTTTTTTCACCATTTCTTTCACAAGGAACAGTACTAGATGACATATTTAACAAGAAAAAATCAGTACACCAGACAAGTTCAGCTCTCAGATTTCTCTGAAATAAATGGTCCTGATTCTGTACTGAATTGCAGAGGTGTGATTCATATTATGTTTGCTGGAACTTCTCTCAAATAAATGAAAAATGAATCATAGCTACAGTTGTTGTATGGTAATATCTTTATGCATTCAGTGTTCCATGATACAAAGAAAATTCATAGATCTTTAATTATGACACATTTATATTGTCAATATGTTCAATAGTTATATTATTTTAACCATCTTTCTTAAATTCCTCTTTACATCACACTGAACATTGTTTATGTATGGATTATATAGCTTGGTGCAACAGTTACAAAAATATTTTAGCTATAACAAAACATGAGACAAAATGACAAGTCCAGCACAATAATAATATCATATGTCAACATACATCTATGACCTACTTATAAATCTACAATTTAAACACTGTGACTTCAAAGAACTGAATCATCTTATGTTACCACTTTGAATCTTCTAAATTGCATTTCCAAAAAAGTTAAAACTCAAAGTGCTTTCTCAGTATTTTTATTTATTTTGATTTTGTTTTTTTTTTTTTTTCAGTACATGTAATGTATGCTTACTTCACACAGAGTGTAAGGGATCATGACTGTGGAAGAAACAGGTTATGTGCTTTGAATATATATTCTATAATATATATTATATTGGCATATAATACATTCTTTATTGGCATATAATACATTCTCAATAGTCCAAAAATCCCTATGTAGAATCCAGCATATTTTGTCATTCAGATTTTTTCAAGGTTAGCCGAAGTCTGAGATTTGTGTATCTAAAACTCGTTTTCACTGTTAGAACAGTGGGGTTTCACTGTATAACACTAGGTATAACAGTAGGGTACAGGTCTGAATCAATATTAATATTAGCAGCATTTCCAAAAAAAAACTTTTTTAGCAGTCATATTTTTATGGACTCCTAAATTTTCCTTTTATCTAAAGTTTCCATAGTAAATGTGACTGCTTTCATGGAAAACACTGACAGATAAAAACATGAATAACTCAAAGTAAGATAATTTACTGATATCTCCTAATGTAGAGTTAAATGTAAAATTAAATGTAAAAAAGTGTGAATCCAGATGAAAATGTAGCAGCTGATGAATTTAATCAATTTTCTTTTGTGAAAATAATATACCATCGGAGACTGAAAATTTCTGTAGAACAGTAGCAACAGAAGGTGTCTCAGTGGTTGCATTTGCACAGGTGGCTTTAAAATATGCTCTATGTCAACTATGTAAAACCTCAATGTGCTTTCATTGAAGTTGATGGCAAAATTCCCATTGACTTCAGTGGGGGCAAGAACAAAGTTTTTACTATGTCTTCAGAGTAATTAATCTGCTCTTGAGTTCTTATGGAATATAAGTATGCAGTCTACTACTAGAAAATGTCATATAATTAGTGTTTAGAAAAACACTTGCATAAGTAGATCTTAATCAAATTCTGCTAATTTGAAAAATATCGATAGTCCTTGTTTCTCTTTGTACAGTTATGTTTCATAAGCTTCTATTGACTGTATGAGTCATATTAGTTTAGGAGCTATTTTTGTTATTGTTAATATTATGAAAATATAGCTTAAATTGAATAATTAAATAAATTAGGTCTGGGGTTCCTGAGTCTATTAAAAGAGAAGACACACAATTAGACATCATTAAAGAAATTGAATCAATGATAAAATGTAAATTGCAAATTTGGATTGCATACATATTTTCTAAACTTAGATGTAACTCTTGATTTACTGATCAAACCACTGAACAAAAGAGTGTTAGCAACAGTTATTGAAACTGTAGTGAATTTGTAGCTACAAGAGTAACTACATTTTTTTTTTCCTGTGGCTTAATCCGATGGGATTGTTCTATTGTGAGTATCTTTAATTATTTTTCTGTCATTACATTAAGCAAGTAGCTAAATGTTTTTGCATATTTTACATAATCTTCCTTATTACTGGTCATATCAAAGGGATCATCTATTTTTTGAGCCATTTTTATAAAGAAGTACACATTTTTTAATGATTTATGTTTATACAATTTTTGTTCTTAACCATTGTTAAGAACACCTTAACCATCTTAACTGGCAGAGGAGCTGGCCAAGCCACTATCCATCATTTATCAGAAAGTCCTGGCTATCGGGGGAGGTCCCAGTTGACTGGCGGCTAGCAAATGTGACGCCCATCTACAAGAAGGGCCGGAGGACTGACCCGGGAAACTACAGGCCTGTCAGTTTGACCTCAGTGCCAGGGAAGCTCATGGAGCAGATCCTCCTGAGAGTCATCACGCAGCACTTGCAGGGCAAGCAGGTGATCAGGCCCAGACAGCATGGGTTTATGAAAGGCAGGTCCTGCTTGACGAACCTGATCTCCTTCTATGACAAAGTGACGCGCTGGGTGGATGAGGGAAAGGCTGTGGATGTGGTCTACCTTGACTTCAGCAAAGCTTTTGACACCGTCTCCCACAGCATTCTCCTCAAGAAACTGGCTGCCCTAGGCTTGGACTGGCGCACGCTTCGTTGGGTTAGAAACTGGCTGGATAGCCGAGCGCAAAGAGTTGTGGTGAATGGAGCCAAGTCCAGTTGGAGGCCAGTCACTAGTGGCGTCCCCCAGGGCTCGGTGCTGGGGTCGGTCCTCTTTAATATCTTCATCGATGATCTGGACGAGGACATTGAGTGCACCCTCAGTAAGTTTGCAGATGACACCAAGCTATGCGCATGTGTCGATCTGCTTGAGGGTAGGAAAGCTCTGCAAAAGGATCTGGATAGGCTGCACTGATGGGCTGAGGTCAACTGCATGAAGTTCAACAAGGCCAAGTGCCGGGTCCTGCACCTGGGGCGCAATAACCCCAAGCAGAGCTATAGGCTGGGAGAGGAATGGTTGGAGAGCTGCCAGGCAGAGAAGGACCTGGGAGTGATGGAGGATAGTCAGCTGAATATGAGCCAGCAGTGTGCTCAGGTGGCCAAGAAGGCCAACGGCATCCTGGCTTGTATCAGGAACAGTGTGACCAGCAGGGCTAGGGAGGTGATCGTCCCCCTGTACTCAGCTCTGGTGAGGCCGCACCTCGAGTACTGTGTTCAGTTTTGGGCCCCTCGCTACAGGAAGGACATCGAGGTGCTCAAACAAGTCCAGAGAAGGGCGACGAAGCTGGTGAGGGGCCTGGAGAACAAGTCCTATGAGGAGCGACTGAGGGAGCTGGGCTTGTTCAGCCTGGAGAAAAGGAGGCTCAGGGGCGACCTTATCGCTCTCTACAGGTACCTCAAGGGAGGCTGTAGCGAGGTGGGGGTTGGTCTGTTCTCCCAGGTGCCTGGTGACAGGACGAGGGGGAATGGGCTTAAGTTGAGCCAGGGGAGTTTTAGGTTAGATGTTAGGATGAACTTCTTCACTGAAAGGGTTGTGAGGCATTGGAACAGGCTGCCCAGGGAAGTGGTGGAGTCACCATCCCTGGAAGTCTTCAAAAGACGTTTAGATGTAGAGCTTAGGGATATGGTTTAGTGGGGACTGCTAGCGTTAGGTCAGAGGTTGGACTCGATGATCTTGAGGTCTCTTCCAACCTAGAAATTCTGTGATTCTGTGATTCTGTGATTGTGTCAAGTGCTATGGGACTTAAATTATGAGTTGTAAGTATGAAAATCAAATTTGTTCTTTAGTTATAATCATGGTGCAGAAGAGTTTCAGGGTTCTATCTGTATACACACTAGTATGTCATTAATTTATTGAAGTCCAATAAGATGTTGGTCATTCATCTACACAGATTATGTAATTATGCAATTATGAAACCAGTTACCTGGTTTCAGGTTGTTCCATTGTCTCAAGCCACGTTGCAATGAGGTCACCCCAGAGCCTTCTCTTCTGTAGGCTGAACAACCTAGCTCTCTCAGCCTTTCTTCATAGACAGGTGCACCAGCCCCTTGACTATCTTTGTGTCCCTCCTCTGGACCCGCTCTAAGAGATCAAAATCCTTCTTGTGCTGGGGGCTCCAGACCTGGAAACAGGACTCCAAGTGGGTCCTTTGTAGTCAATAGAAACTCTTTCTGCATAAATGGTCACATTGGACAGTCTTTTGTATGTAGATGTTTAAGAGTTTTTAGGCATGCATTTTAGGTGTATCAATAGCAATGATTGCATTGGGCTGATTGCTTAGGACATCAGGAGATCTGATTCTCCATACAAACTTTACAATATGACAAATCCCAGTAAATTAAGTTTTATTGTTTTTCAACAAACACTCTGAGTATCTGTGCAACAACACTATTGTAAGTTAGTCATGTAGTAACAGACATCTGACAATATTTAAGGTGCTTGAAAGCATCCTGTCTGGCTTCCATCTGCTTCTCTAGAGGACATCCTTTCCTCCATGTGTCACATCATATCTGCCTGTCCCATGTTAATGTCTCAGTTCATAAGTTGTCCATTATGGCATTATCTAATTGTTTAGGCAACAATACAGAGATCTTAATGCTTACTTTACACCGGTGAATTGTTCTCTAGGCTCTGTTGACTGCATTGTCTATGTGCAGACCTCAAAATTTAAGTATAGTAAAGACCACTTCTCATGTCCCGTTAAACTGCTCTTTCATGTTCCATTGACTCTTGCTTTGGTATCTGTTGATTATCATTAACTGAAGTTATATATCTGCATTTAGAAACATTATTTTCAACTGAATTCTATCCTTGATGGCTGGAACATAGTGAATCAGAATCTACAAGGAGGAACTGTATTACATCTGATGACGTTCAATGTAACAGAAAAAAAAAAAAAAAAAAAGGATTTTGAGATCTGGCTTAAAATTGAAGAGAAAAGACTACTAAAATAGTTTTGCATACTTAACACCAAGAACAACTAATTGTTAGAAGAGTTTATTTTGAGAGGTCTTTAAATGAGAATGAAATATCTTTCCTGAAGGAAAAAAAAAAAAAAAAAAAAAGTCTTATTTTAAATCTTCACTAATTAATCATTTTGCTTACAACAGTTTACTGCAGCAGATTTTCTTCATGCATTTTTTCTGCCAAGGTTAGTTGTTTAGCTTATTTAAAGAAAGATTTTTATTGTTGCTAATTTTATTTTATTTTATTTTATTTTATTTTATTTTATTTTATTTTATTTTATTTTATTTTATTTTATTTTATGAAGATGCTGAAAACCTTTTGCTTTTTAAACTAAATAGAAGGGAAAATAGTCTTGTCAATCTGGATAATGGTTCTGCATATTGATCAAACATATTCCTTATTAGATTTTTGAGACAGAAGATTACAGTTTAATATCTGTCTAATGATTATTCTCATGGCAATCTAAGCAATGATAATTACACTGTGATTAACATTGTGATTGAGATCTGTGTCAGTTTCTTTCTTTTTCTCAGATGTTTTTGATGAGTTATCTTTATGGCTGAGGTACTGGTACAAATCGCTGGTACAGATTTATCATATCTTAAATATCTTGTACTTTATGATTAAATGCCAGAATTTTTATACAGCATTAAGGAATGTGAACAAGAATGTTCTGCCTCTGCTTGACATTTCCATAAAGTTTGTCCTTTTTTTGGTCCTGTCTAATCTTCCATGTCTATTACCCTGGAATTTTAATAGTACCTGTAGGTTGCTTCTGAACCATTCTCAAGTGTACTCTTTCTCCATGACCAAATTTCTCAGCATCCTCTGAGGAACACTGTATTCACCATAAATGAATAAATGTTCCTGAAAAATGCATATTAGACCTTTATTGGGGTCTATTTGGAGAAAAAGTCTGATAATGTTCTTAAGTACTTAAAGCAGGGCATTGGTGGACTTTGTATGCTGATGCAGCCAAATAGTTCTTTGCAACCATTGAATTTGAAAGGCTGCTAAAACTTCAAGCTTGCCAAACTTTGGCCTGGAAAACACCATCCCTAGAAGCCCAAATTTCATCACTGCATTTCTGTCCAGAATGGGCTGTGGATGAGAAAGGGCATTTGGATCCTTCTGACTGCCCATCTAGACCTAGAATATAGAACATACCTACCCAGAAGTAGGTATTTTCTTTATCAGTTTAAAAAGTTAAGACCATTGGGTCTATCATGCTTCAAGCTATTTTAGTTAGAGATGGAGGAAGAGATGTATCATCTTTTTGTTTGTTTGTTTGTTTGTTTTCTGTGGATTCTTTATTACTATGTAGAAAATAACCAAGAACCAGAAATATGAAGGAGAAAAAAAGAAAAATGAGGGCATCTATTCAGCAGTAGTTAGGTGTGTCCTAGATTATAGTTTATATTTCAGGGCTGCTTATGCATTTTATAAACAGTCACTAGATAAACAGCAGAAAGAAAACCAGAGGCAGGGACTTAAACTCACCATTTCATCTCACTTGAAATATATAATGTAATTGTTTCAGAACCAGGATCTTGCCTCCAGGGTTTCTTCTTGTGACATTAATTTTGTATCTTTTTTTTGCATGGAGACATAATCTGAAGAAAATGGAGCACCTCTCTGACTCTTATAGTCCACCCTGATTAGTCCATTGCTTTAATATTAATTACCCCAAAGATTTAAAACTGTGGTCTTGAATCTTCTTGGAGAGAGTGATGACCTCAGCTTCTAAATACAATTACAGCTGGAATATTGTACAGCATTTGGGATGTTTGGCAATTCTGTTCATAAAAAATTGAACTTGGAGTTTTTAAGAAAAGATCACCTCACCTTCCCTCAAAAGAAGCATTGCTTTTACAATGTGTATTGCGAGAAAAGTATTACTGCATGCTTCTAAGTCAAGAAGTTAATCTCGAGAAAGTTGTGTAATTTTGGTACACTTCTGTAATCACTATCACATGCTGGATAAAATAGTGATGTAGGAAGCTTGATGCTCTGTATGCTTTTCTTGGATTTATTTATTGCACTGAACTGTAGACAGATCTTATTTCTTTAATTCTGGGGCTTAATATAATAATAATAATAATAATAAAAATAGTATCTGATTCATAGGCTTCTAAGTCAGTGAAGAAATACACTCTAAAACGTCTTCAGACAATCTCAACATCGAGATGGTTGATTAAGAATTGTAAGTACAGTAAGCCTATAGTAACATACATTTCATACGAACCTTTTCCTGAATCAGAATATCTTTATAAGGTTAATGTTATCTGCAGGAAAATAGGTAACATTTATTCTCATATTCTTTTTATGATTTTTATTTTTTTCATCTCTCTAGATGTTATTTTGAGGCAACCAGGATGTAGATGACAACTTGATTCTGTTCTATCAGTTTTTACAGCTTTCTTTCATGACCTGTAATTTGATTTAGCAATAGAAAATGTTTTGAGTAGTCTCTTTTTACTTGCTGAAAAAACAATTTGTCAGCAGGTTGAAAGTTAGGATCCTACACTTGCTCATTCCAGCTTTGTGTGAATTGACTTTATCGCACTTGGAGTTTGAAGTTAATGCATGGTTATCCAAGATATATACTGATTAGTATGTGCAATTTTCACAATCAAATTCTAAATGCCTTTCCAAATTGTTTCTTTTTAAAGTGTAACTTACAGTTGAATTTAGTTGCAAAAACTGCATCTGTTTCGCAGATTCTACAATCAGGTAAATAATGCTTCACAGTTACATAGAGGAAACGTGGCTACATCAATATATAACGATCACTTTGATTGACTAAAATGTAATGTAATACAAAAAGCAGCACTGTAATAGAAAAGAAGTCAACATGGATTACTTATGAAATTCCCTTCTGTTTTCAACTATTTTATAAGATCTTTAAATTTCACAACATTTCTCTTAAATCATTTTAAAGAAAGAAACGGGAGAGTATTTTTCCTTTCACTTTTGATACATGGACTATTTTCTTCAAATATTTACTGTTCTTTCTGCTTTACTTCACATTTCCTACTTTCTACTAATTTGTATATCAAGTATCCACTGCAATCTGTTTTCACTACCATATGTGTCACTAAATTTCAGATTAAGAAACATGGGTTTTCTTCTTGGGTCAGCCATTGTACTCCTTTATGTCTTTGGACAATTGCCTTAACCACATCATTAGTGAATTATCTCCTATTGCATGTCTTTTTGTTATAACTGAAATTGTTGCCATTTATCTCTACAACAATTGTAGCCACTCATTGTCACGAAGGAAAAAATAATGAGAAATGGACATATATGAGGTAGTTTAAGGAAGAGAAAAAGGTTTGAATGCACACATCTAAACAAAAGAAAGTTGACAGAAACCACAAAAGGTCAATGCCTGGGTGTGCAGGTCCAGGGTTTTTTTATTGTTTGATTTTTGGTGTTTGTTGTTGTTGTTTTGCTATGCATTTGGAGTAGAAGCTGAATGTCCAAGGATAGTTTGGCCTGTCTATGCAGTTACCCAGAAGCAACATTATTATGAAAGTATGTGTGCATGTTTTTACTGTGAATTCCATGCATTTCTGCCCTCTAATTCTCTAATTTGATCGTCAACTTTGAATAAATAGTAAAATGAAAATAGCTTATATCTAATTAGTTACTCCTTTGGGTAATAGAATCTCACTGGAACAGGTGTGGTCCCCTACTATGTATGCATGTGGTAACATGCTCATCACACTGGAAGCCTCTAATCACTAATGTTTTACAATTAATGAGCAAGATTCAAGTGAGAGTTGAATCCAGGAAAACATCATCTATCCTTTTCCCAACTCTGGATTTAATGGGTCTTAAACTGATTTCATATACAACAGAATACATCACTGTGTGGAGGTAAAGGTCCTGATTCTTCTGACCACATTCTCACTAACGTATGTTTTTAAATGAAATTCCAGTATTAAAATTATTGATCAAAGGTAGCAAAATTGTAATTTTAACCCCCAGTTAAAAAAAATTACCTGAAATATCATGGAGAATGGGAAATCCATTGCTGCTATTCTGCTAAATCTGCTATTCATTCACTTTTAGTTGACTCAAATACCCTTCTACCTCCAATCGTTATTGGTTTTTGTCATCACATGTTTAAGAAAAATTCTCCTAGATTCAATGCACCAAATGGCCTATGATGAACATAAAATAAAATATAAATAATTGATATATATATATATTATTTTTAATTTTTATGATTTTATTGTGAAAATTGCATTTATTCATAAATATTTTGAGTATTATATCCCTATGGTTATGACTTATTCTATTCTTATGACCATAGAAATCAGTAAGAACATTTTCAGAGGCTTCAGTGGTAAAACATTAATCTGCTTCTCTTCCTTGGTTTCTGTAGACCTTTTTCTGTCAACTCTGAAAATACCTACTATTTAAGAAACCCCATAAGTGGATTTCTCTTTATTTAGATTTTACCTCAGATATACATTCCTTAATTTCCTAATATGTGGTTTATTTTATATATAGTTCATTTTTCTTGTGTGCACACAAGATTCACCGGTGGATTTCCAAAATGCCTAGACAAAGTCATAGTTAGTCAGCAGCTCTTCAGCAAGAGGAAATCAAGTAGGGTTCTGGTGTTCAGATTATGGCATTCAACTGTCATAGCTGTCATATGGCATTCAACTGCAATAACCATGTTGGTTATTTTAGAAGCAAGGAAGGACTGATGAAACTTAAGATAATGAATGACTCAAATCATGTCCAGAATCCCTCTGTTCCACTTTGGAAAGATTTAGATTTAGGAAGTCACTGCATACTGGATGTAAAAAAACCCAGAGCTTCCCTCTCCATCAACTCTTAAGATATCTTTTCTGAAGTGAGAGACTCTTTCTTCACAGATTGCAAAATTGTGAGGTGTGGTCTATTCCTATTCTACTGAAACACTTCTCATGCTAACACCCCAGAATAAACATAACAATGTAGCTGTATTTTTTCTAAATGCTATGCTTTGGTTAATGCTAGCATTAACCAAAAAGCATTTAATGAAATGGGGAAATGCAGAACAACAAAACATGAAACAAGCAAACAAACACAGAACAAGTTAAACAATATATAAAAATATATATTATATACTATAGATAGATACTATAGATGCTATAGATACTATATAAAAATACAGTATCTGTTAGCTAGATATCTATTTCTATCCAGCTATATAAAAGCTGCTGAAATTATAGATTAGAAAGACATTCCTCAGCATTTTTGAGTAATGCAAAACAGAAATATTAATAAAAACAATAACAGCAGTTAGAATCTGGCCTCCTATTATTCCCAGAGCTATTTTAACTTATGTTTAGGAAGCATTTGAGAATTTTTATTAACAGACTTTAGATTCCTAAAGGTTTAGATTGCCAATTCATTATATTAAGACAGTGATAAAACAGAATGGTTCCTGGCTTCAGATTAATGTTTTGGGAATTCAGATCAGAGAAATGGGCAAGGTTGAGGAGCAATTATTTGATTTGTTATATGGATACTAGCTAATGGCAGAAGTAATGCAGGAAACTTTCCCCACAATTCTGTACAAAAGTAAAAAGTTATACAACTCTCTATGTAGACTCATTTCAGCAGGGTGCCTTTAAATTCTGACAAAGTTCGTTTTGTTAGCTTTGAATACCGTCTCTTAGGACAGTTTGGTTTTGGCTAGCAACAATATATGATCTCTCTTGCCAGAGCATTCAATTTCCCCTCAAATTAATTTAAATCTTCCCTTGTAATTTAAAATTTTTATTTGTCATTGTCAATGTAAGATCAATTATTTCTGGCTCTGCCCTCAATTTGGCTGCAAGAATCATTCTCTTGGTACTGTTTAAAATCTTGTTAGGAATTTTAGGAAGGGAGACTGAAGCAATCTAATGATAATTATTTTTGTCATTGTCAGCTTGAGTAATCATGTAGCATTTTTATTGAAGTCTGATAATAGCGCTGTTTTCTAGAGGAATATGGGTTGTATAAACTAAAAACATAAAATGTGAATTGGTTACAAGTCTCTAAATAAATACGGGATGTGAATTAACATATGTGGAAGTTCTACTTTGCGGGCAGGAGACTTAATTTTCATATCTTTGTTTTGTATCTCCTGAATATCAGAACCTCATCTTCTAATTTATTTTCTTTTTTTTTTTTCTTTTTTTTTTCCTTCTTTTTTTTTTTTTTTTTTTTCCCAGATTGAGTTTTCTTAATCATTTTCTTTCTTTCTCAGAATTTTTAATGCCATTGTAGTACATCATATTTTCATAACTATTTAGCAAGTGTTCTGATAACTCCAGTACTCACTCTTGTCCACCCTTCAAACTCCATAATGTTGACGACCATATTCACTGCAGATTTACTACTCCCTTTGTCAGATACTTTTCTTGAATATGGTTATGAGCACAACCATATATGCTAACTTAATAAATTATGGGCAGTATTATTATGATTGCAGAATAAAATTTACGCTTAAATAATCTCAGACATATAACCAAACACAAGCTATGTACTAACTTGTACTAACACTCACTTGTACTAACAACCATACTAAAGAAAAGGTCAATGATTTCATTCTTTTCCATATGGAATAAATAAATAAATAAATAAATAAAAAGTTAACATTGATGTATTCCTTGCTCAGTGGGGACCAAAGTCTGTCAGCAAGTGCAGTTCTCCTGTAAACCCCACAAGTTTCCAATATTGCAAGATAAGGTCCCTGTGGTAAACAAGTTTACTGGTTGTTAATAAGCAGATTTTCAATGCTGAAAAACTAATGAGTTTACACATTAACAATTAATAATACCTTTCCATACCTATCCATAGATAGATAGATAGATAGATAGATAGATAGATAGATAGATAGATAGATAGATAGGAAGAAGAGGATAATAAAACAGTAACTTGTTCTGTATCATCAGGCCCATCTGGTTTTAAAACTGTTCAAATAGTCTCAAAAGGATTTCAGTCTAACTAATGGAATCATCAAAGAGGCTCACCCTAAGAACTCAAGATCTATCCAAACTGAGGACTTGAAGGTCATACTCTTGTGGCATTGCTACATGAGAAGAAAGAGATTCCTTCTTAGTCCTTCTTTGGTGACAGGACTAAGTTTAAATTGCATCTCTTGTCTCAGTTCTCTCACAGATTTCTTCCAGTAAGCTTAAATAAGATAATCACACAAGGATTTAATGTTATTTTCCCACTTTTTCCATCAGTCTCCTAATTTGGCAGAGGAATTTTCTTCCCTGTGAAGATTTGTAATATATGTATAACAAATTCAGAGTAGAGAAGAGAAACTTCCTAACAAGCATGAGTAATGAGAGGGACAGATACTCATAATCTCTAGGTCTGGCCATTTTGCTCTAGTTTGGCACAAATCCTGTGTGATTTAAATTCTTGGCACATATATTCCCTTTACGTGGAAGTGCTGCTAACTCAGCAGTGTGCTTCTCTCCAATCAGTATTGAGCTGAGTGTGATTGTGGTTTAGGCATTCTGATAATTGTCTGGCTGGAAAGAAACTAAAACAGGTACTGCAATTTTCATTTAAATACATAAATGCTGGAGGACAATCAAAGGTCCTTTGCCAAGACTCCCTCTTTCAGAACTTTAAAGTAGATTTTTCTCCGTGATAGACTGACAGAAAATGGACTTTTTAAAAAGCCTTCTGGAAAAATGAAACCATTTAGATAAAAGTTAATTCTTCACGAGGTCATTCATGCACCTCAGACAGTGTGAGAAAGAAAAAAGAGACTATTAGTGTTCAGAAAACAAACTCTGTGGGCTAGGCTTTTGTGTAAGGTACAAGAGACTGTGGCATTAAAGGGGACTTACCAGAGTCCAGTGCTTGCCTGTTTCAGAGCTTTGCCAAGGACTTCACTGAGAGTTTCACAGCTGTCAGTTGTCAGTTTCACAGATATAACAGAATTGGAATTGCCATTGATAAACTTACTGCAGTAGCACTAAGATATGCTAACAGTGCTAACAAAATGCTATCCTGGATATTCCTCGCCAAAGGGTGAAGGTACGGATCTTACCAAGAAGGCATCCCTGTCTTAGTGAAGAAGAAAAGGCACAGCCTCTTCAGGTTTCTAGGTTTCCAATTTCTTCTACCCCCCTGCCCCCAGCTTTTATTTTTCCTTCATTCTAACTTCATTTTTTTTTCTTTTTTCTTTTTTCTTTTTTTTTTTTTTTTTTCCTTTCTTCTTCTGCTCTAAATTTAAACTAGCTCCTAACACTCTATATCCTAACCTTATCTATTCCCTTCATGGGGTGATGTTTAGCATGATTTGGAGGAAGAATTGAGTACTATAGTCCTATATATTTACAAAGTAAGCTCATTATCATATTCAAGGATGTGAACTTTGATAGGAACTTTAATATTCATTTTAAACATAACGAAGCAAAAGGTTTCACTTGGGCACCGCAGTCCTCAAGATTCTGTTCTGCTGTCAAAACAGGACTGTCCCATCAATATAAGGCTTCTTCCTCTCATCCTCCTCTCGTACCAAGCTTATGGACCTCCATCCACAGATTTTGTATAATTTTTGATAAATGAAAACAACCTGTTCAGTTCTCCTTTGCCCAAGGCTCATGCTTCTCAGAACAAATCTGACTGTTCTCCACAGAGACAAAGACAGAAAGAATTTGATGGGCATGCCAAGGGTAAGGAAGTCTGTAATATCATATCAAAATATTTTTCTGAGAACAAAGATTGGTAGGTAAAAATGTAGCCCTGCTACATGATGACTATGCTCTCATCACTTGTAACAGGCCACAGAACCAGGAATAAGGCTTGCCATGTGTTTTCTGCAGATGCATTGGCTTACCAGGAGTTTTGTTTTAACTTCTTCAGGTATAACAGATATTTTCTAATGGGCGGGTTGCTCTTGGCTGAGTTTTAATTTTGCTTATATTAGTACAATTTTGTGATACTATTTGATATATTTTTATAGTGTCTGTTCTGTGTAGAATGAAATATTATGCATAGAATGCAACATTTGTGACTCTAGAACAATGATTTAGTGTAGAAGACTACAGGCATGGTATGATAGTGGGGGTACAAGACATAGTGTTGGGGAGTAAAATGATAAGAGACATACAGATGACACTGGAGACCCTCGTGATATAAAAAACACACCTACAATCAGTTGAAGAAATAGAGATCTGGGAACAGCATAAAGCATTTTAGGGGTAACAAACAGAACAAAGAACAAATATCCAACATTCTTAAGACAGGCCATATTTAGTAAATTTAGATGTAACATGGAGGTGTGGGCCAATGAAGAAAGAGAATCATTAAATATGGAAGGAAATTTATTTTAAAAGCTCCATTTCTTTTTTATTCCTTCTTCCCCCTTTCTCCCCCCTCTCCCCCCAAAACAGAAAACAAACAAACAAACAAACAAAAAACGTCATGCTCCTCCTGGCAAGGAGCTTGAGAAACTTATAGCTCACGCTTCTCCTCATGCCTGAAACTGCAACCTTCGGATGTACTCAGAAGCATCAGAAGTGTGAACATAACAGAGAGAAAGGAGTAGGTACTGTAGGTACTAGGAAAAGTGAGTGTAAATGCATTATTCAGGAGACTTTCCACAATACTCTTCTTTCCTTCATCTTCTTTTTCTTTAATAATAAAATCTGTAGTAATAATAATACTTTGACTAGACCATTAGACCAAGATTTCACTTACACTAACAATATATCTTGGCTTTACATATAAGATGTGTTTCATTTTGGCTCGAGATGATGGTTTGAATGTAACCTCAGTAAACAATCTGAGTCAATGTTAGCACCTGGGATGAAATCTTTAACAGTAAAAACGGTAGGTTAAAATACTTCAGTCAGTGGGATCTCTGATTCTTGAAAGGTGCTAATATAAATAGTTACGAGTAAGAGATCATTTTTAGAGTATTACAGGGTGTGTTATATATCAGCATATGTCATGTTTATCAAGGGGAACTCCAAGGCACCTGCAAGACATCACATTATTCTGTTTTCAGAAAAGCAGTACAACATACTGTTTCAACAAGACTGAACATTTAATTACTCTGTTTTGAGCAATATGTATAGTACTAAGTGGTAGCTCATTATCCTAATGCAAGCCCTAGCTCACTGTCACTTCTTCCTTTTCTCTCACAGACAAATAATAAAACAGGTAAGTTAATGCAATATAATGAGCAAAATATGCATTACTGACAAAAATGTTTGAACATTCAAACAGAATATGAGGAACAGAGCTAAAAAACAAGAGAAACATTGCAGAAATATAAACACGGTTGCAAGAAAGCAAACTTCTAGCAGGCCACAAATGTAAAACATTTTTGTTTTACAGCCCAACATGAGATAATAGCCCAACATGAGATAATAGCTCTTGGAATTTTTTGAAAGAAGAAAGGGAAATAGAATGGAGCTTATAGAGCACTGCTCTCTTAGAGAGCTTATTCTGTGACTGTGCCTGAAATGTTCTGCACTGTTGTTTGTTTAGTCCTAGAAGGAGAATATGTCACTACCTATTTCTCTGTTGTTCTTTTTTGTAGGATGACATATTTCAGAAGAAGAATATTCCTGAGACCTGCAGGGTTCAATTATGTTCAGCATTAGCTAGGCTAGAAATAATGCTGCTGCCCAACACAAAACTTTTATGAGAGAGTTATATTGTTAACTGTCAAAACAATCTGCTGAAGTAAATGGAGATATACCATCAACCTCTTTAGAAACCCTGAACAATGTGAATTACAATGCTGTCTACTGAAAAGCATTCCATTATGTTAATCTTTATTATTAATATTTTATTTTTTGTCTTGAATAGTATTTTCCCATGTTCAGATTTCTTGCTGTTATCTCCTTATCACAGTTTCCTACCATGGGGAACAAATGCAATTTGACATAATGTGAAGTATTTAGAACATGGTTGGTGAAAACACCAAACTACTCGGAGCTGTTTTTTTTTTTAGTTAAGCCATCTTTTGCTGACTGTCTAATGTTTATTTCTTGGTTTTATGTTTTGTTTCTAATGATCTTGTTTATTTAATTACTCTGTTTACAATATTGCTGTTTAGTCTATGCTTGAGGCATTCATAACTAAAACTAAGATTCCTTCATAATCATTTAAATCACCATATACATCCTCGTCATAACACAGGTCTATAGGATCACAAACGAGTTAACTGACTTAGATAACCTGCTGGTAGTTTTTCTGCCAACCACAATAAGGTGTACTAACTCATCAGCCCTCAAGGTAGGAAAGAAGTGAAGAATGCTGTGACTAATGGAATTTAATAGATTTATATCTAACCCCAGTCTTCGGCTTCTCTGTCATCTTGTCTTCTCCCAAGCCCTCATGTCAGAGATGCTGCTTCTTGTTACATCTGTCACACTGGGCTCCTTGGCCTCTTCATAGTGGCTGTCACTGAAAGGACACACTATCAAACATGTTGAGAAAGGTTTTATTTCTGTTGCACAGCTCAGTGATTTAGCAGTTTTGGCAATGTGACATGGCTGAATCAGCTCTGCCACTGGTGTTAGGAGTATCTGACTATTTGACAATTGGTTGAAAAGGTTATGCTACATCAAAAGGGAATTCAGGTAGTTAAGTAGCACCCCTCACAGTGAAGTGGTGTGAAAATACCAAACAATGTTAGTGCATTTCAATAGACATTTTTATCAAGCTGAATACAGTAACCCTTCCAGGGAAGCTTCCTTTTCAAATACTAATTGACCTCCTCAACAGGGCAGGGCAGGGGGAAATAAGATGATAAAGCTCCTGAGTCAAGATAAAGATAGGGCCATCACTTACAAATTACTGTAACAGACAAGACAGACTTGACATAGAAAGAATTAATTTAAGTTACTTCAAATTAAAATAGAGTTGTATGGTGAGCAACAAAGACACAAAATAACTCCCCTCCCAACTCCCATTTTTTCCCAGACTCAACCTCACTCCTTGATTCCCAGTTCCTCTATCTTTCCATTGCTCCCCCATCCAGCAGATCAGGGGGATGAGGAATAAGAGTTGTGGTCAGTCTATAACAATTCATCTCTGCCATTCCTTCCTCCTCACACTTTTCCCCTGCTCCAGCATTGGAGGACAGGCTAGAGTCCTTAAGAAAAAGAAAAGAAAATGAAAAAAAAAAGCTCCAGTGTGGGCTGAGCTACATGGGCTGCAATTCCTTCAGGGCATGCTCATCTGCTCCAGTGCTCTCCAAGAGCTGCAAGGGAGTCTCTTCTCCAGTGTCTGGAGCACTTCCTCTCTATCCTTCTCTGACCTTGGTGCTCACAGGGCTGTTTCTTACTTTTTTTTTTTTTTTTTTACTTTTTTTTTTTTTTTTTCCCTCACTTCTCACTGCCTCTGTAGTGTTTTGCACTTTCCTAAATATGTTTTCTGCAAGGTGACACCAGTTTGTCTACATAGTTCAGCTGTGGTAGGGCTGTTGGAGCTGACTGGAACTGGTTGTGTTTGGCCTGGGGGCCTAACCACAGAGGCATGCCCCCCATTGCCAAGAGCTGGACATGGACATGCACCATAAGGTACCATACTCACTGGTATGTTTCTGGTATACTGCAATATTATACTTTGAAAAATATGTTTGTACTCACATGAGATCTATATAATCATCACAAAATGGCTACCTGAGGCCAGGAACTCCAAAATCAAGAGTGATTCCTAAAATACTTTTCTCAAGTGAGCTTTGGTTGAATTGCAGTCTGTGCTACTTAGAAGAAAAGGTGGTTCAAACTTTGCTGGAAAGGTAATAAAATATTAGAAAGTGCATTATCTGCAACCAGAATATATTCAACTTTCATTCGTGTTGGTCTCTGGAGATGCATAAGATCACCAGCAAACTGAAAGTTGAAGGGTTTTTTAATTGCTTATTGTCAGTTCATAGAGGTAGTATTCCAAACCAGGAATTTTAAGTTGTCCATCTTTCCTTTGTTTCCTAAATTACATGCATATACATGAGAAGGGAACAGAGTCAAACTGAGTTTAGAAGCTACAATAATGATAAAATCTACCTCAACTTATATACCATAAATTTATTTTTTTTAATAATTATTATTTTGTTTGTTTGTTTGTTTTCAGTTTTTCAACACTTGGCAGAGAATCCTGTCTGTTATGTTACAGTTTCAGCCCAGTTCTCTCTTGGTGTGCTAATGGTGAGCTAATATATCTTTTCTTTCTCTAGTCGTAATGAATCTTTTTGATGTACTGTAACACAGTTGAAAGCAAGTTCTAGCTCCCAGCTAGTGTCTTCTGGCATAAGTAAATTTAGTCAGCATAAACAGGTCTTAAAATAAACTTTTGACCTAAAAAGGGGGAAATTTCTGGTGGGTGCATTGTTTGTTTTTTTTGTTGGTTTTCAGGGGTGGGAGTGGTACTAAAACAAAAGTTGCTTACTATATTTCAGTCATCAAAAATAAATAAATAAATAAATAAATAAATAGCTGAGAGACAAATGAAAGCAATAACTAATAACTAAAACATGAATTTTCAGAGATAGATCAAATTCCCCAGATCTCTGGAAACAAGTGCTATTCTCTCTGCTGCACTTATCTCTCCTGCGGTTCAAAGCTCAGAGCTATCGAATCCCCATGGAAATATGTTGGTCTTACTGTTCAATCAGGCTTCCTAACTTCTGAGAAAAAAAAAATAAAAATAGGAGAAGTTGAAATAGTGTCCCAACTAATATCATAACGCTGAAATCCATAGTTTGGAAAGAGCATTTCAAACACAGAATCCAGAGTTTTGTATGCTAGTACCTAGCTGTTTGAGTAACACTGAAGTGAACCCTCTGGAGACATCAAAAGGATAAAGGTTCCTAAGGCGAATCATTTATATATAATTTAAAATGAAACTGACATGTTAATTAAATAATTTCTAAATCTTTTTGTTTCCTTTAGTCTGTTGTTAAACAACTTCATAAATAATGGGAAACTTAAATTAAGTGCAAGAATAAGAATCAAATTTATCTGTTTATTTCTTGGTGGGTTTTGGTCAAATTCTTATAAAATTACATTCCCAGTACATGCTAGTTCAGGAAACTTACAAACAATAGGCAGCAAATCGTAAAAAGTAACTTAGAGAAAGAAAGGCTCATATTTTAGTACATTTTCCAAAATTGAATGAGAAGTGTTGTTTGCTTTTTTAAGAGTTGTTTGAGTAATACAAAAAAAAGTAATCCAATTGTTTGATAAATATTGTGTTGACAGGTTCAGTATTAATGTACATATGCTTTATCAAAAACAGCAAGTATCTAGGGCATAAAGGAAAAAAAAATAAAGCTCAACAGGATCATAGCCTAAAATTCTGTGAAAGCCCAAGTGAAGATTCGATTATTCATAAACAATTCATAAACAATTTAATTTCAGCAAAAGCTGGTGTTTCACTTTCAATGCATGTTCTGCTAGACCAAGTCAAAGCTGTAAACAATAGCCTTTCAATATTTCAACATGTAGAACTCCCAAAGATAAACACATTAGTGCTAAATACAAACCTCTCATTGGCAAGGTCATTTGCAGTCTCTTTTCTATTGCAAGCACAGTGCTAATAATGAAAATACTGTCTTCCAAAATCAGTTTTTGGAAATTTGACATTTCACTGAAGATGATATTGGAATAATCTAAGTTGTTGTCATTAAAATTCAACATATTTCTTTAGATCAAAAAATAAATTTTGCAAAGGAATCTTTTAGGATATGTTGATTGTTTCATAGAATTTTGGCAAATCTGCAGTTTCATGGGGGTGATTTCCCAACAACTGGTATGACAGTCTTTCATAATTAAGCACACCTAGATTCACATAGTAAATATTTTTTTGTTTTGTTTTGGTTTGGTTTGGTCTTCCACCAATTTGAATGCTTTCTGTCTCATTCTTGGAGGAAAATAAGCAAGATCCCTTGGATCTGTTTATTGCACATGTAAATACTGGTGCATTTATGTTTATAATGCCCTGAATAGAAGTAATACAGAATAGCCTGTATTTTTCTTTATGTGTAAGAAATGACAGAGAATTTATAGACATATGTTCCAGATTGCACAAGCATAATTGCTAGAATGTACAACTGTAAGTAGCATCAGTCATGGAAGAAACTGCTTGAATGTAAATGATTTTTTTTTTTTTAAAAAAGGAAGAAAATACATATTATTTGTGAAAGGTTTTATGCTCCACTAGATGATTAGATTAGTTCCCCTTGAAACCAGTCTTCTAGTCAGGATATTACTTGCTAATACATGTTTTAAAAACTGGCATTAAAGTTAAGTGCTGTCCTTTCAGTAATTTTGACAATAAAAGAGAAAAAGACAGCATCCGTAAAATGTTCATATGTTCTGTTGTGCACTCAAGAATATATGTTACACAAGAAAAATAACCATTTGATTTTCTTTATGGTGAAAGGAGAATGTGTACTATTACTACATTCAGAAGTACCTGAGAAATCCAGGTACTTGTAAATCCATTATAAATCCAAACTATAGATTATAAATCCAAAATAGAGATCCAAATTAAAGATCCAGCTTTTCAAGTTAATATTTTTTCTTAGCTGAAATATCATGAAAGTTTACTAAACTTTCTTATTTTAAGTCTATTGGTCTCTAATGGGTGGAGGATAAGTAAAGAGAAAGTATTTAGTGAGATACATTTGATAAGCAGTGTTTTATGTACTTGCAAAATGTTTCTTTTGGCAGTATTCAGTGAAACTTTCAGTGGATGTAAACAAAAAATCATGCAAGATGAAGAGTAGGGCATCCTCTTTTGCAATAAATACTGTTTATTCCTTGTGGAATATGTTTCATTGCCTATAGATAAGTGGGTCATCATGCCAGAATGTTGCGTTTCTCAAAAAATATAGCTTAAAGGCAAGCCATCAACAGTACTATTTGATTTGTTGCTTGCCTAGCCATTGAGTTAGAATCTACATTACTTCACATACAAACTTAATATTCATATTCACTTTTTTGATAACTTCTTGAGTTTTACCTAAAAAGCCTACCTAACAAGTATAATTTTCCACCTAAATTTTCTGCTGACTAGAAATAATCACGCAATTTCATGTAATTTCACTAAGTGAGCTACTATATGCACTTTGCTTTTTTATTTTATTCTCTACTGGAAACCCTATTTTACTGATACCTCCTGAGAGTTTTCTGTAAGAAAAATGATTACCCCGTTCCTACAAAAGTAAGAAAATTTCATAATTACATGTACATTCACAGCTGTCATTATAGAACTACAGTTAAGCTCTGTTGTTAATGTTTATTGTTTTTCATTGACATTTTTTTTTTTCTGTGACTACATTGAAAATTTACCTTACATAACCATTTTGTCATGGTACTCCTCTTTTGGTTTAGCAATATGTACATAAGTGTATATATACATATATATATAGTTTGCTTCCAGTATATATTTCTCTCTTGACAAAATACAGTGTAAATAATTTATAGCCACAATTTATTTCAAGATAGAAATATGCTGATAAAAAGTACTGAGATTGCCTTCTATCCAGGGAAAAGGAATATAGTTCCCAGTGTTGTAATAAACTGCATATTTTGTTAGGATAGATATTTTATTGATTTATTTTTCACTTGTGCATTCTAAGTTTTCTATAATTCAAATCCTGATCATTATTTTTGATATAATAGCTTAAGTTACCAGAGGAGGAAATTAATTTTTCTTACTCTTATCTTTGCTGTGAGCTGTCCTTAAATGTGAGTAAAACGTCTGTACTAACTGTGTAGCGATCCTCCATTCATGCTGAGTTAGCGAAGAGAAACAGGGTATCTGTTCAGACATCAGACTTCCTGATGCCCTTCTCAAAAGGAAATAGGTACATACATATACATATTTTATGTGTATGTAATATACACACTCATATATAATACGCATATATATAATGTTTGTGTGTGTATGTGTGTATAATACATATATATATATACACATATATATATATGTATATATACACACAGAAAATCACCTGCTTGATATTGACCTCCACATGCTAAATCCCTCTGCAGGCAGACCTTAAGAGCCATTTATCTCTGACAAGCCCCTGGTGACAACTTTCCTGGAGGGGAGAAAGAAACATTTAGCAATATGGGATGTTGCTTCCTCGGCAATTAGCAATCCCCTAGGCAGACTGGTTCAGCTTTCTCCCTCAGAGATTCCTGGGCATGGTGACCTGCCTTCCCAGCCCCAGCAATTGCTAGCCCTGGAGGTATCCAAGCCAATGGCTGCCTTCCAGGCAGACATGAGCAGATACATACCTGTCTGAGAAATATTCCCTTGTGGGTGATTTGTCTACAATGCTGTTCTTAACAGTTACACACCAAGAATTCCTTGAAAGACATTCCCTTCCTATTTTGTTTAATAAATTGTGCTATTAACAGCTATGATTGAATAATCACAATTGAATAAAGTACAAGTAAGAAATATATGTGCAATCTTAAACTTCAAATATTCTGGGAATACAAAAATACTAAAACTGCATTTAAAAATATCAAACCTGAATACTTACTGCCCTACATAGGATTTACACTTGTATATAAACAATTAATTTTAGTGAAAAACGATGATTTCCTATAGATTTAAAGAGTATCAGAGACACCATCTCAATTATATTTTACTAACTTGACTTGAATTATCATTCAGAAATGAAGTCAAAGTAGTAATGGAATAATATGTTTTCCAGTGGTTAGCTGAAAAGAAATAAAGCATATATGCAATGGAAATCATATTTTTTCAGCATGCATAAAAATATAATATATAAAGAAATATCTTTGAAAAATAAAGTTGTACATATTTAATTGCTGATCAGAGACGTTTGGGTCAAAGATACATTACAAAAGAAGAGAGGTAGTACTAGAGAGAAGAGAATTGTATTCTAGCTGGTATCATATTCTGCCTTGCAAAAGAATGTGTTGTAAAGGTAAAGCACCATTTATGCCCTTTAGTCTCAATAAGAAAAAAAATAATAATATAATTGTATATTTGGATTCAATTATGGAAGCGTCATAACATCCTATGGTGTGTTGTTGTTTTTAGCTGACTGCCCTAATCCCTCAAAAAAAAAAAAAAAAAGTCTACTTGGACTAGAACTCTCATGGTTGTCTCATTTTGAAAATCATTTTTAAAATATACTTGATATTCATAGGAACAGAGATTTCAGATGCTACAGTTATATGTCCAAAGTATAAGGACATAGCATTAAGTAGTCATTCATGAATGATGTCCATCTCTGTCTCACTCTTGATTTTCAAAATAGGCATTGGTTTCATTACCATCAAGGTAATGGCTGAAAATCTTCTGCAGGTGCCTGTCTTTGGAGGGAAAGGATGTAAGTTCAACTCATTCCCTTCTATTAATCCCTGTCTTGGCACTGCACCTTGTCTCTTCAGAAGTGCTTCCTACAAACATCAAACATCAGAATATGGGGCCTTCAAGAGAGTTACCCTGTTACCCTTTTAGACTCCCAAGAAAGGTGTTTTTATCTGGATTATGAATTCCAGTAATGAAAGTATTAAATGGTTAGGTATTGCTGTACTTAACACTGGATCAACTATGCATACTAGAAGTTTTACTGCTGAACAAGCAATTTACATAATCGTACAATATTCTATAGAAGTATTGACTTCCACTTAGTTTGTACAGCACTTCACTCATTAAAAGTACATGTTTTTTAAGGTTCATTCTTTTAACCACAAACATCTACATCTTTCTAAAATGTGAACTCTACACTGTGTTACAGATCTGCTCTGTATGTTTCTTCTTCTGTTAATTTAAAACTTACTCTGAAGTAGAATCCTTCAGTGTCTGGAACTCTTCCAGGTTTCTCAAGTTTATGAACTATCAATGAGCATATAAGCAATTGGAAATGTATATATTTTCAGGGGATGAGTTTCCAGGCCTATTATATCTTCTGTCTGCAGTCTTGTGTCTAATTCTGAGTCTTTGAACAGATATTGCCACACTAGGCAGATAGTCAAAATAGAACATTAGAAGTGCTTATAGGAAAATTCTAAGTTCAGGAGTAACTTTGTTTCACACCATTCCACCTTTGCAGAAGCTCTGGAGTATGCATTTTAAGTGCTAGACAGCTGTACAACTGTATATCAGCCAGCAGCAAACACCATTTATATATAAAATTATGCAGTATAAAATTTAATTAAAAGTACAATATAAGTCAGAAAAATACCAATTGCCTAAATTAAAATTGTTTGTACCAGCTTAATTTGGCTGCTGTGTGCAAATGCATTATGATACAGACCTAAATTGCAGAATGGCAAACTAATTTTCGCATAACTCCCCCTACATTCACTGCTCTGAATATCTGCTTTGTTAATGAGCAAATAGTCAATATTTTGTTTTCTCCTTTTTGTTTACTTAGAGGATTCATTGCCCATTTAATGCTCACTGTCCAAACACTGCTTACTGTAGAATTTCTGATTCAGAAAAAGACTCTTCCTAGTTTCTTTGCAGACACTTCTTTCATAAACACAATTGTATCTCTGTAACATTCTCATAGACAAGAAGGGACAGGATATAGAAAGTTTGGTGTAGCTGACATTTGACAGACCTTGAAACCTTTCTTTCAATTCCTACTGTCCTGTGAAATGTTACACACTTCCTAGCCTCCAACAACAAAAGTTGTAGGGATTCTACAGTAAAGAGCCTTTACAGTAGTAAAGGCTTTACCAATGCAAAGTCAATCCTGCCATGGGTTCTGTTACATTTATGGAACAAATGGTTCAGGGATGTAACAAAAGAGTGACCAGAACACTGTAACAGTTATACAAACTACTGTTATCACAACATATACTGGAACAAGACATGAATCACAGAATCACAGAACTGCAGGGGTTGGAAGGGACCTCGAAAGGTCATTGGGTCCAACCTCCCTGCCAAAGCAGGTTCCTCAGAGCAGGCTGCCCAGGTAGCTGTCATTGTGTGGTGAAACCTTACTTGAGCATTATCCAACTTTTGAGGACATCTTTGCTATATAAAGAATGTATACTAATACTGAATACTGTATACGTCCACTTTTCTACTATGTGAAATAACAAACCAAGGAAAAAGTGAACAGCATCACAATACATCATCATTTTAATTTTGTCCACACCAATACTGAAAACTTCTACTCTTAGGCTTCAGCTGCTTGAGCTAAGTGACATAACTCAATGACAATTGTAGGTTATTAGTGTTAAACTGAGACATTGCAGAATGAAACAGGAATGTTTTCCCATTTGCTGACAGCTGAAGAGTAATGTTACATGGATATTTGGGGCTCTGGAAGGAAAATTACTTTAGCAGATCTCCTGTTCACCTGGACTTCCTGAGTTAATGTATTTGCAAACAGTTCCAGTCTTGATTATACTGCATCATTATCCAAATTATGCTGCAACATACAACTCCATGTATCAGCTTTTGTCAAGCCTGTTTCATTCAATTCCAGCTACCATTCCTCACCACCATGTTCTTTACTCTGACATTAAAAAAATAGAACAATAGAAAAAGAAATGCAAAATCACTTAATTTGATAAGTGATCACTTATTTCATCATCTCCCAAGAAAAATTAACTCCTGATGTTAAAACCTGAAACATTTTAGTTTTAGCAAAACTGTTCTATTCTGTTTACTTATTTAAACCCCCAGACATATACAGGAAGTATATACAGCTGCAAGACTACAAACTTGTTATATTATGTGTAAGCACATATAGCCTTGGAGGTTACAAGTAAGAGGTATATATTGAAGGTGGAATCTTCATTCAAAGTTTGGGTAAAACCCGGTTTATGACAGCTATTCATTACAATACTTACCTAGGTTATAGGAAGTACTAATCTAAATGCAGATGTGCACCAAAGTAGGTAGTTGTATATTTTTTGTTTGTTTGTTTGTTTTTTATTTATTTATTTTTACTTTAAAAACAAAGAAGCAAACAAAAATATCTGGCTTGTATTTCATTCAGCCTCACCTCTGTCATCTTTCTACTTCTTCCTTGCATACATGTAACTTCCTCCTTCTACTTCTGAGCTAGCAACTCCCTGCCTGTTTAAGCATCAAGAATGTCTATGCACTGCTGTTCTTTCAAGTATCATTTCTTCTGTGAAGACTACAAGAAGAATAAGTTCAGATAGCCATAGTAAAAGGAGAAGGTGGAAACACCTTCTTACCTTCTGTAAGGAGGTAAGAATGGTCACTGTGCACAGCACTAAATAGGAAAGAGCATTGACTAATGCTGTCTTTTGTGAACACAAGGAGGCTCACAGGAATGTCATCTTGAACACTTTCATCCTCTGACAGTGATGTATCACTAATGAAAGAGTCCCTGTTGTGAGAGAACTTCCTCTGAGGATGCTGTCAAAGGTCATTCCCCTTCAGCAAATGTGCCTGTGGATCTGCATCCATCACTGGAGTCCTTAAGTTTCAAATCCACAGAGGGAACTTCGTCTGTTTTAAACTGGTATCTCAGTTTCATCATTAAAGAAACTTGTTTCTCATTCCCTGCCAGCTGCTGCCATCATTTGGCTAGACCTTTGCCCATGAGAATCTGTAGGGAAGGGAGCATGATCAGACATAGACCTGATTGATTTTAAATTGCACATACTGTTATCTAGTAACTACGTGGTCTGTTAAGGGCGATGTTGTTCTCTGTGGGACAGAGAACTATGATGAGAAAGGCAAAGTAGCAGCAAGAAAATAAATAGGGTATTTCTTTCAAGATTATTTATTTTATTTATTATCTCTCAAGATATCAGCTTTCACTTGCTTAACATCTTCCTTTGGGTGTCACAGCAGTACATGTACACATGAATCTTATTCTGCTTTTCAGGATACAGTGCAGTTCAAAGTTACTGAATTGCATAAATTAATCTTTTCCTCTGTCTGCATACCTGACCTTCAAAAAGAGAATTGAGTACTATATAATGTTAAATGCTTACTCTCTTTGTAGTCCTTAACCTGTGATTGTATTTCATTGATATGTTGAATAAATATGCCTGAAAAAAAAAAAAAAAAAAAAAAAAAAAAAAAAAAAGGCAAGAAGAAAGAAAGAAAGATAGAAAAGAAAAAAAAAAAAAAAAGACAGAGCATGAAGGTTAACCCAGTTGATTTAACTTGTGAAAACTGTTTGGGTAAGGAGGAGTGACCAAGGAAAAAGGACAAGTAGGGCAAAACCAAGCAAATACATTTAATTTGATTTACAGGTATTAAAATATTCTTTGCTGTAAAGTAATAGTGTTGTAAGTAAACACCATTTGTTTATTTGGCATTTGGATATACAAAAGACGTGACGATACTATGCCATTTTACTCCTAAGTATCAGACTCAGCATTCAGGTTTCGTAAAACATATCTTCCCTAAACTTTCCCCACTCACACTTTGATGACAGAACAAACCTGTTAAAATTTTGCAAATAAATTCAGCAATTAGCTGTCAAATTAGAACTAATTTAAAACTTTAAGTATCAAAATTTCTGTATCGTCAGCCCACTGTCTTTCCCAAGTAGTATTAACTATCAGTTAAAATCATCTGTTGATTTTTCCAAGGAGATCGAATTATTGTCATTATTTACATTAACAATATTCCAAGAAAGTGGACTGTAATAAAGCTAGCTATTGGTATTCATTATATTTAATGTCTATAAGGATAGAAACTACATTTGAAACAAGACCTTGGCTAATTCTGAAGTGGTTACCTTTACAGAAAATTCAAGCAATCAACTGACCTTGAGGATTACCTTGGATGTAGAGTACCCTTCTTGCAGTTTGCATATAAAAATATTCTGTTGCTTTTGATGATTCAAAGGAAATTGGTCCCGTATGTTGGAAAGTTTTATTAGTGAGCAACTAACAGAATAGTAGCTGCATTTTAAAGTGCTTTTGTCTACACATTAGTTTGGGAAGTATTCCCCTGCTACTGCATTTTTAAACAAAAACAGTGCTGGGAAAATAAAGCAGTAGATGAGACAGCCTGTATTGTTCCATAAGGGAATAATACATGTCTTTAGATATCAAATAAGAGTACAAGAGAAAATACCATAATGCCTCTGATGTTGTTATTCTGTGACAACATGACTAAGCAGACCTAAGGTCAAACTGATGGCTTAATTATACGTCTTTCTTAAGATATTGGGGCTCTCCTTACATTTCAGATCATGAATTTAGGTTTAGCTATTCCTTTTATTGTTACTGCAATTTATATGGAAATGTTTCAAAATTAAGATACTAACTCCTTTTCTGATCCTTGACTTTTGAAACCACATTGCTTTGCACTGTTCTTGTCTGTAGTATTAAGTTCTGAAACTCAACTACAACAATCAATACTTTAATAACTCCAGTAATGTCTGTCTGAGGTGGTCCTCTGGACTCTACGTACTGTGAGTAGTTGAGCTGGGCACATAAACCATTGTGGAGATTTTTCATTAGATTACTTGATAACAGTCCAATCTGGTACAAGGATCTCAGAAGTTTAGCAGTATTATTTGCATAAAAGCTTGAAAGGTCCAAGACACACAGCACTTCTGTGATCCCAGTGTTTTAGGATAGTAATGTGTTAGTATTTTCAGACTATTTGAGTACAAATTTGTCCTAGCTGGAAGATTAAGCAATATATGGATGCTTTGTACATATGACACTGACCTCCGTTGGATGGAAGAATACCTTAGCTCTGCATTGAATAAGCTGAAAATTGTACCTTTATAGCTGTAAATTGTACCAAACAACACCTAAACTCAATTTTTATCTAAAACTGTAGAAGCATTCAAGGAAGAAATTTATGATTTTAACCTCTGCTGTTACACTGAAAAGACGAACATATTTTTCATATTGGATATTAGGAAAAATTTCTTTGCTGAAAAGCTTGTGAAGTATTGCAACAGGCTGCCCAGTTGAGTCACCGTCAATGGAGGTTTTCAAAAATGTGTAGATGTGGTGCTTAGTGACATGATTTAATGGTGAATTTGTCAGTGCTAGGTTAAAGGTTGGACTAGATGATCTTGGAAGTCTTTTCCAACCTTAAAGATTCTGTGATTCCATGATTCTATACAGATACAGCTACTAGCGAGTATCATTACAATTTGACTTTATGCTTCATATATGACATTATGCTTCATCATTAGCAATTCAGAAGAACAGTGAGAAATAAAAAGCAAAGCTGAATTTCAAGATAGCAATTTTTGATTCTGAGAGCTTAGTTTAGGAAATGATATAGTACGTTGTTCAAGTTCAATGTCGATTAACTTTTTAGAGTTTTTACTATGTGAAAATTGCAAGAAGAAATAGTTAACAGGACCAGCATCACTTGAAAATTATAAAAGAATGCTGAAAATGTTTTCACTTAAATTAACTATGTAACACAAAGTATAGAAATTCAGTGGGAAATTAGACACAAACAAATCATAGAATCATAGAAACACAAGGTTGGAAAGGACTTACAAGATCATCTACTCCAACCACTCTCCTATAACCAATACTACCCACAAAAAGAAGCAAGCAACTATCTCAAAAGAAGCAAGCAATTAACGGTTCAAAGTTAGTGTGTTTTGTAATAGAAAACAATATTTTTTTCTGTATATATTTTCTTTAAAAGGCCAAAAATATTTTGTAATTATCTAAGCAAGCATGATAAACCCTGTAGATTAGATAAGCCCCTGTAGAGGATACAAATGCATGGAAATCATTGCAAATATGAAAAATGATTGTGTCCATTATTCAAAGTACAGGTGTATGCAGTGTTGTACTTCATCTTCAAAATATTTTGTAAATAAATCCTTTATTCACAAATGAATATAATAATAGTAATAACTTGTTTAAAAAAAATAAATAAATAAAAAAGTGAACATTTTTCACTTCTTAAAATGTGATGAATTTTTATACTTCCAGAAACTTAACTTATATATTTACAGGAACTACTTTCAGTTCTTGTAAGCTTGTAATTAGACCAAGCAGCTTTGTTTGGCTAGTGCCTTTATGTAAGTCATACTTTCCTTCTGCTCAACCTGCTGCTCTGCTGTTGTAGGCCAGCAGGGCATTCAAACATGCTAACCATGCACACAGAAGACATTGACAGCAAGCACTGGACAGCAGCTATTTTGAAGGAGAAAAGACTGGCTTCTAAAAGTTTCTGTGACCTATTAATGTTTTATTTAGTTTTTATTTCTTGGCAATTGTTTCCAGGTGAAGAAATAAAAATATTCTGAAAAATAAACAAGGAGCCATTGCAGGTGCTGTGGTGGAAAGCAAAGCTCTACGTTCTGACTTTTTGTTTTGTTTTGTTTTGTACTTATGGTGTATCTTTATTAGAATAAAAGGAACATAGATGGCAGTAGCTTTTGAGGAAGTGTAGACATTACCTATTTTTTTCAGAGCTTGTTTAAAGGGCATAGCCAGAGGTTTCAAAGAAATCAGTCAGCTGAGAAAGGGCAAGGGGCGAATATTATAGGTCTCTGCCATTATTTCTGTTTATCCTGATTTTACTTACATGGAAATGAGAAAAAAAGAGGTTTGAGTGATCCCAAACAATTTCAGGCATGAGAAGGAGCAATTCAACCATACAGAGATACAGTTTTGATTAATTTAACCACCTCGATGTGAAAAGCGTATTATAAAAACATAGATTTGTATTTCTCATCTTCTGCAATGTTAGGGCATATACTAATACTATTTTGATTTATGAAGAATCCCATTCATTTTCCTATGTGTTATCATTAGTTTTAAGATCTAGAATTTTACAGTCCAAAAATATTTCCATCCAGACATAACATTACAACGTATTACACTGTCTGGTGAATCAGGCCAAACTTTATGAAAGTAACAAATCTCAAGGATCCCACTTCTGCAGCTGTTTTATAGCTCAGATGGATTCTTTTTTATTATTGTGTACCTGTAAAATAACATGTTGTATATCTAGGGATGTTAACACTCTTCAGACTTGTCCTCAGAGCACCATGAGATATTGCCTCACCTTTCCCCCCTCACCTACACTAGGGGTTCTTAAAAGCAACCTTAGTTAAGTGCTGAACCCAGACTGGAAGGCATAGCTGACAATTTTTTCCAAAAGGGCAATATGTGTCTTTGACAAAGCTATCAGTAAACTTGGGGCATTTTTGGGCCACCTTCTATTTTTTCAAACATCTGTGGACTCCTTTCACTTACAATTTCACATGTAATTTAATTTTTATATATTTTATAAAACACCTAGGGCCCAATCCCATACCTTTAAAAACACCTCAGTGATTTATTTAGGAGGTAGATCCCTTCCTTGATAGTGTAAAGAATCATAAATATAATTTTAATCTGAAGAAATATCCACTTTGTTATCTCATATAAGCCAAAGGTGAAATTCATAAGAAATATATGTAAATAAATGAATTATAATTCGGTGCAAAACATATTTCTCAATACTACTTTCCTCAAATTTGTCTCTGAGCATGTCTGTATTATACCAATACTGAGTTATACCAATCTAATAAAAATATTTTGGAACGGCTCTTGTGCTAGTGAATCAAGAGCAGGGTGTTTGTATTAGGTTCATTTGCTAAATGTAAAATCTATCTAGCAAAGTTTAGAAATTCTTTGGATAATAATTGAGCTAGGGTTTGTGTTAACCTTATCTTTTAATATGGGAGAGATATAAAACAGGTCCCAAATTTAGTTTCATATTTTCAATAAAGCTCAGACTTTGTTACTGACTTTACATTACTCTTTGTAAGGTAATTCACACCTGTGTGAAGTGATTGTCACCACTCCTTTTAATCCCACTTTGGACAAGTGCATAATAGATCAAGGCACTACAAGAATTGGTTGATGATGTTCTGGAATCCCGAAGATAAAAAAGAAAGGTGTGACCTTTTTCTCTTTATCACAGTACCAGGTATGTTTGACCATGTTTTTTTTGTTTTTCATGAAAGAAAAAATTTGGGGTGCCTTCAGTTTACAGTGAACTAACTTGAAATGATGGAAAAATAATACAGACATTACACTGTCCGAGGAATTAGGGGAAAGATATGAAATTATGTTATGTCTTCAATGTGTAAAGTACAAGTTCTTGGCCTAAAACCTAAAATAAATCACAAATTATATTCTATTGAAAATTACAAGTGAATCTTCTGCTTCAAGCACAAATGAAATTATTTCTTTTTTTCAAAATAAAATCTTGTGTTGGTCCATATGAATTAACACCACATTGCCCAGAAGAAAATTTTACCCCTCAAGCAACTGAGGAGCAGGAAAAGAATAACCACTGCAAATCATCTTAAGGCCTAAGATCACATAAAAGAATAATAGCACTTGACTTTGCATTTTCTATTGAGGAAAGACAACAATTTTGAAAAACACCCAGGCTCTACTGAGAAGTGTTACCAAATCACTGTAACATGTTTTCCAGTCCTGGATGTACCAAACACACCAAAAATACTTACACAAGTAAGTATTTATAAAGTCCTCTTCCCCAGTTTAGTAGACAGGTTAACAACAGGAAATCTTCAGACTCATATTCCCTGCAAAATGGTTTCCTTCATTGCTCCACTAGGTATGCCATCTCACAGAGATTTGTTTCATTTTTCATTAAAAGTAAAATCCACTCTCTGATAGTCTGCTAAACATTCATAAGTGTACCATACATGAAGTAATGAAACGATTCTCTAAAGGAGTATTTCTCTCAACAGGAGTAAACGGCATGACAATGGAACCCAAAGCAAACATATTTATACGTTAACCTATGGTCAGATTTCAGACCATATTAATAGAAGTGACACTGTTCTGAGAGTTACAGGTCACATTTCGTATTAGGAATGTCTTTTATTTATTTATTTATTTATTTATTTATTTATTTATTTATTTATTTTTTCCCCATGATATGAAGACATTTTTTCCATTATATATTTTTTTATGATATGAAGTATCATTCTCTGCTCCTGGTAACCACCTTATCTCTTAGTATGCATCAGAAGATGAATACAACAAAATTGAGGATGTTTGGCAAACAGAAAGGTTTCTCCCAACTTAAGAGTAACAACCTGTGAGCGTGATTCATACTTCCTGAAAATATGCTGTCAAATTGTGAGAGACCTTTTCATTTCACAACTGATTATGCAGGTGGAGGAGTGCTCGCAAATTCTCCTTAGGAATTCAGCCACAGCTTTTACAAGAGTCTGGTCACCAAAATGCTTCACAACTGAGGAAAAATCAGTCTTCAGAATAATTCCACTTAGTATCAAGGACTCAAGGCATAGCGATTGAAAGACATGGCCTCAAGTTACACCAGGAGAGGTTCAGGTTGGAAACTAGGATACAGTTCTTCTCAGAAGGAGCAGTCAGGCATTGAAACAAGTTGCCCAGGGAGGTGGTGGAGTCACCGTCCCTGGGGGTGTTCAAAGAAAGTTTGGACATGGTGCTTAGGGACACAGTTTAGTGGGTGACATTGTCAGTAGGGTTGGACCAGATGACCTTAAATGTCTTTTCCAACCTTGATGATTCTATGATTCTATATACCACTGGGAGAACAAGGCAGGTGCTCTTCAGCGGGCTGGTCAGAGAAGAGACATAATATGAGTCCTCTGTTTTGGGGTCCTCTGCTTTGGGGTTTCTGTTGACTACAGAATCAGGTCTACGCTATTATCTTCCTCTTTTGGTAGGTCCAGGTAGTTCAGTGTTAATGAATGTTTCTGTGTCATTGGATGTCTGTGTCCAGTGCTGCAGGGTGTTTTGTGTGAGAAGAGGCCAGGGCCTGTCCTGTGCTTGACACAGACAGTTCCAGCCAGCTGCAAGGCTTTTTTTGCCACAGCAAACAGCTGAGCTTATCAGTCAAGCTGGATGGCCCTCTGTTAATAAGTACGTAAGAAAGGACAAAAATGTTGGAGACAAAAAAAAAGGTAGGAGACGCAACCTTATGGACACCAAGGTCAGAAAAGAAAAGGAGAGGGGAGGTGTTCCAGGCATCAAAGCATAGATTTCCCTGCAGCCCAGTGGAAAGAATCACACTGAAGCACATATCCATACTGCAGCCCACAAAGGACCCCATGCCAGAGGAGGTGGACATTTCCTGAGGGAACTGAAGACCACAGAGCCCATAGTGGAGCAGGTTTATTCTGAAGGACTGCATCCCATGAGAAGGACTTACGCAGTGGGGGGATACTGTGAGGAAAAAGGAACAGCAGAGCAGAGTTGTTACAGACTGATAACTACCATTTCCGTATTTCCCTGCACCCTCTCCCCATTCTCCTGAGCCACTTGGACTGTGGGAGGTAAAGAATTTGAGACTAGAGTGTAACTGAGCCTGGGAAAAAGCCTGGGAAGGCATTTTAGTTTTTGTGTTTATTTCTTGTCAAAATCCATTCTAATTAGCTTTTCCATCTTTTTTTTTCTCCTCCTGTACTGTTGAGGAGAGGGAGTAGGAGAGAAGCTGGGTGGGCAGCTGGCAGCTGTCCAAGGTCAACCCATAGCTAAGAACTGCAGCTTCTGCAAATTTTAGTATTATTTTTCTTGTTTCAGCATAATGGTATTTAAAAGCCTGGACTAATCCCAGTTAAAAAGACTATAATAACAAAATTCTTAACAAAAATATAAGAGAGGAATCGATCAGACCTTGCCATTCCTCTAGCTCAGACCAACCCCTTCAACCAAATTTTTTGGCAGGTGAAAATCTATAGTATGTATGAGTATGTAGGATTCATGAGTATGAGGATTCACTTAACAATTGTAGTCCTTTTTTTTTTTTATTTTTTTTATTTTAGTAACTTGCATCAAAAGATATTGTTGTCTGTCCTTTCCAGAGGCTATACTTCTTTTTTTTTATTATTATTTTTTTATTTTTTTTGGTAATTATTTAATGTGTTTAATCTAAATTGGGATTAATATTATGCATCCATAATTCTTAAGGTCTTTCATTAACTTTCTTCTTGACAAATTTTTTAAACTAGATTATTTTCTCTCAAAAACTTTGATTTTTGATACTGCTGAAGCCTGTCACAGCAGCTAATTGCTGTATTACTTGAACACAGTGAACTCCATGGTCTAGACTCCTGTTTAAGACACAAATTGGAAGCAGGAAGAAACAATTTGTCAAAGCTGTATGCTAAACTATTGATTGCTGAATCTGTACTATACAGTGATTTTACTATTGCACTGAATTTTGCACGGAACTTAAATACTATTCAGGTCTTACATGAAGATAAGTTTCAATCATAAGAAGAGGACAATTTCTTAACTCTTTTACAGACTTTTTTTTTTTTTTTTTAATAGTCTCTCATTCACTTTTGCTGTTTTTGACAATTGCATCTATAACACAAAGACAAAGCAGAAAAGGCTTTGCAAGAGTATGACTGAAGAAAAGTGACTAAAACTTTACCAAGAGAAGTTGTTGAAGATGCTGAACATTAATCTGTAGAATACTAAAGGAAGGCTTTGATACAGTGAGGAATAACCTGCCATGTTGATTTTACCTCACAGTTGTGCTGAGAACTAAGTAGACAAATACTGAAGATTGTACAAAGTTGAGTCCCATGGTTTCCTGTGCCAAAAGAAAAACAAACAAACAAACAAACAAACAAAAAACTCCCCTGTGGTGTAGCCTCTGTGGAGAATGCAGTGTGGAGTTATAATGCAGTGGAGTTATAATGGTTTTGTTTAAACAGTGTGATGATGTCTAAACACTTTCCTGATGATGATGCCTAAACACTTTCCCAATTCTTTTATTGTATGACATGGCTAGAAAGGAGGAAATTACATTAATGATAAGAAGGAAGATGTTAAAACATTTTTGGTACTGTTTCAAGTTGATACATACATTCCAACATATAAATGAAAATACAGTTTAATAATTGTATTTTTTATTATTATAATGCAATCAGCAGTGACTTTTAACATATCTTGTACATGAACTGAACTGTACTGACTGTAGGTCAAGAGAACGTCCAGATCAGGAGCTAGGTCTTAGATGCTTTAGTGACTTAGATGTTTTACTGCTTAGTTTCACATGTAATTTTTAGTTGTTTTAGAAAACCATGAGTTTTAACTAAAACTAACTAAAGCTTCACTTACAGAAATTTTAATTAAATTTGTAAAAATGTAGCACTCTATGCTACAACGTGGCCTTGGCTAGGCTGTTAATGATGCAGAAAAAGAAACCTCTGCCAGATTTAAATATACAGTCTAGGACCTTTTCAGTAGTTCAATTCTTTGCTTATACAAACTATAACAAATCTGTTCCTTCCACAAAGATTCAGATTTCTGTGTCCAACTTTCAAAATCTTGGAAAAAAAAAAAAAAGAAAAAAAAAAAAAAGAAAAAAAAAAAAAGGATGGCCACTCTATTTTGTACAGAACTCCCTTTTGTGCTTTATCCTTGTGCAATGAGCACTAGATTAGATGTCTCAAGTGAAGACATCTAGTTTTTCCCTGTTGAGACATGACTATTTCTGACCTATTCTTTCTCAACATGAGGCATGCTGTGTTCTGAACACAAAATCACTTGATGTTCAAATAAAAAATATATTTAAATAAATAAATAGATAAGTCTACAAAGAGGTAAAATATACAGAGAGATCACTATAAAATGATTTTTTTGTGTGTATGTTTTGCTGTTAAGATACATAGATGCGCATGGAGTAGATTTTTTGGATTACTTTCCAAGAACTGTTTTGATGAGGTTACATAATGGCATGTTTAAAGTCTTCCCTATGAGTTTCATAAAATTCCCATGAAATTCTGAGTGTCCCTCAGTTACTTTACAACAAAAATGAGAGAAAATAGTACCAAAAATCTGTTTACTTGGGTGAGGTAAATCAGTACATTCAGTGAAACAGTGAGAAAAAATCTCTATAGATATACAGCATCTAAAGACATTTGAATCCATATTTTTACCTCTGCTTACAAGCATTACAGATCTTTTAGTAGTAATGAAGACCTATAGGGGAAATGTTTTTTTCAAGGACATATGCTAAACATACATCCTTTCAAATGATCTTCCAAACAATTTACCAACCAAGAATTATTCAAATAAATTATCTGAATAATAATTTCAAATACTGAATAAATTAGAGAAAAATCATAGTCACTTCATAGAAAAATCATGCATGGAAGAGAATAAAGTTTGCCAGATAAATTGCTAACTGTGAATTAATTGTTCATCTCAAGGCCTAAGTAATATTTAAGCCCTGTAACCAGACTCCTGAACAGTGCAGTTAAAAACAGCAACATTTGCATCAAATGCAACTCAACATCTTTCTCACCTGAAGCTAGAAATAAGTTCTATTTCTTGAGTGCTTACAAAAAATACATTTTGGGAAACCTATAGGTTACTGAGCTCATCCAAACTCTATTCTATTGCTGTGTTCTTTTTGCCTCAAGACACTAATTAATCTTGAATTATCTTATTTGGGATATAGCAGTAATTTCCTCCAGGTTCATTTTCCCTAATTTTATTTCTGTCCCCTTATCCTGAACCACAGGTAGTAAGTAGAAAATAGCACCTTGAGTTAAAATCATTGTTAGTGTTAAAGATTTTACATGCAATTAAATCTTTTCTTAACATCTCATTCTACATTCAGTATTGTTCTAATTTGCTAATTTGATCTTTTACCTTCTTTTTCTTATTTAAACTTAAACTTACTCTTTTTTTTTTTTTTTCTCATTTTTCATATATTTATTTTCTCTCTGAGCCAGGTTTCATGCAGTTTTCCAAAGAAATATAATTTAGAGGTAGGAAGATATAAGAGTTAGGAGGCAAAAGACCAGACTCCTCTGTAACATTAAATGGCTGGAAGTGTATGTGCTCATAATAATCCAACCCCCAAAATGAACAACTAATAAAGTGTTTAGTTAGGTCATATACAAAACTTTTCTCATTTATGGTAAGGTCTAAAATGTTTTGGTATGTGCCTTCACGCTTTTTCCCCAACTATATAAACTAGGAATTAATTCCTATCTCGTGAAGTTCAAACACAAGCCCAGTTGCCAAACTTGTGTTATCTCTGTGCTGGACCACCTCAGGTTCATCTGCCTCATCTTCCTGCTACACAAAGGGCTGGGTGGAGACTGTAATAATGTAAGTTACTCTAAACTCTATTAAGCTATCAGTCAGGTATAGTTGGATTTATGAGCTTGGTTTCAGTATCTGAATTGACATTAGATTAAAGAGAAACTAATGGCAGTTCAGCAGTTCAGAGTGAAAAGCACCAGAAATCTAGGAACACCCATAGGTCTGAAGGGAAAAGGAAGAGAGAAGGATGTGACATGGATTCTGATGCACAAAGATGGAACAAGGAACTGAAGCTGAGGAGGGACAAAATACTGACAGATATCAGAAGGGAAGTTTAGTTACTCAGCAGGTGTGAGCTGGAAGTCAAAAATACCATCAAGGAAGATCAGAAAAAAATTAGATTTATTCTGGTTGTGTTTGCAACTTAGAAAAACTTGCTAAGTGAAGCATGCATGCTCATATAGTCTAGGTCAACCCCATCCCTTGATAAAGAACTAATTTCATCTCTTCCTTTTACTCAGACAATTTGAAACTCATTTCATAGTGTAGTTAAATATATTTTTAACATATATTAAAATCCTATATGCTTCTTTCTTGTCAGAGAACAACACACCAACTCAATGTGAGCTATTAAGCTAAAGCAAAAGTTATCTTTCAATAATATAGCATGAAAGAAGCAGAAGCATAGACTTGTTCATGTTGAAAGGGACCTTAGGATACCTCTTGTACAACTGCCTGCTTTAAGCTCTGAGGTCAGACCAGGCAGTTCAAGGTTGTATCTGACTGGGTCTAGAAAACCTCCAGGGATGCAGAGAGATTAGACAACCTCCCTGGGCTGCCTGCTTGTCTTCAGAATTTTTGGCAGAGCCAAGATACTTCTCTTCTCCAGGCTAAACAAGCCCAGCTCCCTATTCCTCTCTTCGCAAGGAAGAAGAGAACTCCTGACCATCATGGAGGTCATCTGCTGAACTTGTTCTGGTTTCTCAACATCTGTCTTGTATTGGGAACCCCCGGACAGGACACAGTAATTCAGATGCAGTCTGCAAAATGCTGAATAATAATAAGAGCTGACTAATCACTTCCTTTGACATTTTGGCTATGCTTTCATTACCATGTTACTGAAAGAAAAAAAATAATAATACAGGTATTGAGAGGCTTTGATGATGCAAGACACACATACTTCACATGCTGCTTTCCCAAGTGTTTTTAATAAAACAGAGATACATTTGGGATGTAAGTGCAAAGTTCTTTACTGTCGTATGTTGTAATGGAGAAAATGATTGTATGGTACACTGGCATTGCAGTGTGAGAAATTCAGTACTAAACCTTTTCCCAACATCAGTTGACAAGTATTTTTTCCAAAAGTCTGAAATAGCAAGATGTATTCCTTATAATGGTTTATATACATATAAAAAATGTTAATTTATCTTTCACAGTTGCACAATTAAATGCTTTTTTTTTTTTTTTTTTTTTTTTCCTATACAAGCATTTACAGATAATGTTGCCATGGCATTCTCTGTTTTTAGAACTGGGAATATTATATACAACCGCTTCTTCATTGTTTTACAGACAGCAGTCTCAAAATTCATCTGCTCTTTAATACTTTCTTTAATAAACTGGTTTTGGGGGAGGCTTTTCAAACACCTTTCAAAATCTGTTGAACAAAGTTGTAACATAAAGCCAATCATATTTCTGTTAAGTTTAGCATACATACCCTAGGGAAAATTCTCACACATTAAATAAAGGGATATTAATCCATTTCATTGTATGCAATATGTTTCCACATCTGCAGCTTGAAGGAAGTAACAGACCTTATTTTTTCAATCTCACATAAGATATTTATAAAAATCAGTGAGGAAATATTACTTACACATTACATTACACTACATTCGTTTCTATAAGTAGATTACTAAAAAATGTAGTCTGAAATTTTGGAATAAATATTACAAAGTTAATTATTTTTATTTAAGTTTATTTAATATTATTCAAATATTAAAATGCTTTTGCAGAGTTATGGATTTTTTAATTCTTTGACTCTTCTAATAAGAGTAAACAGAATTCTAGAAGATGAGCGCTGCACAGAGTTTGAAAAAAGGAGTTGCTTTTAGGTAAAAACTAAACCGTTTCCAGTGTGCAGTCATCAGTGAAGGCTTGAACTTTCTAAAATCACACTAGTTCCATAACAGCTGAATAATAAACAACAAATATAAGACTGGAAGAAATGAGGAATATTTTACTAAAGAACACTGCATGTAGTGCTTTTTGAGTAAAAAAAGTTTTGAGAAAATGGTTTAATACAACAGTGGCAGTGTAATGAAGAGAGGCTATGGAGAACTGTCATTGAACTTTATATCAATGCCTTGTGTATGAAGAGACATAATCTGACAAAATTGAATGTCAAAAGATACTAGATTTTAAATTACTGCAATTTATGGTCTTTCTTCAAATAATACTTTTTGTTGTTTTTAAAAATAATTATATATATTTTCCAGATTCAGTTAAAGAACTGAAATCAAAAGCAAAAATAGGATAAGTCAGTTTTTGCTTTATTTTCATGTCATAGGATTTTTTCTTGTTAAGACATGAATTATTTAAACAATGCACAGAGCACCTTTAAATTCTTTTAAAGCAAAAATGTTCCTTCTTCTTTCATTATGTACATGCAATTAAGTGAACACAAGCATTTATACGTAAGTGAAAAATTAAACGGCAATTCTCAAATCTATATACATTTTTCTCTCTCCTACCTGTAGGTATATGTGCACCACCAGTTTATGAAAATACATATATATATATTCTTGAAAATATTATTTTGAAATTCAGTTTGACTTCTGTAGTGGCTTTACGTGGCAAGGTTTTGGTAGCAGGGGGCCATAGGCGTGGCTTCTGTGAGAAGGATCTAGAAGCTGCCCCATGTTTTGTAAGGGCCCCACTGCTGACCAGAGCCGAGCCAATAAGCAATGTTGTTTTGCGCCTCTGTGAGAGCATATTTAAGACAGGGAAAAAAAAAAAAAAAAAAAAAAAAAGATGAGAAAAAGATGTGCCACACAGCAACTGGGAGAGTGAGAGAGGAGTGAGAAACAGCCTTGCAGGCGCCAAGGTCAGTGCAGAAGGAGGGGGAGAGGTGCTCCAGGCACTGGAGCAGAAGTCCCCTGAGGCCTGTGGTGAGGACCATGGTGAAGCAGGATGTCCCCCTGCAGCCCGTGGAGGAGACCACGGTGGAGCAGGTGGCCCTGCACCGACGGAGGTTGCCGCCTGTGGAAGACCCCTGCCGGAGCAGATTCTGGGCTGGTCCTGTAGCCTGTGGAGAGGAGCCCACACAGGAGCAGGTGACCTGGCAGGAGCTGCTGCCTGTGGGGGATCCAGGTTAGAGTAATTTGCTCCTGAGGGATGGACCTTGTGGTACGGACCCATATCTGGAGGAGCTCTGGAAGAGCTGCTGCCTGTGGGAAGCCCACGCCGGATCAGTTCATCAAGGACTGCATCCCATGGGAGGGACCCCGCAGCACAGGGAACAAGAGTGACCAAGAAGGAGCGGCAGAGAAGAAGTGCTGTAGACTGACCATAACCCCCATTCCCCCGTTCCCCTGCGCCGCTCAGGGGGAGGAGGTGGAAGAGGGTGGATGGGGGGCAGGTGTTTTTGGTTTCTTTCCTTTGTTCCTCACTTCTCTAGCTTGCTTTCTCCCTATGCCAAGTCTGTTTTCTAGCTTTCTCCCTATGCCAAGTCTGTTTTGCCCGTCAATAACTACTGCACGATCTCCCTGTCCTTATCTCAACCCTTGAGCCCTTTTCCTCATATTTTCTCCCCGTTGCTCATTGAGGAGGGGGAGTGAGAGAATGGTTGTGGTGGAGATTGGCCGCCCGCCCGAGTAAAACTACCACAACTTCAATCAAAGAGAGACTTGGAGCTTGATTTTCTATCTTTTTAGTAAACCTTGGAAATGAGTTTAAAGCATGAAAGGCATATTTCTAGGTTGCCATTAAATAAATAAATAAATAAATAAATAAATAAAAGAGAATTGCTATAAAAATCAGTGACAGACTAGTGTTGGGAAATTGTGAGTATTAACAGCAAAATTTAAAGTGTTCTCTGTTATTTCTCCACATCCCAGTAAAAAGTTCGACTTTTAATAAACAAAACATATTCTGAATAGGAGAAAAGATTTATAGCAAAGAAAGAGAAGTAAAATATATACTGGAGAGAAAGTCAATGTTTCAGATTGCTTTTGTTTGTAGGTTTTGTTTTTAATCTGCTTGCTTATTAATCTTGCAAAAGTTTAGTGTTGACATACTCTTAGAAGTCCATGACAAATCAACTCAACAGCTTTCTGGGGAAAAGCTGTTTTCTGTTGCTGTGTTGTCTTTCAGATTGCACAGATCCTTACAAATTTGACTCAAAATCTAACTCAAAATCTAACTATCCCTTGCCAGATTTTCAGTAAAATATTTTCACTTTACCAATCAATGCAGTAGTGTTTTGTAACTACTGCACACATGTGAGGAACAAGAGGACAGTAAATTAGGACGGTTAATTACCTGTTGCATAGGTAAAATAACTATTAATGCATAAAAGTGATATTCTTTCTATACTATTTGCTTGAACATTTTTACTTACAAGTAAAATAAATGTTACAAGAGTAAAGTACTGCATTGACTGTCATGCCCGACCCTCTTGTGGATCAGGGGCTTACACATCTTTTAGGCAATGAGAGCTGAGTTACAACATGTAAGCATATCCAAGAATCTGACCCAACAGATTTTCTAATTTCTGTTAGAAAGTTTTATTTCTAACAGCTAAAGCAATAACTTAAAGTTTCTGTCTCCATATTAGTCTATATACCATTATTATTTTATATATATGTTTACCTCTTTACCAGTCCAGTGACCTTGGATCAAACATTCTTTCTTTTCTTTTAAATGGTAAATTGTTTTCTCATATCATTGGAAAATAAGATGCTAAGGTAGCTTAAACAGAATTTAGGTAGTCTTCACCCTTCTTATGCTAGCTCATTGAACCTTGAGACACAGGTAACTAGATGAATGATGGAGGAATAGTATGATTTTCCAAAGCATTCCACATGGGCCTAATTCGTTGCCAAACCCATGAACAATCCTGATTTAATTCAGTGGAAGGAAGGTCAAATTAAGAATTTCATACCATTTCGTTCATTAATGTCACAGTCCTATAAACCTTAAGAAGAAATAAATTTGCTATTGGTTCTGAAGGAAGTGATATCAGGACTTCAGTGAAAGCTTTCACTTTTTTCCACAAATTTATCACTGATGATAAAGCCTAATTTCAACACAGAAAGCACTTCTGCATAGGTAGTTTACCCTATAAATACAGTTAAAACACTAGCAGATTCTTAACTGTATGTAATTTTAGCAAGAGTGAACTGATAGATCATTTCCCATTTAAATTTTTGCTTAATCATAAACATACAGTATTTACCAATGAAATGCTTGATGTCTTCTAATCCTGTTATTATACCTTTCTTGGTTTTCTTATGGAGACATCAACATAAATAATGAGATTCTTATCTTGCATTGGTCAAGATTAATTGATGATTGACTGTTATGGATTAATAAGCATCTCATTAATTCTGTAATATTGCAGTATTGCTTCAAATTATGGGAAACAAACAAACAAACAAAAAACGCTTGATTTATTATTTCTCTCTTAGGAAAAAAAACTTCCAAAGAAGGGAAAATACACACACCATGCAATCAAGCTGAAATTATGTTGCAGTTATAATTTACAATTCCGTAAACACAATAACATATTTGGAGTATCTCAGTAAAATTACAAACAAATAAGTAATCATCAGTCACTAATATTCCTATTCCAAACCAAGTCCAAAAAAAAAAAAAGAAATCTCATATAACTTCTACTAAAAATATATGACTCTTTGTCATATGCCCCTAAATGCCTTCTTGTCTCAAAAGCTTTATCTGGTCTTCATTTTCGAAAAGAAAGGTATGTCATTCACGAAACATGAAAACATGATTGCATAAATATTTTAAAATCTCCATGCCTTCAAAGATTTATGTTGTTTGAATATGACAGAAATTATTTAAAAGAGGTCTGAGTAAAAATACAAATTAAAGAAAAAAAAATGCACTATTTTTTTATTAACCTTGAGTTCCATAAGTCTTAGAATATACTACTTTTCTTGGGTCTTTCTGACAAGAAAAAACAAGTTTTATTTTTATTTTTATTTTTATTTTTATTTTTATTTTTATTTTTATTTTTATTTTTATTTCTATTTCTATTTCTATTTCTATTTCTATTTCTATTTTCATTTCTATTTTTATTTATTTATTTATGTCATTATTAGCAATTTATTTTAAATGCCAATTTAACTGATCATAACCCATACATATCTTTTCTGGGTAGCCGTAAGTCTGAATGCAACAGTTCTCCAAAAATCCATTATGTAACCTATCTTCTGTGGTACTAAGAATAAACTGAGCCTCTGAAAAACAGACATTTGTAAAAGCTGATACTCCCAACTTTTTTCTTGAAGATTATTCTCCACACATAATTCTACAATACTGATCCAAAATGTAAAGTATAAAATGTATATCCTCTTCTGCAAGGACCACTTTGTGATCTTTTGTCTTTCTTATCTGCCCCTATCTTATCAAACATTACCATTTACAAGTTTGGTTGTTTATTTTGTTGCCGTAAGTAATGAATGTGCCCAAGTAGTTGGAGCATATACCTTGTAGATGTTTGTGGTTGATTCCTGCATAAAGTTCATTCACACTTCGCAGCATTAGAATATCCCAAGCAATCCCAATGATGTAAACAGCGATTCTAACTTGCTGCCTGGGTATTATTTTATGTTATTCTAACATATAATATAAAATATTATATAATATTTATTTATATTTAATTAAAATATACCCAAAACTGAGAGCATAATACTCCAACTCTTTTTTATTTGGTAGATAGTAGATCAAAAATATTTGTTAAGTAGATCAGAAAAAGAAAGAAAGAAAGAAAGAAAGAAAGAAAGAAAGAAAGAAAGAAAGAAAGAAAGAAAGAAAGAAAGAAAGAAAGAAAGAAAGAAAGAAAAGATTCCATCTGACAATTTCTCCTGTTATTTTTATTTTTATACTCATAAGCACAGAAAAAAATGACTATAAGGGGTTTTGGTGAAGTGAAAATTCTTGTATATCTTTATGTCAATGTAGTGAGTAGGAAATGAATAACTGTTGAGGAATAAGTTGACAGAAAAACAAACAAAAAATACACTAGGGTGAGATTACAAATGTAAGCAATGAAAGGATTCTGTCTAGGGCATTGTGGTTTTATTGAGTTGTGTGGTTATGCAGATAATTTTTGTTGTGATTAAAAGTTTTTTAGTTAAGGGCTAGAGCAAGTAGTGTTCTTGTTCTTATAATGCTTGTTTTAGGCTGATCAGTGTATTTTAAAGGAAGGATGCTGCATTATTTATTCAGGATGGTAAATGTTTTGTAACTTTTTATCAGAATTTCCTAAATTATAATCTCAAAAATAGGGTAATTTAAATTATAACTTTTCCTTGTGCTACATGTTTTGGCATATGTACTTCACAATGTAACCCATAAACAGTCTTTATATATCTTGATTTAAAGTACCAAAACTCCCTTACTGACTAATTATATATAAAAGAATGAAAGAATCTGTAAAACACAGAGGGACACATTCCCTGTGTGAGCTGAGAAAAACTAGGTGCAAAACTGGATGTAAAGACTGAGTGACTGAATGAGTGACTGAAGCTATCATTGTTCTTCAGACGTTATAAGGGAAGGGATAAATTAAGGGAAATCACATTGGGCAGTGGAATTAAAAAAAAAAAAAAAACAAAACAAAAACAAAAACAAACAAAAAAAAACAGTGACATGAGATATGAATATAAAGATGTGTAAAACTTTATTAATTCAGTTCCTCTGGTTCCTCTTACAAATTTAAAAGAAAAAAAAAATAAAAAGTATAAGAAGTATTTATGTGTGGACTAAATAAGTGGACAGTGGGGTGGACTGAAAATTTGAAAACTGGCCAAATTGTCATGCTCAAAGGGTTTTGATTGCCACAATGTCCAGGCAGAGGCCAGTCATCAGTCATTCGTAGTGTACCCCAGGGATTAAGACCAGTAATAACACTGTTTAACATCTTCATTAATAAGCTGGGCAATTGGATGCCAAGCACACCCTCACCAAGTTCTTAGGTGATACCAGAAGATTCTGTTGCCATTCAAAGGTACCTAGACAGGCTGAAGAACCGGACAGAGAGGAATTTCATGAAGTTCAACAAAGGGAAATGTTGAAAAGTTCTACACATGGCATACCCCCATGCAACAGAACAGTCTGGGGGACTATCTGACTGGAAAACAGGTTGGAAGGAAAGTCCTTGGGGGTTCTGGTGAATGCTGAATTGAAAGTGATTCATAAATATGTGCTTTTGTATACGAAGGTGACCAGCCTGCTAGGGTAAAATAGGCAGAGCATTGTGAGGTGGTCAAGGTAATTCTTCTCCTTTGCTCATTGCTACTGGAACACATCTAGGGTGTTGTGCCTAATGCCAGGCTCCCTAATACATGGGAAGACATGGACACTGGACAAACTCCAGCCAAGGGCCATGAGAGTGATACTGAAGTGTTTTACATACCAGGAGAAGCTGAGAGCTGGAGACTAGAAGGCTCAGGGGTCTAGGTAATGTGTATAAATACCTGATGGAGGGGCAGAAAGAAGATGAGGCCAGACTCATTGATATCCAGTGATAGAGCAAGAGGCAATAGGTACAAACTGAAATATAAGACATTCCATCTGAACACAAGAAAACGCATTTTTTCTATGAGGTTTTTCAAACACTTGATCAAGTTGCCAGGAGAGATTGTGGAATCTCAGTCCTTGGAGATGCATAAAACCTAAGCGGACAATGTGCTCTGGTGGTCCCTAGTTTGATGAAGAGAATGCAATGAGTTGTTTTCTAGATTTCTCTGCCAACCTCAGCTGTTCTGTGATTGTGTGATTCTATGCATTTGAACACTTATATATGTATTCTTTGGAAACAGTATGGAAGAGCATTGTTGTTTAGGGACCCTTGCTTTAATCTGAAGGCTTTTTATATTCTTGAATTTCCTTGCAGTCTGTAAAGAACTTTTGACTAACAGAAACAATTTCAGCCATATAAAATCTGCAATATTTTTAGATCACGTTTCATTGTCTCTCCAAATCTTGATTGTTCTAATGGATTTTTTTCTCCTTTAGATTTATGGAATGCCATCTGTGGAGTAGCAATAACCTAGACCTTTAATTCTGGAAATCAAATTACTCTTCTTTGTTTTGCATAATGATGTTACTGAGACATTGCATAACTGAAAAATGTTTGGTGTTTCAGTTAACCCAGGCCTTTCAGCATACGATCTCGAAACAGTTATTTATCTGTGAGAATTCTGGAGTTGGTAGACTAAGGAAACATCTGTTATCTGGATACCAAGACAAATAAAATGTCATGATATATTAAAAAAAAATAAAAAAGTAGCATAAACCACAAGAAATATAAAGAGGAGGGGAGGGGGCTATTTTTTTTGTTGACGTTGTTAGGAAATTATGGACCATGTAAGGTTACTGAAGAAAGAATTTGAGAGAAGGCAGTGAGGTTTTTCTTATTCTCCACTATGAATAAATCACCATACTCCAAAATCAAACATTTATTCTGTGATTGGCACTGCACATCCATTGCCTATGTATTATTACTATTGTTCATTCACACATTTTTTTTTAATATATTTTTTTTTCTTAATTTAAGGCTGAACTGCAGGTTTGGTGAAGAATTTCTCAATGAGACATAGCATTTGATAGAATTGTTTACTATAGTGATGAAGCAGTGGGCTGACATCGCACAGTGGGCTGATAGGAGGCTCCAACTAATCCATGCCCCAATTGCTTGAAAGCCAAAAGTCATTAAAAATGCTAAATTTGTACAAACAAACCAATTATTGAAAGCAGTTAAATACTGACTTTGCTTCTACTCTGTGCTTATAAGGGTTGCTAAATTGAAATAGACATATGCTTTTCTGTATCTGATCACAAAAGTCTTACATTTTCTGCACATACTTTATTTATTTTGTTTCTGTAATAAAGAACATTTTGGAGAATTCTGGTTTCACTATCTCTTTCCACCAAGGGAATGTGGTGTAAATGCCTGAAGTAACTAGGAAAATAAAACTAACATTCACATTTTTAGGAAAAGGTACAGCATTGAAGAGGCTTTCAGGGTAGGGCATAACTGCTTTATCTGAGCGTTCCCTAGGTTCCCAGCCTTAGATGCTATCGCGCTGGGGAAACTTGGTGTGCTAGCTCTAAGGAACAGCACGGAGCATAGAGTGGAGTGGAGACACCACGGCTAGGCTCTGTAATCAGATGGGACCTCGATTGTTCTTGTGCACAAAGATGCACTTTTTGCCACCCTAAGCCAAAGACCTGTCATGTTTTGACAAATGCTGTACCCTAGTGTACTTTTTGCTCATTATAATGTCATTATAATACCAAAACACACCTCCATCCCAAAAGCTACCCGCCTCCAAGGTGCGACCACCCCTCACTGAGCATGCGCTCTGAATTTCTCGGAGCCTATTACTTTAAACGGAGACGGGAAAACTTTACACCAATCATAACTAAGATATGCTTGACTAGAGCCACTCAAGCTCCACCTAAAAGACAGAAACTAATATAAATTGGCCCAAGAGAAAGGGGATGTTAGGGAAGATACCACCGTCAGGGGAGATACCATCCCGAGGACAACATCCTTAGGACCTCCTGACTCCTGGGATCAGTCGACGGGCTGAGCCTCTCTTCCCCCCCCATTGGGACGCCTTTGGGTGAGATCTGAATACTTGCTTATAAATCTCTATAGAGTCTTTGATCCTTTTAACGCGTTTATTTCTAGGCTGCACACCTGTGACACCTGTAAACACCTGTAACATCTGTAACAACTGCAACACCTGTAACTTCTTAACATCTGTAACATCTATAAACATCTATAACACCTGTAACATCTGTAACACCTACAACACCTATAACACCTGTGTATGTTATGCATACTAGCTTGCTTTTGCAGACAGTCACTATCGCCGGCAATCCAAAAGAACCTGATTATCTGTTGTTGTAATAAACCATACTTGATTGCATTGTGATAACTCTCATTGAGTGCAACGAGGGTGAGGGTGGTTATCCGTGATAGTTCAGTGTTCTGAATCTAACCAGACCCCCAGGCGGTTAATGCATTTTTGGTGAATGTCCGAACGGACCCCCAGATGGTTAATGCGTTTTTGGTGAATGTCTGAACGGACCCCCAGGCCGTTAATGCGTTGATGGTGAATGTCTGAACGGACCCCCAGGCCGTTAATGTGTTTTTGGTGAATGTCCGACTGGTTCAGTCCCCTGAATCTGACCGGGCCCGTAGCGGTTAATCAGCTACACCCCTTAACGCGACAGGGAAACCTTTCTCTCAGCAGAAAGGCAGTAAATATGTATGTATGTATCTATCTATCTATCTAAAGAAACCAATTATAGTTCCTGTACTAGTTATTGTTTGTTGTTGTTGTTGTTGTTGTTTAACTTCCATTTTAATGCTTATCTTCTCTAACTAGATGATTTTTCTTATCTCTAGCTGCCTGTTCAGCAGCTGTTGGTATCCTGTCACTTTCTGTTCGCTTTTTGATGAGACGCTTAATTCTGAATATTCACGAGTTCCATCCAAATGTTTACATATTTTGCTACTAATTAAACTTCCCTCTCTTGGACTCTGCACTCTGACAGTGTCTCTTTATTTTCACATCCCTCTTGGTTCTCTCTTCTGCCATTCTCTGTCTTGGCTATATGCCTGGAATATATTTTCTGCTCAGATAGAAGCTATCTCCAAACTCAATGAAACACTGGGGCAGTATTTGAGTCTTCCGTTTTTTCACCAAAGTCATCAGTGTAGCACATGCTCACACATACCCATAGCTTCACAGCCCACCCATTGACTTTGCAGCTTTGTCCTCTTCTGATCATCAATATCTCTATAAAAGCCTCTTAAGTGGTCTTAGGTTTATGAATAAACATGCTGAAGGATGTGGAAACTGCTTTTAATCCCATATAGTGTTTATGTAAATTGAAAGCTCTTCATGGTGAGAAATAAAATTTTGGATTTTCTTTTTCTTTGAAAGAAAATCCAGAATCATCTTAAGCAGTTGGTAAGATACTGCTTAAGGATCTTATATAAGATAGTTTTAAAATAAGAACTAACAAATTTGTTTATGATGTTTGTGAGGATGGAGAAGAACTGTTTTCTGTTCCATTCTTACAGGAGCTTCAAAAATATACCTTCTATGAACTGTAACTTTTAGTACGGCTCAGAAATGATTCAGTATTTCCCATTAGTCAAATTAAAAGATCATTCAGCTAATTCTTTGGTGCACTTGGTGTATTTCTCGTTTGGATGTCAGGGGAATAACTGGATTTGCCACCCCAAGAAGGAAAAGTCCAGTTTCTTCAAGTTTGTGGGAAAGCATCACAACAGTGTTTCAGTGTTACTATGACGCTACTCAATTCTTCCTGGTACAGTTCCCTGGGTTTTTCCATTCTGAAGCCATGTTTTGCAGTTGACTTTTAGTGAAAATTGTCTCCTATGACAGCAGATCAGGCCTAAATCTCTTCTAGCGCTGAAAAGTACAGTACCCATTACAATTAGAGTGCCATAGCACACAACTTCCTCGTTAACTTTGGATGATAAAATTATTTTTACATGTACCATACACTTTTGAATACATTTTCAGGATTTTAATATTTAAAGAGCACTTTCACTATGACACATTAATATACTCTGAATTAGAAACTCATACAAGTTTCATTAACTCTTCTCTTGTCAAAATTTTATCAACAGTTATCTATTCTTTGGTGTATGAGAAAGAGAAAACTTGTATATACTTTTTTTCTCTAATGTTGTACTTTTACACAAGCATATGAATTGCCCCTTCAATGTCCATTTACAGTAAAGACAAGAGAAAATTAGTGTAATCATCATATAATTAATCTTGAGACAGCAACGTAAGTACTGAAACTGTTATTAGTGAACTGCAATGAAATATTACAGCCTTAATTCCTCTTCCCCTCCTCCTCCTCCTCCCCCCCCCCCAGTGCCAGAGTGTACTTAACATTTGTCTTATGCAAGCATTTCTAAATTCTGTGCTGTAGCTTTGCTCTTACTCAAATTACGCTGAACCTAAAAGTGGTACAGCAAATATGTGCTTTACATACAAATAATTCTGAAAAAAAAAAAAAAAAAAAAAAAAAAAAGAAAACTTCAATTTGTACTGTAAGGATACTTCTGCTAGTTTTGTAATAAGCATTAAGAGCAATTGTTACTCTTTCTACTTTTGTGGAAAGAGAAGATAATATTCCAGGTAACAATTAACAGTAGGTCTATTTGAATATAAAACATTTTGTCTTACTCTAAGACCATAGCTGGCAGGGAAAACAAGTGAGAGATACTGGCTTAAGAAGGTATTGTCTCCTCTGAACTTGAAACCTCTAAGTCTCTGGATCTGTCCTTCCTTGTTTTTACTGTGTGTAAAAATTTTGTACATGTAAATTATTTTTTTTTGCTGTGTCAGTTGCTAATACAGCAGAAAAAAAATGTTCCATAATTTTTCTAAAAGGACTGTGTGTTCTGTGGAGAGTCAAGGGAGGAGAATATATGCGCCTAATATGTATTTTAAATAGAGACATATTCTTCTTTAGCATGGCTACCTAATATATGGTATCATATTGCATGTCTTCCAAAAAAACAGGCAAACTGAAATGGCAAATTTTCTGATTCTTCCTTACTGAGGATATTAAGGAAAACAGCAGAGCTGTCAGCAAGGACCAATGCCTCCAAGACAGGAGTTTAAGAACCTGAGAGAACTGAGCAAAATGAATAGTAGAATCACAGATGTGGACTCCAGGAGTGCAGATTTCAGCTTACGCAGGGATACTTACTGGGAATTCCTCTGAAGGGAAAAGAAGTTTGGGAGAGATGGATGATAAAAAAAAAAAGAAGAATCCTCAAAGCATAAGAATCATCAGTTTTGATATCCAGGAAGTAACTCAGCGATACCAAAAGGCTATTACTGATTTACTGATGAACAAAGAAATCATGATTAAGCTAAAGTTCAAAAAGAAAGTATGCAGAAGAAGGAAGCAAGGACGCGCTTCCTAGGACATCCCCCTGCAGGGAAGGGGTTAGGAAAGGCAAAGTTCAGTTGAAGTTCAAACTAGGAAGAGATGGGAAAGACATAAAAGGGCTTCTAAAAGTACCTTATCAGCAAAAGACAGGCTAGGGAAAATGACAGTGTGAAGGGTGTATCACCCACAGGAGTAATAAAAGAGTTAGGAGCACTTAGCGAAACTGGACATATTACATGGCCATGGGATCAGAAATGTTGCATCTGAGTGTAGTGAGGAAAGTGACTGATAATACAAGGCTGTGCTTTGTCATTTTTAAAAAATTGTGACAATCAGGAGAGGTTCTTGATGCCTGTTAAAATGCAAATATCATATTAAACTTTCAGAAGAAGATCTAGGAAACTATAGGCTTCATTCTGTAGGAAGATTGGTGTAAATGTTATTTACAGAATTAAGTCTGTGAATGACATCAGCCTAAGAAGGTGGGAAAGGGGATCAGTAGCCTGGGAGGGAGGATTACTATTCAAAGGGATCTTGACAGGTACAGAAATGAGTGGACAGAATCCTCATGAAGTTCAACAAGGCAAATGTAAAATCTTGCATCTAGGGTAGAATAACGTTGTGACAGTATTGATTGGGGACTGACTGGCTAGGTCAGAGCTCTTCAGAGAAGTATTTGGACTAATCACTTAGGGGGTTGTATTATCATGAATGTGACCAACAGGCTGAAGGATGTAATTATTTACCACTCTTGAACACTCATGAGATGACATCTATAGTACTGTATCTAACTTTGCATTTCTCAATAAAAGAAAGTTATTCATATACTGGTGTGAGTTCAACAGAGGGCTACCAAGTGGAAGATCACCTCCCATGACCTGCTGGCAACACTGTTCCAAATGCACCCCAGGCTACGGTTGGCCTTCTTGGCCACAAGGGCACATTGCTGACTTGTGGTCAGCCTGCTGTCCTCCAGGACTCCCATGTCTCTCTCTGCAGAGCTGCTCTTCAGCAGGTCAGCCCCCAGCCTGTACTTCTGTTTCGGGTTATTCCTTCCCAGGTGCAGGACCCCACACTTGTCTTTGTTGAACTTCATGAGGTTCCTCTTGGCCCATCCCTTCAGCCTGTCAAGGTCCTTCTGAATAGCAGCACAGCCTTCTTGGGTATCAGCCACTCTAAGCTTTGTGTCATCAGCCAACTTGCTGAGTGTGCAGTCTGTTCCATCATCAAGATTATTGATGAATAAGTTGAACAACACTGGACCCAGCACTGACCCCTGGGGGACACCGCTAGCTACAGGCCTCCAACTCCAACAAGGTCTGCATCACTCAGCACAACCCCCTGAGCTCTGCCATCCTCACTCATCAATCCACCCACTCATTCATCTAGCCCACACTTTTATGGTTTGGGGATTTGGTTGATGAGAAGGTCAACATGAGCTGGCAATGTGTGCTTGCAGCCCAGAATGCCAACCATATCTTGGGCTGCATTAAAAGGAGAATGGCGAGCAGGTTGAGGGAAGTGATTGTCCCCCTCTACTCTGCTCTCATGAGACCACACCTGGAGTACTGCATTCATCTCTGGGTCTCCCAGCACAGGAAGAACATGGGCATATTAGAATGAGTTCAGAGGAGGTCCATGAAGATGATCAAAAGGCTGGAACACATCTCTTATGAAGAGAGGCTGAGGGAATTGAGGTTGTTCAGCCTGGAGAAGAGAAGGCTCTGGAGAGACCTCATTGTGGCCTTCAAATACCTAAAGCAGGGTCTACAAGAAAGCAGGAGAGGGACTCTGTAAGGGAGTGTAGTGATAGAACATCGAGTAATGTTTTTAAACTAAAAAAGAATAGGGTTAGATTAGATATTAGGAAAAAATTCTTTACTCAGAGGGTGGTGAGGCACTGGATCAGGTTGCCTAAAGAAGTTTTGGATACCCCCTCCCTGGAAGTGTCCATGGCCATGCTGCATGGAGCTTTTATCAAACTGGTCTAGTGGAGGTGTCCCTGCTCATGGCAGGGGGTTGGAATTAGATTATCTTTAAGGTTCCTTCCAACCCAAAGTATTCTATGATTTTATGATTCTATGTATTTCTCAGAAAAATCAGACTTGCTCAACAGGAATCAGTATCTAGATAGTGCAGGGATGTCTTAAGTCTAGTAAAGTTACTACCTGTATTTCCAACTGCAGTACTACCCTGGGCTAATTTTGGAGTGTGTTTTTTTGTTCTGCTTTGGTTTTGTTTGTTTGTTTGTTGATGTTGTTGTTTGTTTCTGTTGTTGTATGTGTGTTTTTTTGTTGTTGTTTGTTTGTTTGTTTTGTTTTGTGTATGAGGGAAATGAGGGAAAAGTCAGATGCACCCAATATTTAATGATTTCATTTATTTTCCAACATGTGCTTTCCACTATCATATCTACATTAACTAGGTTGATACTGATTAGGAAAGGCAAGTGAGGCCCTTCTTTGCAAAGCCCATGGTATTTTTTGCTGTAAGATATTTTGTCACCATAGCAGAATGTTTATGCAGGCTGCTGATGTGATAGGGATCCCAGAGATACCAACAACATTCAGAATGCTTTTAGGACTTCTGTAATATGTCCTCTCATTTGAGGAGTGAGAAATAGAACTGATGGTTCACTGCACATTCAAAGTCCACCTTACAGTACATTAATTTCCTTGTGCAAATGAGCCTTTAATTTCTCCTTAATTTTCAACCCCTTGTAGCCTGCAGATGAATGACACCACCAACTAACAAGACATTCTAAATTAAGAAACGTAGCTGCCTTTGCATTGTCACTAAGAAAAAATATCACCCTTATTTTCAGACAAGATGGAATAGCAGATAATGTTGCTCAAATGGGACTATGGCACTTGTCTTGTATTTAGGAGTTTAAGTCATTAAATTATGCTATGTCAAGTAGCATAAATATAACAACCATGCTAATTAATAACTTCATTTTCTTTTTCCCTTAAGGAAACACAAAACCTTTAATAAAGCAAAATAAGTATTTGTTCCTCAAATGATATAAATGTGCATATTACTATAAGGGTAGTGGGTTAAGGTAAGTAGAGTTGGGTTTCTTGACGTTTTTTGCTATAAGATCCTATTTTCAACTTTGCAACATTTTAACCATTTGGTTACATTTTTTCATCTGCTGATATATAACTCCTATATAACAGAACACTTCAGAACGTTTTATCTGGCATGGTCCATCAGGATCAAAGAAGAGATAGTAAGTTACTCTATCCTCTTAGAAATATATTATTATTATTATTATTATTATTATTATTATTATTATTATTATTATTATTATTTACTATTAGGTGATAAATGTGAAGCACAGTTGTTCTGTCTGGATATATATTTATGGAAATAGATCAGGCAGCCCACCTGAGTTTCTACAAGTGGTTTTCTGTCAGTGTGAAAACAAAAAGAGGAATAAAAATAAAGAAAGCAAATCTGAGGAATGTGGACAGGCAGTTAAAATTCAGAGAATAAGGATGTGTCCTAACAGGCAGTTTTTGTGCTAACAGGCAGAAACAACATGGGCAACGGGACAAACCAAGCAGCCCCTTCCTAGAAGACAGACTATGACATTGTCCTCAGTGAACAATTAAGAATGGTATAGTATCAATTCTGAGTTTTGAAAAGACAATATTCTAGGGAAGTTTATTGGCTTCTCAAGTGAGAAGTGTAATGAGAATGTACTAACAGGTTGCCTGTGGTACAATTTTTTCATATGATATGTACACTGAAAATGGTGCTTAACACATCAGGAACTATCAGACTGCAATGCCTGTAGTGGTCCCTGATAATCAGGGTAGAATTTGAAAAAGTAATTTAGAAATGAATAGCTTTGTAACTCATTAGCATATATTTTCAATCTATGCTTATTTTTAAGAATTGTGGACTAACCTGGTACTTCTAAAGCAATCTGCATAATTGACAAACCTCTATCAATCAAGAGGCTATGCCTTGATTTCATTACAGCTTCTAACAGGAACTTGAAAAAAAACCTGAACATGAAGTGCTCATCTGTCATCAGCCAAGTATACAATACCAGTCTAATATTCAATGAAATAAAACAAATATATAAACAATCAAGCAAAAAATGTTACTCAAAGATTTAGGTAGAGGACACTGGAAATGACTTTGGGAGGAAATGAACTATGATTTTGCAGAAGTAATACATGGAAAAAGAAAAGTCTTGTTCTTCAGAAAGCACACACAAACTTTCCCAGTGCCAGCTAGCCATGTGTAGAAGCAAAATAAGCTCCTTGCAAGAACACCACACTTTATCTACACTTTATCAACACTTTATCTACAGGTAGAGATCTACTAAGGGAACCCCTACCAAAGTTTTCAAACTTCTTTTTATACTGACTTTAAGTACCTAATCTCTTTGCCTTATGTGAAGCATCTTTTATTGAATTGTAATTCATTTGCTTGGAATTGTAATTCATTTGCTTGGAAATAAAGGTTTACCTTTTAGGTATTTCTTCTCTGTACTTTTATATATTTCAAAGAACCTCAAAATAGTCATAGAATCATAGAATATCCCGAGTTGGAAGCGACCCAGAAGAATCATCAATTCCAGCTCCTAGCGTCACACAGGACCACGCAAAAATCATACCATGAGAGCATTGTCCATGTGCTTCTTGAAAGCTTGGCACCATGACCACTTTTCTTGGAACCTGTTCCAGTTACTATCCACCCTCTCAGTGAAGAACCTTTTCCTAGTATCCAGTTCAAGCTTCCCCTGATCCAGCTTCATGTCATTTCCTTGGGTTCTATTGCTGATCACCGGAGGGAAGAGAACAGCACCTCCCTCTCCATCACCCATCATGAAGAAGCTGTAGTTCACAATAAGGTCGCCTCTTCATCTCTTTTTCTCTAGTAGAACTCTTCAGATTTTATTTCACTATGGTTATTTTACAGGTTCAGAAAAAAAGAGGCACACATTCTGGAAATAGGTAAAGATTCTGATTGAAGAGAATGATTTAGAGTCCTGAGACATGAGAATATTATTAATCCAAAACTAGCAAGTTGATCTGTGTTATCATCTGTTTTGGACCTTTAACAGGATGTATTATGTCAAATTATGTCAAACACTGAAATGGAAAAATGGTTTTGTCTGTCAAATGCACCTTAAGTGCCATTATTTTTACTTACTTTCAAATCAGTAAGAAACTGGACATATCATATCCTGGAGTATTATCGGGGTAGTATAATGGCGCTAAACTCCTGTGTTATTCCTGAAGTATCAGTTGACTGACAGTAACATCCCAAAGAATTATGCTTGGTCAACAACCTATGTGTTTATTTTTTTGAAAATATTGTGTGAGGCCACCTTGTCACTAGCCAACGTTATACTTCCATGATCAATATCTGTTAACACTGAGCTTCTGGTTTCCTAAGCAACAGTAACCAGGTGAAAGCTTTCAAAACCTTCTTCCTACTTGCTTGATGTTTTCATGTAAATTACGTATATATATATTTATATATTTATTGTAAAGAACAGAAGTCAGGATGTTGCTGTTTGACTGCACTCATTTTGTAGTTGCAAAAGAGTTGGAGGTTTCAGGATAGAGATACTGAAAATGTTTTCAGTTTTGGTCTATATTAGTGCTTGTTGACCACTCTGATAAAAATAAATACCCTGACATAAGTCTGAGTGCAAAAACACTGAATTTAGCATTTTTTTGTTTGTTTGTTTGTTTTTTCAGTTCAATGAAAAATCAAGAGGTACTTTGCAGAAATTGAATACTCCATATGGTTGAATTACCATTACTAAAAATAGATCTGAGTTAGGTTCTGATCAGTACTGAAGGGATAATCAGGTTTGGATCCTTGCTTTACCTCCCTCAGACAAAGCAGTAAGCTGAAAATAGATCTACTACTACCAAAACTGCCACTCTGTTCTCTAACCTATAAAAGGAGACACACATTATAATTTGTTCCCATAGTTTGATTTTTATTTTTTCATATTGCAGTTAAGACAAAGTGGATTATTATTTAGTAAGTAAAAAGTAGAGTTTTGCCTTAGTCATAACAAATACAGAAAATCAATTTTTGGATCAGAAGAAAACATAAACTTCAACTGTAAATATTTGTCTATGTTGCCTAATGCTTTTCCACATTTTTTAAATGTTATTTTTATTTCTTATATTTAATTTATAGCAATTTCAATACAAACAAACAAAAAAAGATTGCTCAGAATTGAATGCAAATACTTTCTTTAAACTTTTTAAGACAAAAATATTGACACAAGTGTTTTCAATTTTATAGTGTCACACAAAATATCATGAAGACTGGCTGAGTTTTTTCATTTTGTTTGAAAGATTTGGTCTTTGGTCAAGTTTATCAAGTATATCTTTATCAAGTTTATCTTTAAGTATATCTTTATCAAGTTTAACAAGTTTATCTTGTTAACACTGTAAAATTATCAATGAAGAAAAGAACAACTATAAAAGGTTTGAAAGGCTAGAAAATAGAAACAAACATTAAAACTATAAACCAACTCATAATTTTTTGATCAGTATATAAGAGATCAGTATGGGTATATATATTATATATATGTATTATCTACATATATATATATATATATAATACATATATAATACATATATGTATATATATGTATTATATTATATTATTATATTATATATATTATATATATAATATAATAATATATATATAATATATATATATATTATATATATATTATATATATAATTATATATTATATATATATGTATTATCTACAGTATCAAACGCTTAGGAACTAAAATATGGAGTAATTTTATGTCTAGCTGATCTATTTGTGGTAGATTAAAATCTCAACATGAGCTAGCAATGTGTGCTTGCAGCCCAAAAAGACCATATCCTGGTCTGCAGGACCAGCAGGGTGAAGGAAATGATTATCCCCCTCTACACTGCTCTTAAGAGGCTCCACCTGGAGTACTGCCTTCAGTTCTGTGGCCCACAAGACCTGGTCGACTGGGTCCAGACAGCCACAAGTTGACTGAGTCCAGACGGCCACAGGTTGGTTGGGGTTTTAAGCAACTTGGTCTAGTGGAAGGCCAACTGCCTATGGCAACAGGGTTGGAACTGGGTTATCTTTAAGGTTGCTTCCAATCCACACCATCCTATGATTTAGGACAGTGGTAGAGATAAACAGAGACATCATTTCTTCTCATTTTGCTCCAAACAAAATTATAAAGAAAACCTCTATTTTTAATCTTTTTGGACAATTTGTCCAAAACGATGAAAATAATTGTTATTTTTGTGGAAGTAAAGAAAAAGGAGATGTGATGAAAGAGTCAAGCACAGTGATGTTGAGTCTGATTTGACCCATCTGAAAATGTAAGAAGGCAAGCATATCCAAAACCCAGACTGTATGTTTGTATCCAAAACCCAGTGTGTTTGGAATGGAGTTTTGTTGTTGTTGTTGTTGTTGTTGTTGTTGTTTTTTATATAGAAACCCATATGGTGTTGTGCTTTTCATTTGTGGCTAAAACAGTGTTGATAGTACACCAACATTTTGGCTGTTGCTGAGCAGTAATTGCACAGCATCAGGGTTTTCTCTTTCTCCCACTCTGCTCTTCCTTCCTGACTCCCAGAGAGTAGCCTGGGGAGGATACAACAAGAGGTTGGAAGGATACACAGTCAGGGCAGTTTACCCAAACTGACCAAAAGGATATCCCGTACCCTAAGATGTTGTGCGCAGAAGTAAAAATTCAGGGAAAGGAGGAGGAAGGGGAGATGTTCACAGTGATAGTGTTTGTCTTCCAAATAAACTGTTATACGTGCTGAGGCACAACTTTCTGCAAAGTGGCTAAGCATCTGTTTGCTAATGCAAAATGGTCAATGAACTCCTCTTTTTCTTTTTCTTTTTTTTTTTTTTGTTTTGTTTTGCTTTGTTTTTGTTTTGTTCACACAGCTCTTGCTTTTCCTTTAAAACTATCATTATCGTAATCTGTGAGTCTTTGCACCTTGCTTCAATTTTCTCCTGCAGGATAGGGGAGTGAGTGAGCAGCTGAGTACCTGTTTGACTGTTGTCTGCGGTTAATCCACCACACAGGCAAAACATGTCATTAAAATGTATTTCTCATATATACTTGCTTCTTACAGAGAGATTGACAGTCTCTGACAAATTGACTACAGAGACTTGACAAAGTTTCATAAGGAATTAACTATTTAAAGTGGGGAGATATGTTACCTGATTTCTGGCCCTAGATCACAGCAATGCTGACATATTTAGAGACAGATTTAATGGGGAATGCTATGCAAATGCTTATTTTACAACTCATTATGGTCCTTGGACACCTAGATCTGAATGTGTGCCTCCATGAAATTGGAATCCAGAGCCTGAGTGTCTGAAAGACAGAGCCACTCTAGACAGAGCATGCAACATTTCATATCCAATCATTCTGAAAAATAAGATAATGAATTTTGTCAGTGTGGAGTTCTTTGTTGCAAATGTAAATATTATATGATCTTGGAGGAGTATATTTCACAGTATTGCAATGATGTTACTAATGGAAATTCCACAATGCTTTTGCTTTTTTTAGAAGACAGAACCAAAGGACATGAACGTGTGCATGCTAGGAGCTGAACTGCAGACTTAAAACAAGATGATAACACTGAAGGCTGTGACTTACATTACTGGATTGATGGGAAAGTGTATGACTATATAGGAGACTGTATTATCTTCAGAACTTTTCACAAGTAGAAGCAAAATGCAAAGAACTGTAGAAAATGTGAGCTCAATAAACTAATTATGAGATATTAAACTTTAACATCCATGTATTAGGCTGAGATGGACAGGTCACTTATGTAGGAGTTTAAGAAGTATACTTTTCTCTCCCCATTAAGATACTTTATAGCGTTTATCACATAATCAAAATAAGAATATATTTTGCAAAAGGTGCATGTCCATTAATATAACAACAGATATATAGCAACACAACTGGCTGACAATGCTATCATATTCATGATTTCCCTTTAGCTTTTAATCAATTATCATATTCATATTTTTAAATGTATGTAGTTTTAAGTTTATGTAGACAATTGATTTCATCTACTTCTGCAGTGTGTTTTTTGATCAAAAGTGAATGCATTTTTTAAGTAATCAGAAGATAATTATCAAAATTAGAATGTATCAAGTCATGAAGTCTTTGCTATAGAATGTCTGAAAAAAAAAAAAAAAAGATTCTTTCTGTGTCCCAGACATTTCTTCAATCAATAATTTTAGAAAAAATAAAAAATAAAAATGAAACATAAGCATTTCTCTCTCTTTCTCTCTCTCTTTTTTTTTTTTTTTTTTTTTTCTCCATTTTTGATGTCATTCATGCACTCAATATTTCTCCTTAGTTATATAAAATAAAAACTCCTGGAGATGAGAAAATAGTCTGTAGATTAAAACTCACAATTCTGTCACTAGAATCAGATACATTTGACAGGAATTTTGGCAAGATTTTGAAGCTGATAAAAAAGTACATTTTACATTCTTTTGTGAAAAGTCAAGAGGATAAAAAAAAAAATAAAAATAAAAAGTAGGGAAAGGAAAGGAAAGGAAAGGAAAGGAAAGGAAAGGAAAGGAAAGGAAAGGAAAGGAAAGGAAAGGAAAGGAAAGGAAAGGAAAGGAAAGGAAAGGAAAGGAAAGGAAAGGAAAGGAAAAAGAAATGCAGAATACTGAAATTTACCTTAAATTGATATTGTCATTAATGGTCTTCACCACCAAGAAAACTTGTATTACAATCATGCTTCCAGGTATTTAATAAGTCTTACTGAAAAAGTTTAAGGTGAGTGCCTTTTCAGCTGGGCTAGCAGTCCTTAAATGATTGAATGAAGATTTAATTATAAATAGTCTCCTTGTACTGCCTGCACAGGTGACACCACAAGAATTAAAGGTTGCCATGTAAAGCTGTTCCCCACAGATGTGTCTTCCCGAAGTCAAAATGTGATCAGAAGAGAAAGATCTGTTTTAAATTCCAGAAATAAATTCATTTCATTATGTCCTTGTAAATAATAATAATAATAATAGTAATAATAATAAACAGTAGTACTAGTAGTAGTAGTAGTCATAAACCATTGTTTATGTACTATTCAGAATTTCTGGTTGATTGGAGCAACACTGTGGACTTCTACCTTAGGGAATTGGCCTTTACAGAGTAAATTTATTTATTTATTTATCATTTTTGAAAAGGAAGAAAACTTCACAAATTATAGAAGAGATACACTTGTTTTTTAAGATACGGGTCAACATCAACAAGAAAATCTGCTTGTTGTTCCCAGTCACAGAGGAAAGATTCTTATGCACATTCTACATATCTGGTAGCAGGGCAGTGTGGTTTGCATCTAAATGTGTGAAATTCTGTTTCATGTTTTGCAATTATTGGTCACACAGGAGAATCTCTTCAGAATTGCACACTGGGGTTTGGTTGAACATTGGGCCCTTTGAGATGTTACCAAAGTGATACGGGAAGTTATTAAGGGCTTCATACATTGTCAGACAGTACTTTACTCATAAAAGAAAGACCGTTAAAATTAGAATGTAATTAAATTTAATTCTTTTATGAAATGACAACAAAAACTCAATTCCACAGAGGAAAGAGCTGCACATTATTTGTATATTAAATACTGCAACTGCCAAAAGTGTTAAAAAGAAAATCTTAGAAGGATTCTACAACTGAAATTGTTAAGAACATGGTTTAAATCAAAGGTACTTTTTAAAAAAATATCTAAATTAAGTTCTAGTTAATTAATGGCTATTAATAAGAAAGTGTTGTTGTTGTTGTTTTCTTGTTTGTTTATTTGTTTGTTCCCCTTAAAGGCAGAGAATGTAGAGTTGGAAACTGTAATTTTTTCTGTGTAAGAACTCAGCCTGATATTTTTATTAGGCCTGAAAAGCTGATATTGGCTGTAGTGTATCTTCAAGAGAACAATGTAATAAATCTTTAGTTGAAGTAAACTTTTAGTGAAATTTGTTGTGAGTCAGCACTTTTCTGATAGACATCTCTGTTGCTTTGTCATCTGTTCAAAGTCTAATAGAAATATTTTCATCTCACTTCGTGAACCCAAAGACAAGCTAGGGAAGAGTGCTATAGAAGCTGGGATTTCTGCGTAGTCCTATTATACAAATTTTGACAGCAGTTGGCGTAATCATGTCTTCTGTGCTCTCCATGATTTTTACCTTTTATGCCACGGGGATTATAGCCCTCCATGGAAGGTATGACACCTGACACAAAGGAATCATGACATAAGGCAAGGCTGAATATCAAGACACCAATAGTGTCTGCCAACCTCTAAGTGGTTATATATCTCCCAGAACATCAGGAAGGATTTGGGATAAATGCAAAGAAAGAAGTCATGACAGTGCTGTGGGAGCAGTATGCTTGGCTTTTTGAAAATATGCCCCAAAATGTGTGCGTTTTTGATATTTAATGAGTATACAGAACTGTGTTGTATAAATTAGGAATGATAAAGAAATGGCTAGTAATGGCGTAAGTGCTCAATGGGAGTTCTAGGCATGAATATGATAATACTACTGTTGAAATTCCAACCAGCCAATTGGAAAATGGATTTTGAAAAACAGCATTCTGTCTGTGATAATTGCAGTTTAAATCCTTAATGCTCCAGGAAAATTCATACTTCATTAAATTAAATGCTCTATAGAAGCAGACTTCAGAAGCTGTATGAAAAATAAGCAAAGTGGAAACTGGACATAAATATGGGAGTTTCCAAACACTGTCACAATGGGGAAATGCAAAACAAGTGCAATTGTCAAACTCTCTACCAACTCAATTCTGGCTGCATGAATTATCTGAACATTCAAGGACAGCACACAAACTTTCTGAAAAGTTTATCTCCTGTGTAATATCTGTATGCACACAACCACTGATTGTGATGGCTGTTTTTTTTTTCTTCTTCACATTTTCTCAACATCAAATCGTTTCTAATACTGATATTCAAATGAAAATAATTCAGTTTTAATGAGTATAATGAACATATATGAATGAACTGAACAGTTTTCAGTTTGAGGATTATAGTTTCAGGCTCTACAGACTCATATAGTGAAAAAAAAATGGTTTGCCTATTTGCCTTTGTAGAAATAAAAATGAGAAAGTGCATGTTTATTTTCTGGTTTCTTCTTTTTGGATGTTGTTATTCCAAATATTGTCTTAGGCTGAAGAGTACAAGATGTCAGGTTCAGAAAATTAGCTGCTTTTTGCACAGATGGGAGTCTGCCCAATATCACATCAAATCCTCAGTTTCTGTTATCTGCTTCTGCCCAGACTTTATATTTTTATTTTAAATTCTACTTATTCTTTATTATTTATTTATTTATTTATTTATTTTAAGCAGATATGCCATGATGGGGTCTATTTACAAACTGTAACTCAGAGCTTTTAGAGTTTGAAAACTCTACCTGCTATTTAATTCCTTCTCCTTTAAACCACATCAAACCTATTAGTCTAAAAAAGCACTAATTAAAATTCTTTGTGTCTTCAATCAGGCTAGGATATTTTGAATAATGTTTTTCTATGGATTGCTTATAAATTAGTTTATTTCCTGTCAAAACTTTGACTCTTTTTTATGTCTTCAGGCATAGTCCATACAGGCAAGACCATATCTTACTAAGACTGCATTAATCTTTTAAAAATATATGGTTTGAGTTATTAAAGAAATATGTATGTGCTACATGTGTGGGGAAAAAAAAAAAGTATTTGAGAAACACTTGGGAGAAGTATAATTTATCTTTTTATTATATGTCTACAAGTTAGATATCCATATCTGAGCTACTTCTCTGAAGTCATCCCTTTATAGTCAACATACACACACACAAAGGCACTTTTGAGATGTTACTCCTCTTATCATGATGAAGACATTTAAACTGGGTCAGATTAATTACACCTTAAAAGTTCCTGTTTCTCAATATGGATAATAAAAGGAGTCTAGACTGCTGGCTCAGAGTTAAATGTCTACATTCCAGACTTCTAAATTTAGGCACCAGGGTGACATATACACAAAAAGGAGACTAAGGAGAATTTACATCCTTTACTGGATGCGGGGGGAAACTTAGTGACAAGAGATGAGGAAAAGGATGAGGTGCTTAATGCCTTCTTTGCCTCGGTCTTTAACGGCAAGACCAGTTGTTCTCTAGATACCCAGTACCATGAACTGTTGAAAGGGGATGGGAAGCAGGATGTGGCACTCACAATCCACGAGGAAATGTTTGGCAACATCCTACAGCACTTAGACGTACCCAAGTTGATGGGGCCGGATGGGACCCACCCGAGGGTACTGAGAGAACTGGCAGAAGAACTGGCCAAATTGCTTTCCATCATTTATCAGCAAGCCTGGCTATTGGGGGAGGTCCCAGTCAACTGATGACTAACAAATGTGACACCCATCTACAAGAAGGGCCAGGAGGCAGACCTGGGAAACTTTAGGCCTGTTAGTTTGACCTCAGTGCCAGGGAAGCTCACAGAGCAGATTATCTTGAGCATCATCATGCAGGGCAAGCAGGCGATCAGGCCCAGTCAGCATGGGTTTATGAAAGGCAGGTCCAGCTTGACGATCCTGATCTCCTTCTATGAAAAAGTGACGCGCTTGGTGGACAAGGGAAAAGCTGTGGATGTGGTCTACCTTGACTTCAGCAAGGCTTTTGACACCGTTTCCCACAGCATTCTCCTCAAGAAACTGGCTGCTCTTTGCTTGGACCAGCGTACATTTCATTGGGTTAGAAACTGGCTGGGTAGCCAGGCCCGAAGAGTTGTTGTAAATGGAGTTAAATCCTGTTGGAGGCTGGTCACTAGTGGAGTCCCCCAGGGCTCAGTACGAGGGTAAGTTCTCTTTAATACATTTATCGATGATCTGGATGAGGGGATCAAGTGTATCCTCAGTAAGTTTGCAGACAACACCAAGTTAGGTGAGTGTGTCGATCTGCTCAAGGGTAGGAAGGCTCTGCAGGAGGATCTGGATAGGCTGCTGTCCTGGTTTCAGTTAGCACAGAATTAATTTTCTTCCTAGTAGCTGGTGGAATGCTGTGTTTTGGCTTAGAATGAGAAGAGTGCTGATAACACCCCGATGCTTTAATTGTTGCAGAGCAGTGCTTATACTAAGCCAAGGACATCTCAGCCTTTGCTCTGTCCTGCCAACGGGCAGGCTGGGGGGTGCAGTAAGAGCTGGGAGGGGACAGACCCAGGACAGGTGACCCAAACTAGCCAAAGGGGTATTCCATACCATCTGACGTCATGCTAAACAATATATAGGGGTGGCTAGCCGGGGGGAGGGGGCCGGACTGCTCGGGGTTAGGCTGGGCATCGGTCAGCGGGTGGTGAGCAATTGCATTGTGCATCACTTGTTTGTACATACTATTATTACTTTCGTATTATCACCATTGTATCATCATTATTATTATTGTTATTATTATTTTTGTTATTTTTTTCCTGTCTTATTAAACTGTCTTTATCTCAACTCACGGGCTTCACTTTCCATTTCTCTCCCCCGTCCCAGAGAGGGAGGGGGGAGGGTGAGCGAACGGCTGCGTGGTGTTTAGCTGCCGGTCGGGTTAAACCACGACAGCTGCACCGATGGGCTGAGGTCAACTGTATGAAGTTCAACAAGGCCAAGTGCTGGGTCCTGCACTTGGGGCACAATAACCCCAAGCAGAGCTACAGGCTGGGAGATGAGTGGTTGGAAAGCTGCCTGGCAGAGAGGGACCTGGGTGTATTGGTTGATAGTTGGCTGAATATGAGCCAGCAGTGTGCTCAGGTGGCCAAGAAGGCCAACAGCATCCTGGCTTGCATAAGAAGCAGTGTGACCAGCAGGGCTAGGGAAGTGATTGACCCCCTGTACTCAGCTCTGTTGAGGTCGCACCTCAAGTACTGTGTAAGTTTTGGGCCCCTCACTACAAGAAGGACATCGAGGTGCTTGAGAGAGTCCAGAGAAGGACAACAAAGCTGATGAGGGCTCTGGAGAACAAGTCTTATGAGGAGTGGCTGAGGGAGCTGGGTTTGTTCAGCCTGGAGAAGAGGAGGCGATGGGGCGACCAGCAGGTACCTTAAAGGAGGCAGTAGTGAGATGGGCGTTGGTCTGTTCTCCCATGTATCTGGTGACAGGATGAAAGGGATGGGCTAAAGTTGCACCAGGGGAGGTTTAGGTTGGATATTAGGAAGAACTTCTTTATGGAAAGGGTTGTTAGGCATTGGAATGGGCTGCCCAGGGAAGTGGTTGAGTCACCACCCCTTGAGGTCTTTAAAAGATGTTTAGATATAGAGCTTAGTGATAGGATATAGTGGAGGACTTATTAGTGTTAGGTCAGAGGTTGGACTAGGTGATCTTGGAGGTCTCTTCCAATGTAGATGATTCTGTGATTCTGTGATTTGGTATCAAAATTATATTTAAAACTTTTTTTTTTTTTTTCTGAATGCATTCAAACAAAGAAATTATAGGAGATAAAAATAATGCAATTATTGCTAATATCATGAGTATAATAATAGATAATAACTTTTTTTTTTTTTTTTTTTTTTTTTTTTTTCTAGCCAGTGCTCTTACATGTAAACTAACTTCTGGTATAAGCCAAAAGTTAGTTAGCTGTTAGTAATTTGGAGGGGGTAGAATAGTGATAAAAATGATAGTGATATGTGTATGCATGAAAAGTAATTAACAAAAATTCCAAGTTCTTAGGAAACTAATGAAGTATTAATTTTCAATGTCTTCAGAATCACCATTAATAGTCATATTACTGTTTATTTACAGCTTTAAAACTGAGAGTTTTATGGTGAGTTGAGGGTGGTTGTTAAGGATCGTTATTTCCTATTTATAAAGCGTCTGATAAGGAGAGGTTAGGTGAAGAATAAATTTATGTCCAAGTCTATAGTCTATATTGGAAACACTGTTTCTAAAAGAGAAACCCAGAAAATCTCTTATCAAAGCATCCAATAATGACCCGAGAACAAGTACAGTAACACACCAGCTTTTGTCTAGTCTTCCTTTGGTTTTTGCTCTTTTTTGTTTGTTTTTAGTAAGATAAACAAAACCATAAGTGTGACAGTGTTGATTCTGTGGAATAAACAAGATTTGAAACTAAAATTTCATAAATTTTGTGTGTTTATAGATTATTTACAAGGGGAGCTAAAAAAAAAAATCCTTTAGTTGTCTACTTTTGTTTGAAAATGTGACTAAGAAAGACAGGTATCATCTGCGAACTGGAAAAAAAGTGTTGCAACTTATCCTGTCTTTCTTTTTAACTTTTGAGGGAAAAGTAATGACTTTCTTCCCTCCATTACCATGCCTGTTCAAATGGCCCAGAGTTATCTGGCAGAAATTAAAAAAGAAAAAGGCACCTGAAACACACATGAAGCTGAAACCTCACTTCCTTTGCGTTTTTCAAGATTTTTTGGAGGCCTTTCATTAACTTAGAAACAAACTCTCAGACTGAAATAATAAATAATAATAATAATAATAATAATAATAATAATAATAATAATAATAATAATAATAATAATAATAATAATAATAATATAGTAATAATAATATAGTAATAATAATATAGTAATAATAATATAGTAATAATAATAATAATATAGTAATAATAATAATATAGTAATAATAAAATAGTAATCTAAATATTGCCTTGGATCCTTTGGAATTATTAGGAGTTATTAGGGCTATGCTTCCTCTTTCTGGTCCACAAGAGCAGAAGGAAAAAGTGCTTGCAAAAGTCAAGGAGATTTTTCTCTTACTGTTTTATGAGCCTCCTCATCTTCCAGATTCAGGATAACATATATAGGCTGGGTGTATGCTAGTAGTAGAAGAAAACAGGATGTGATGGAAAGAGAGGAGGAATGTTTCAGGGTATGATTAGGGTGTGCATGGCAAGAAGATAGAGCCATCTCTTCAGACAAACCGCTTTATTTTCCAAAAGGGTGTAGCTCAGACAGTTTTTTCTTATGCTTTGTATCTCTTTTACTATTGACTATACAACCCAAATGCAAAGACTGTGTGCTAGCCAAAGTGTAATCCAAATTAGTGCCTAATCTACCAATAAAGGGAACCAGAACCCTAGGGCATTTTGTGGGGTGCTACAGTGAACAAATATTCAGCCACAGGTTTTGATTCCAAAATCTGGGAAGAGATGCCTAATAGTTGGGTGCTGCAGTTTTTCACTTTTAGACATGATAGTTATTGGCCTAATTTTATGTCATATGCTATGTAGCTATGAGGCAGAGAGGTTTTTACATGTGAACGAAAACTAATTTGCATTTGAATAAGTCCATCTTGATTGTACTAAGATTTGTTTATAGGTATTTAAAAAAAAAAAAAAAAAAAGGATAATCACAACCAAATACAGCTTTCTTAGGTGTGGATGTTAGAGGTAATTAAGTAATAGGTTAATTGGCAAGGAATGCAGTTTACTTCTCTGATTCAAAAACTAAGAAAATTTGTAGGATAGAAAAATGTATATTTCTAATAACTGAAAATGTTTACTAATGACCAAAAATGTACAAACAACCTTGAGATTTTTTTTTTATTATTATGAAATGTCTGTAGCATATGAAATGTCCTGAATGAAAAGACAATGCTGTCAACCTTGGGTGAAAAGAAACAATCACAGTTATACAAGTATGGATGTTTTCTAATGCAAAATATGATTTCTGAAGATGACAATGTTGCTGAGCAAAAGGTTTACATATTGATGAAACCAAAGTAAGCAGAAAAAAACTGTCATATAAAGGACAATAGTTTAAGAAGACCAGAGACATGCGGTTTATGTGATTATAATACATAATCCAGAGAACAAAATAAAATGTTTGATTAAATGATAAGAAACTCATCTGCACATACATAGAAGACACAGAGAAACAATGGCAGAAAGAGTAAAGCTACTTGCTGTTTAGGAGTGTGGGACACATTATAAAAGGAAAAGGAAAAACATCTTGGAATTTAAAAGAAATTATTAGGATGTTTATGGGAGGAAACAAAATTGGGAAAAGGGAGTAGTTTAGGTGATTTGGAGAGGGACAAGTATGGGACACAGCGGGATAAAGGATTATGAGGGTGCATTTACATGTAAGCAGGGATATGCTTGTCAGACTATGCCTAGCACCTGGTCACTGCAGTGTGCTTTCTAAACTCCATCTTCAAATATTTTGCAGTAAGCAGCTCTCCACTGGGATGTGCTTGGGATCTGTAGTGCCAGTGACTGGAGCAAGTGTGGGTGTGCAAGTGAGTGTGTGATCACTAGTGAAGGTTAATCTGGACAAGCTAACAGGAAGGTGCTAGCTAGTAGTAGCACAAGTGCTAGTAACTGGGGATACTGGAATCTCGGGACAGCTACTGGGTAGACTGTATATATGTGCCCACTACTTTACTGTGGATTATGTGCAAATGTATATACATGTTTCCAGTAACAGACTTTGTGCTCAGCCTGAAAGGGGAGCAGGGTGAGGCAATTGATGCTGCTTTTGTTTATGTGAGGACTTTTCTTCTCCTATCCATCCACTCTGTGTTATTTGAGTGGATGGATAGAAGAAGAAGGACAAAATCTCACTTGATATTGATTTTCAGTATGAATATAGACTGTGAAAATGGAGCCTCGTGATCATTCTGACTTTTGGAGTTCTGCATATATATATATATGTATATATCCTATATAGCGTAAATTACCGGTCTGGAATATGTGCTCAGCAACACTACTGGAGAGAGCGGGATGGAGACAGACTAGGAGGAACCTCTGCCCCAGAGAAGGCTGCAGAAGACCCGAGCAGCACAGGGTAGGTTCCCAACCCCATCCAAATGAGTAATCCAAACAGTAAGAATTATCTGAAACTAGAAACATTTTCAGTGTGAATAGCTGTCACTGAAAAGTCATTGTTGAACAGTTGATAAAATTTATGTTTGGTGAGTAAGTGTAAACACTTAGTTACGCAAGAAGACTGTTAGTCAAAAGTCCCATTTTTGTTCACTCAATGACCCTAGCGGGTGTTTTTGAAACTGTGATTTAAGTTTAGCCATTTATTAGGTAGCTACTGACCTATCTTGTGCGATTACAATGAACTGATCTTGATAAAGAAGTTGGTAATCCTTATAGGAAGGTGACATCTCTATATTGGATTAGAACAAAAGACAACGAGATTAAGTCTAACACTTTCAAGAGAGGTTAACCACAAAACACCCTCAGAATTTAAATAGGCTTTGGCTGGATAGCAGCATTAAAGTTATTTGAAAATATTTTTGAGTGGTGCAGGATAACATAAGAGAATTTGAGAAATTTCACTGACTTTGGTAGTGAAAGCTTATAAAAATGTTATGTTGATTCTAATAGTTGTCTCATTGTAACAGAATCATTTTAAACTAAAAATATTGAAAACTGCAGCATGCAAAAAAAAGCATGTAGTCTGTACTTTACAAGATCTGAATAAACAAACAAAAAGGAGGTACCACAGTGACATGTCTGAGCCAGTACATTATGGATTGCATATTAGCATGGAAACTTTTCTGGATGGCCTTTTCTCTCTCTTCATTCACTTATTTGTTTATTTTTCCTGCTGTGATACAGCTTTCAATGAGTTTGAGATACATTTCAAAGAGGAAAAAGAAGTCCCTGATGGGGAATTTGAAGTATCTATTCCCATGCTTAGCACAGATTTTCAGAGTAACTTTGCATTAGTTATTTGTTATAGAAATGCCTCTGTTTCCTCAGACCTAATTAAGTCTTTATTTATGCAACTATTATTTATGTAAGCACTACTAGCATAAAAGTAATATTGCATTGTTGCATAAACTTGTGTGAAAAATCTCAATTTTTGTTTTTATTTTTTTTTCAGATGGAATCTTCTGTGAAGCTATTTTATTCATTATTGCAATGACGGGCGTCCTGCAAGCAGGAGCACACAGTAAAAGTATATCATAACATTATACTCCCTATTACCCAACACCTGATTTCTCCCGTTTCCTCATTGGCTGAGTACTAGTTCACAACCTACTCAACGCACTTCTATATCATATATGTACAATTTTATTTGACCAACCATTAATTTCTCCTTTTCCTTTTTTTATCCTTCTCTTGTGACTAGAGGGCCCATGATTTTTGTTTTTACTGGTTTCGTACTGCTCATCCTGTTTTTGTTAGCTATCCTCCTTTTTTGGGGACAGTGGGATCTTCCCCTTACCTGCTTAACTGCTCTGCAGCAAAATTGCTTTTGAATATGCAAGGTTAATGGAATTTTCCTCTGCAAAAAATCCTTGTATTGCAAAAACATAACTTTGTTTCTCACAGGCTTATATTTTCTTTAACACATTTTTTAAATTGTATATATTTTATATTTTAGAATATATTTTAGAATCCTACTGTCCAGTATTCTAATATGAAATCATTTTAAATTGATATAATGATACATATACAATTTTATTATTTTATTTTATTTTTTTTTTTAAAAAAAAGAATGAACTTTTCTGTTTCCTTCTGTGACAGATTGTGAGTCTCTTTGTATCATAAAAGGGACTGCCAGAAAGCAGATGGATTAAAATCCAAAACTGAAAGTTGCTTACACAATATAAAGGAAAGGGTTGGCAGGTCCTCAAGACTGATTACATAAAATCTATTTTCCAGAGGATCTGATAAACTGAATTTCCACAACCTGAAATGGACTGTAACATAGATATATCCCCAGACATTGCTCATAGTGAACAAATCAAGCAGCAATTTTATCAAATTTGATCAAAAAGCTGTAATCACTTTAATTTTTTTTTCCAAATATGTTTAAGCATTTTTGCAAGCCTTGTGTAGTCTTACAGAACATGACCTTCTCTTTCTCTCCTTTTTCTTTGTAAAGAATTTAACTCAATTTGTCTACTCAAATGGACAATGTTGTAGTTCACAATTACATCCCAAATTGGGAGGTTTAGGGGACTCTAGTATCTGGAATCACTAGCTGCAAGAGACAGTCAAATGATGAATGTCATGCGGAAAAGAAATTGCCAACTGTCAAATTACCTTCTAGCTCTCTTTTGTACTCAGTTGTACAGTGTTTTTGCCCACCTGTCGCATGATAACATTGACCATCTGTCAGTCTAACTTGTGGTAATTTCCAATTAAATTTTAAACAGAAGTAAATGCATTCTCTAAGTGCTTGAGAGAGTCTCAGCTTAAGGAGAAGGCAAGGAAAACTTGGACGTTTTCAGTCCTCACTGGAAACATCACTAAGCAAGTGGAAACTGCTATTGGCTGATCAACCAGCACATCTAGGTCAGACCTAGACATGCTGTGCTCTGCCTCTTTCCCAGGTGACAGACCAAAACACTATGAAGGATGACTTGGGAAGAGGAGTGAACACGGACAGTAAATGCACTAGGGGCCCAGGGTACTAAAAGTACTGCTTAGAGGCAGTGGTTTGGGGCATTATGAGAATCTTTGTCTGGGTAAAAAAAAAAAATATTACTAATAATCAGTAATGCCAAAGAAAAGATTGGCTTAGTGTGAGTGTATCAGGCAGCATACTGAAGAGACCCTGAAGCTGATACAACTGCATGTAACAGCACAATCCAGAAACAATACCTTATGTTTCAAAAGCTGCTACTTTGGAGGCTCCTGAACCATACTATATAATGAGGCATAAACAAGTAGCATATTTTGAATCACATTTCTTCAGCTGCTGGTGCTCTGGCTCAAATTTTCATCAAAATCATGCCACTGAAGACAATATTGAGGGCAATTTTCCACTGTGATGAACAATACTCAACTAAAAGTTGTGGAAATAGAATTAGAACTTACTTCTGGTGTATTATACAATAAACACTTTTTATATAAACCCTTCAGGTGGGCAGCTCCTTCTTTATAATCTTACTTTTCAGCAGATGCTATACTCCCTTCCTTCTGCAATTTTAGGATTGCTATTCAATGAACTCATAAAATGCAGTTTTACAGTCTATTGTAGTGTACAATACAAATATTAGCAGAATCACAAAGAATCACAGATTCATCTAGGTTGGAAGAGACCTCAAGATCATCTAGTCCAGCCTCTGACCTAACACTAATAAGTCCTCCACTAAACCATATCAAAAAGTTCAACATCTAAACATCTTTTAAAGACCTCAAGGGGTGGTGACTCAACCACTTCCCTGGGCAGCCCATTCCAATGCCTAACAACCCTTTCCATAAAGAAGTTCTTCCTAATATCCAACCTAAACATCCCCTGGTGCAACTTTAGCCCATCCCCTTCATCCTGTCACCAGATACATGGGAGAACAGACCAACGCCCATCTCACTACTGCCTCCTTTAAGGTACCTGCTGGTCGCCCCATCGCCTCCTCTTCTCCAGGCTGAACAAACCCAGCTCCCTCAGCCACTCCTCATAAGACTTGTTCTCCAGAGCCCTCATCAGCTTTGTTGTCCTTCTCTGGACTCGCTCGAGCACCTCGATGTCCTTCTTGTAGTGAGGGGCCCAAAACTAAACACAGTACTTGAGGTGCGACCTCAACAGAGCTGAGTACAGGGGGTCAATCACTTCCCTAGCCCTGCTGGTCACACTGCTTCTTATGCAAGCCAGGATGCTGTTGGCCTTCTTGGCCACCTGAGTACACTGCTGGCTCATATTCAGCCAACTATCAACAAATACGCCCAGGTCCTTCTCTGCCAGGCAGCTTTCCAACCACTCATCTCCCAGCCTGTAGCTCTGCTTGGGGTTGTTGCGCCCCAGGTGCAGGACCTGGCACTTGTCGTTGTTGAACCTCATACAGTTGACTTCAGCCCATCAGTCCAGCCTATCCAGATCCTCCTGCAGAGCCTTCCTACCCTTGAGCAGATCAACACATGCACCTAACTTGGTGTTGTCTGCAAACTTACTGAGGGTGCACTTGATCCCCTCATCCAGATCATTGATAAAGATATTAAAGAATCTCATAATTAATATATGGTTTAGGAACCAGAGCTCTGCTTCAGTATGAACATATCATCTGGTCTGTATCCACTAATTAAGCATTTCAGCTGGACAAAGTTGTCTACCACCAAAGAAATTTCTTCACAGCAGTAGAAATGCTGAATATTCCTGACAAAACTGATGGTGAGGTCTACTGGTTTTGGTCACTGTACTGCTACTGCCAAGGCTACAAAATATTTCAAATTCATTATGCATAGCCTTGCATCTTGATTAGGTTTTTATGAAATGCATTTGGACATTTTTGGTCAGCCCAGCATTTACTATTCATTATCAAGAAAAATGTTGCATCCTTTCAGGCAGTCTGGAAGTATTATAACTGTGATTTGACATTACAAATCAACATATTCTTCCCAGGAAAATTATTCCAGGAACACAAACAAGTGTTCAACAGAATAGATGCTGTATTTTTTATACCTTAGATTTACCTACCTTCTCAATCTCATGATGATAAGGACCTTAATGGTAGCTCATCTTTGCAGCGGACCAACCATTCGCTATAGCTGTTGGTGTGTTGGCTGTTATTTCAGTTTGACTGCTCTGCTTTTGTGCTCCACAGACATCTAGCTGAGAAAAGTGAAAATACAACAACTCTTCCCTTTTAGGTTTTGCTACTAAGAAATAATTTAATTAAAATATTGTAAAGGATGAGACTATTACTGTCCTAGTCTTTGGCTATAACTCTGTTTCAGCAGTGCAAATCTAATAATATCCTTTTACAATATGAAGTTTTGAAAAGTTTTGTGAGATTTGTGTTCTGGCAATAGATTTGAAGCCTTATAGATTATCTACTCTGTCTCTTTCTTTAACTTTTCATGATAAATATTTTTATCAAAGCAGGCAAACTTCAGTTCTAAGCAGTTCACCTAGATAAGGGCTAGAGAGGAAATATTTGAAATATCATTGTATTACAATCTAGCCAGCACACTGAAAGCTAGACAAATCTCTGACTGAGTCATACACATTTCATGGAGATTTTCACTCTATGCCTCCCTCAGACACAAACTTATGGACCAAGTTTTTTTTAGATTTGAGAATTAGTCTGCCATTGAAATAACTACTAGTGACATTTGCTAGCTTGCTTTGCCATAGTGAAAATACAGGAAAATCATTCCTTATTGGAGCAGAACCAGTGGCAGGAAAGATCATTAACTATCAGTGATTGCATTCCTTTTTCCTTTTTACATATTGTTTTCTTAAAGGCAGATGAATCTGCCTTGTTTGATATTGTTACAGTGTAAGCAAACTGCTAAAACATAACACAAAAAAATAATTTGACAGATTCAAAGGCCATGATAGAAAGATCAAGCAATTTGATTGACATTTGTTGCATAATCCTATCACTGGTATTAAAATTCGTCATGAATAGCTTTTCATTTTAAACTTATGATGCTGAGAAACCAAGGACCTACTGAAGAACTTTAGGCATTATTATATCTAATAACAAAATAGAGAAGTGATCTCATGGCCCATTTTAGGCAGCCCTGGAAAAGCCTGTTTCTCTCTATTAACTATAGAGGGAACCTTCAGGAATTATAGAGGTAATTTGCAGTTCTCTCCCAACTGTAGAAGTAGCAGCCACCCTAGATCCCATGAAGAAAATGCTAAGATTTTTTCTTACTTCATTGGGCAGCATAGTGGATCTGTAATTCATTAAATATTAAGATCTTAGGAAAAGTTCATGAATGTTAATCCATACATAAGGAAAACTGAAGAAGAGAAAGGTGATTGAGAAATAAGTGAGTATAAAGAACTGTCTTGTTCATCAGATAGACGAAGACTGTAGTAATGTACAGAATAAATCTCTAGTGGGTAAGAAAGACAAAGGTCTTTGAAAGACCTTTGAAAGACCTTTGAAAGACACAAGGAAATACTTAATTTTCAATGAGTTTTTGCATTTGCAGATGACTGTGCAAGTATCTGAAATATCTGGTATGTTATGAAGTTATATTTATCAGGTCCATAAACTGTTCAAAAAAATGTTTACTAGTTATTTTCATATACTAATAATGTGTCCACATGCACATCAAAATGCATAAAAATCATTTTAATAGCTCATTAATTTGATGAAAAAATATTTTAAAGCTAATCATCATGAAGGGGAAGAAAAGAAAAGGAAAGAAAAGGAAAGAAAAGGAAAGAAGAGAAGAGAAGAGAAGAGAAGAGAAGAGAAGAGAAGAGAAGAGAAGAGAAGAGAAGAGAAGAGAAGAGAAGAGAAGAGAAGAGAAGAGAAGAGAAGAGAAGAAAAGAGAAAAGAAAAGAAAAGAAAAGAAAAGAAAAGAAAAGAAAAGAAAAGAAAAGAAAAGAAAAGAAAAGAAAAGAAAAGAAAAGAAAAGAAAAGAAAAGAAAAGAAAAGAAAAGAAAAGAAAAGAAAAGAAAAGAAAAGAAAAGAAAAAACCTCAAACAAACAGTTTTTAATGAAGTCAGAGATTCTCAATCAAAGGTTAGAAACTCATTGTATGGATCTTCTAGGCAAAGGTTTTTCCGTCTGCTGTTCCATATCTCCCATCCAGCCATGTGAGAGACTACAGGTAGAGGTCTAGCACAGGATTAATCAGATCCTAGTACAGACTGATTCCCAGAATATATGAATATATGAATAAGTCCACTGCTGTGACATTAAGAAAAGCTGAAAGACCACTGCAAAGTCTGTCCCCATGAATTATACAGGGAATATCAAGTTCTTTTTAATTTGAAATTGAGATGCATCTTACCTAAGCTTTTGTTGGATATCATGCAGTTGTGGAAATCTGATCATTTTACTGGGTAAAAAAAATATATATATATATAATAATAATAATAATAAAAAAGTAATAAAAAAAATAAATAAATTACACATAGTTTATGTATAATGAAGAATTACTACAAGAATTACTTAAGTTTATACTTAAGTTTACAGATTCAAGAGAAAGCATTTTCACACTTTAGTCCATCAATGCAGTACAAATTGGAGGTAAATACTGTGTTTTAAAATTATTGGCCATCAGGACAAAATGGGAAATAATTACGTATTTTGATTTTTCATAATCCACAACTAATCTATGGTCTCTATGCTATGATACGGTCTCTAATAATCTATGATTATTATTATTATTATTGTAAATACACTTTAAAACACATAGGAGAGAAGATATATCTCTGTCAAACTAAATCTTTTGAAGTACAGTAGGAAATAATGCATTTGCAAAATAAATTAACACATGAGGAACTCCATAAAGATGTGCTCTTCTGCTATGTACAGATGGTCAGATGCAATTTATTTTGAAATCCATCATATATGAGCTGGTATGATTCAGCTTGTCAAATTATATTCTTGACAGGCTTAGTCTTTAAAGAAGTGTTAAAGCTTATATAACAACAATAATTGGTCAGCACAGGTCTATTTTCAGAAACATCTGATGCTAACAAACTTTGAATAAGGGAGCATTTTGGCAGAATATGATTGATCTCAGAAACCAGACTTAAAGACATATGTCTCTTTGAATTTAACTTTATGGGAAAAAGGGAAGGGAAGGGAAGGGAAGGGAAGGGAAGGGAAGGGAAGGGAAGGGAAGGGAAGGGAAGGGAAGGGAAGGGAAGGGAAGGGAAGGGAAGGGAAGGGAAGGGAAGGGAAGGGAAGGGAAGGGAAGGGAAGGGAAGGGAAGGGAAGGGAAGGGAAGGGAAGGGAAGGGAAGGGAAGGGAAGGGAAGGGAAGGGAAGGGAAGGGAAGGGAAGGGAAGGGAGTATTAATATTTATTTATAAAGGTATACATATGCATTTTGTGAAAAAAATATTCCACAATCCTAACTACTTGTAAGATGAATACAAAAAATTGATAAAACTACTCTGCTTCCACCATAAATAAACAATTCAGGGAAACCTTAAAAAAATAAATAATAAGTGGTTAAATATATTACTACTTCCTACCATAGATTTTAAAACTTCATAAATATACTTGGATACATTATTCAAGTTATTAGAAGTTTCTTGGAAGTTTCTACACATGGACGGGAGATAATACATTTAGTAACACATACTTTCTAATATTGGTGTAATACTTTTCCTTTGTACTTGTAAATTAAGTACAATATTCAACACTGCATTGTGGAAAAACAGATGGTGGTCCCCGTAAAACATACAGCACAGACAGACAATAAAATTCAAAACCAAGACATTCTGGGAAATTTGCATATCATTTTTTTGTTCTCTACATTCTTTCTCTGCATGAGCACAGCACCCAGTAGGATACCAGCACTACAGAATGTCTGTTATAACAATAAAATGTGGAGTCCTTAATAGGATGACATAAGAAAGAGGTCAGACTCATAAATTAGCTTTCTTCTTTGGTTGCTGGTGAAGATGATAAATATCCCATGCTGATGTTTTTTCCATTCCACCTATTAGTGCTTTCTCACAGGCTACATGGTTGACAGTTAACTATCTCTTTAATAACAAAAATGTGCTAGGTACATTGTTTTTCATTATGTACTGACACTCTAATAGCACCATTGAGGTGCATTTTAATGTTTGCTACAAAATAAGTACAAATATTGTTTATTTAGTCCTAATTGGGCAAGCTGTTTAATTACAGCTTAAAAATGAAGCTTGTAGGCAAGTATATCACTTAATTGGGTTTTCAGAGTTTTTGTTGTTGTTTTTGTTGCTCTTGTTTTGTTTTGTTTTCTGTCACAGAAAACAAAATAAATAGGGTTTTCAGAGTCAATGTTTGCCAGATGTTTCTTCTATAGGAAGAGAATATTTCTCTCCCATTGCTCACATACCACAATTTATAAGAATAAGTAGATTTGCTAATATTAATAAAAGCAGAAATTGATATATATATGTGTGTATATACTTTCATGCATAACCTAATCCCTAGGTTTCTTTTTGATTAAAATGTCAAGAAGCAAAGACAAAGGCAAACTAATGACTTGAGATAAATAGCCACCTACCACAATTTTAGGACTATTGAAAAGCTATTTATTTATATGTTCTGTCTCTGATCCTCTGCTGAATTCACTGGACTATCTTATTAGAGTAAATCCTACAGCTAGGTTTTACCAACTGTAGTAATTTACACAATCATTTAAGCATGGAACCAGACTGACTCCAAGACTCCAGAACCCAAGAGTTACTGAAGCTGGAAGGGCTGTTCAGATCTCTAAATACAACTAAGAATATTGTAGGTAATATTGACATGTGTGTAGGCCTTTCTTTGTTCATAAATCTTTGTACTTGTACATTGTTTTCACTTAAGAAGCTGTCCAGCTATTCTGTTCCTCCTGTATATACAGTCTTACAGGGAAGACCACAGTTAGTGAAGTACAGAGGATCATCTGGAGAAAAAGCTGATCAATGGACAGTTTATCCTAGCCCAACAAAGTCATAAGAGTTTGAACTTTATATAAGCCCTCATGCATAATGGAGTACACTCAGACAAATGAGGAAGAGTATAGATGTATTAGGTCTATAACTGTGGCATATTTGACCTTGACTATAAGTTTATCCATACTTAACAAAGAGAAAAGTGAAATGAAATGAATTGTCCAAATGCCAGTTCAATACCAGAGCTGACAAGATAACCCAGAAATCCCACGTTCTTTGAGATATAATCTTTCCTATAGGTTTTACTGTTTATCTTTTTGATAGATTCTGCTCTGAATGACTAAAATGTATTACCATTACATGGAAAAAGGATAAGTATTAAGTGCAGTTGCAGTAGAGAATGTAGGAACTCAAGTAATGTATTGCTGTCAAAATGGATGCTGCAGCTTTCAAGAAAAAAAATAGTTTTTAAGAATAAAAGCATTTGCTGAGTAAACAGCAAGGAAGAGAGGAGAGGAGAGGAGAGGAGAGGAGAGGAGAGGAGAGGAGAGGAGAGGAGAGGAGAGGAGAGGAGAGGAGAGGAGAGGAGAGGAGAGGAGAGGAGAGGAGAGGAGAGGAGAGGAGAGGAGAGGAGAGGAGAGGAGAGGAGAGGAGAGGAGAGGAGAGGAGAGGAGAGGAGAGGAGAGGAGAGGAGAGGAGAGGAGAGGAGAGGAGAGGAGAGGAGAGGAGAGGAGAGGAGAGGAGAGGAGAGGAGAGGAGAGGAGAGGAGAGGAGAGGAGAGGAGAGGAGAGGAGAGGAGAGGAGAGGAGAGGAGAGGAAAGGAAAGGAAAGGAAAGGAAAGGAAAGGAAAGGAAAGGAAAGGAAAGGAAAGGAAAGGAAAGGAAAGGAAAGGAAAGGAAAGGAAAGGAAAGGAAAGGAAAGGAAAGGAAAGGAAAGGAAAGGAAAGGAAAGGAAAGAAAAGAAAAGAAAAGAAAAGAAAAGAAAAGAAAAGAAAAGAAAAGAAAAGAAAAGAAAAGAAAAGAAAAGAAAAGAAAAGAAAAAAGAAAAGAAAAGAAAAAAGAAAAGAAAAGAGAAAAGGAAAGAAAAGAGAAAAGAGAAAAGGAAAGGAAAGGAAAGGAAAGGAAAGGAAAGGAAAGGAAAGGAAAGGAAAGGAAAGGAAAGGAAAGGAAAGGAAAGGAAAGGAAAGGAAAGGAAAGGAAAGGAAAGGAAAGGAAAGGAAAGGAAAGGAAAGGAAAGGAAAGGAAAGGAAAGGAAAGGGGAATTCATCATGGAAGTCAAAAAAATTTCCAGTTAAAGGGTGCCTTTCATGTTTTAGAGTCAATCCATCAAGGGCTTGACAGGCTTAAAAAATATGACATCTTTAAATTTTAAGACCACTGAAATCATAGTTATAATATTTATGGGAAAGTCAATTAAAACACAGTTCCTACATTAAATTAAATATCATACTTAGAGTACAGAGCCAAAACAGAGTAAAATTAGTATATTTCTTAAGCCAGTGGATTTTGAGGTGTCACTTCATCAGAAACTAACTTAAAATATAAAAAGTTCCAGATTAACAATATCATAATCAACTAAACTACTAGGTTACACTTGGAATTAGTGTAAAATTTACTATTCTATAAAAGAGAATAGTAGAAAGGAAAAAAAAATAATGCTCTTTTGAGTCGTAGCTTTTGTATTTTTTACCTGTTCATTCATGATTGTCACTAGTCAATAATTTTCACTATGAAGCTTGAATTTTGCAGTTGTATGCTTTACATGATAAACATTCATATAAATAAGTTTGTGGTTGAAGTACTTCCTTTCAAGTGATATTTCAGAACATAGCTAACCCTTCATTTCTACCTGCTCCTTCTATGTTGGCAGACAGAATGGGACATGAAAGCACAAAAAGGTGTACAACATTGGCAGTGTGTGATTGATGAGTTCTCTCATTTCATCCTCTGAGGCTGCTTTGGTCCAGACACATGGTCCGTGCCTGCATGTTTTTGTTCTGAGAATTATATTTTTACAAAATCTAGAAGATGAATATATTTATCCCATTTTCTCTTTACTTCTTCACAAATAGCTATGGAAATAATGATAACAACAATAGAACAATTTACATTTATATAGAAACTTCTATCACAAAACACCTTACAAAATATACACACAAATTAGCCCACCAAATGTGACCTTCACCCATGGAAGCAAATATAATAGGTCTTTTAAGAGCACATACTCAGCATTGCTATCTTGAACATAAGCATATGAATTGTAGGAGAGTGCTTGTAAAATTTCATCCAATTTACAAACTAAGCACAACATTTCAAAACAGCTGTGCAAATAAATAAATAAACAAATAGAAATCTCTCAATCAATCAATATAATGTTGTTTGGCAGACAGTTTCTTAGAAAGATAAAGCTTTCAGACCTCAAAATGATGTCAGTTCTGGTACTCAAATAATTCAGAAATGTACCGTGTCTAATTTAGTACACAATGTTATCTTACAGCCTTGATAATGAAAAACCTCCATGACTTCTTCAAGACATTGAAACATCGAACTGGGAGTAGAAATCAGGCAAATTTATATTCTTAGTTCTAATTCCTAAATCATAACATTTTGTGTCATTGTGCTGGACTGCTTGTTCTGGATGATGTGCATTGTGTCTGATCTCTGATACCACTTCTTTACAGATTGTTTGAAGAAGACTTATGTGTCTGCCTCATCTGCATCTCAGTGTATGGATAAATTACCATAAATAATCACCATTACCTTAAATAATATATCTCTATCCATCAAGCTACAAACATAAATAACATGATTGCATAGAAGGTGTCTTTACCAGTAGTAAAGCCAGTGCAACGTGGGAAGGATACCCTTTGGAACTAATTAAACAATTTGTTTTAAAACACTTCAGAACTCTTTACTGCTTTATAAACTATTCTTTCTACCCTAAGGCATAAAAAGAAATGTCTTAGTGGCATGGCATGATGACATATTGTGGAGGTAGCAGGGGTTAGCGTTGTTTATCAAGAAAAAAAAAAAAAGGTAGTAAGTCTAGCCCCATTTATTGCCATGGGAATTTTATAGGTGCCTGTTTCAGAAAGTTTCTTGAGCAGCTCTGTTTTCAATAGCAAACCAGTTTTCTTTTTGTCCTTGAATCTCAAAGCACCACGAAGGATGGAAAATGAAGTAGTTTTAAATGAAGTGAATATCACTTAGCATTGTCATAAAATAACTGGATATTTCCTGTATTGATATAGAAGAAAAAGATTTAGCTCCCTGAAATTCCCTGAAGGTGATGGAGCTACAACAAAGTTCTTAGCAGAGTTCATTCCAATCATACTTACAAGGCTAACTGTGTGTGATGCATCTTTGTCAACTTCTCTGGTAACACTTACTGCATCTAAAAGCTCATGGAGAAAATATGGAAACCCTGTGTTGTCAAAGGGTTTGCACAGCTTCAAGGGTTTTGATTTATTATAAGAATTTTGTAAGCAGTTCCTTCATCTGCTAGACCTGATTTTTTCCCTCTAAAAGCACTTCTGAATAAAAATGGAAGTTTTCCCTAAAATGCCCCAGCACATTTTCTAAGATAACTATACCGTTTGTTTGTTTGTTTTCTTTTAATCCTTTACTATTGTTATGTAAAAGGGTACTGGATTCTATGGAAAATGATAAAGATTAATATTCACTATCAACTAATCCTGAAGTTCAAGCCAAAAATTCCATGAAAAAACATTATTTATAATATTGGAAGAAATGTCTTACAGCTATAGGAAATGTTTTCTGTTATTCAGGAGTTTAATGTTAATGGTCTAAAACATGGCTTTCAAACATTTTAGTAAACTAGTAAAGACAGGAAATAATCTTGAAAGAATCTTTCTTGTCAACAAAGTACTCAAAGTTCTTGCTATTCTTTTTTTCCCCCTTGTTTGTTGTCATTTCATTACATTTTATAGCTAACTGAATGAGTGATAACATTTTCCACTTGATATGTCCACTGATAGTGTATGAGTCATTCACCCTGCCTCCACTAGGTGACAACATAGCTATTGTGGGTTGTATTCCATCCTGTGAGAAAACCTACATCACTAATTTGACATTTCCTGTGTCCCTGAAAACTGAAATGTGAATAATAATAACTCAGTTCTCTCTAGATGTTTTTCTGCATTTCATATTAGACTTCTGTTGGCTACTTCTTTATTTTAATGAATTTGTGCTCAATCACACTTGACTCATGAGAACTGGAAAAAAAAAAAAAAAAGTAGCTAATGAAGCTTAATTAAAAGTAAGTTAGAATACAAAACATTCATTTTGGAAATTAATTTCCAACACCAAACTATTTCTGATCAGTATCTGAATCACTTAATGACTGATCTTAACAAATAAGATCATTTAATAATCAAGACGATCTGGATTTAGAAAAGACTAATTGTTATCTCCAAGATCTTCACAAAATATGAAGATTACTACATTATGGAAAAAGTGATATTTCTGCTACTAGGGTTACATTTTAAAATTTGTTCCGCTTATTTTTTGTGTTTGTTTCCAAAGCACTGAGGGTTAGTCATATTCTGTACCATGCCAGCAAAAACTTAGAGGAAAGTGAATAGTCCCCTCTATTTAGCATTTGTGAGAGCCCTTCAAGACTGTTGTATCCAATATAGGGTTCCTCAGTACAAAGGAAATACAGACATCCTGGAGCAAAGCCAGTCAAGAAACTCCAAAGACAGGCTCTGAACTGTGTCTTTTCATCCTGCAGGAAAACTCTTATTATTGACTTCAACCACCCAATGAGTAGTTATAGAGAAAAATCCAAACTCTTGAAGACGAACAGCAAAAAAAAAAAAAGAGAAAAGAAAACATCTGAAAGATGCAGCAAGGGAAATTCCAGATAGATACTGGGGAAAAATAAAAAAATAAAAAAAAAAAAATAAAAAAAAAAATTGATCAAATACTGGAAGAAACTGTGGAATCTTCATCTCTGAAGAAACCAAACAATAACTAAGCAACGTTCTAAGTAACTTAATATGATTTTGAAGCTGGCCTTCCTCTGAGCAAGGAGTTGGACCAGATAATCACCAGACATCCCTTCAGAATTACTCTGTAGTTCTACATGTATTTGCCATATTAGATCCAATTCCTAACCTCTCCTATCCATTTCCAAAGTTATATAATACATAGAAAACCTTAAGATTCATTTCCTACTCCTAGATTTTCATATTTTCTAGTCCTAGAAAAATCCCAGTTTATGCAAATCTATCTGAACAAGAATTCTGTGGAAAGTCTGGAAATCAGAATTTAGAATTCTGGGAATTTGTTAAGGAATTGCCTTTCATTCTTATGTCACACATGCCATAATACCTGTGCTATACAGAGCACTGGACAAACCTTAAGGGGGAAGCCAAACTGATGTTCATTTACTGTCCTTCATAGACCAATACTGGGAACCAGTTCTGAAATGATAAGTATAAAGATTATCTATTTCAGAGAATCTCAAGAGACTTATCTCTTCCTAGCACCTACTGGAATCAGGAAACACTTTCACTGAATTATTAAGCCCATTTGCCTCTGAAATTTGTGCCTTAGTCATGTTTTGAATAAAGTATGTATATTTCTTCTTTATTTACATGTGCTTTGAAATAGAATTTTTAGATGCCCACAGGTGATTGTCTCAGGGTGGAGACAATGCACTGTCTGAAGCTTCCAATCTCTTTTGTTCTGCTCTGACTTTTGGAGTAGTCTGGCTATGTGAATTTTCACACAATATTTACTACTACTGAATCTGTAGCTACGTGTCTTCATAAAAATGATTGTAAGCAATCTTAGGTACTGAGAGAGATTAGGTACTGAAAGAGGAAACCTATTCAAAAGAAAAATCAATTGCTTTGTTATTTATCGGACAAAGGACAAGGTTCTCTGTTTTCCCTGGGAAGTTATACCTTGATGTTTTATAACTGTGGAGTAGCTACTGGAAAGAGGCATTGAAAGAAAGACAGAATCCTCAACTGGGCATCACAGAAGTAAAAACTTTCTTGGGAATATCTAAATTTTTATGAATACATCACTGTATTCCACACTGACATTATGTTTAGTTTCAGTTTCATACAATTAAGAAAACGAAGAAGAGTATGCAAAAAAAAAAAAAGAAAATGAAATATGGATGAAAGTAAATGTTGAGGAGAGTCAATGTTAAATTCTAAATGATCTCTACTGGTATGAAAAACTGTTTATAAAGTAAAACAAAATCATTCCAAGGAAAACAGAGACAACCCAGCTTGAAATTCTATTGTTAAAACAAATCTCAATCAATCAAATGATTAATTCTACCTTCGCAACTTGTCAGTTACAAACGGCAACAACCAGAATCAATGGTATATAATTTATCATCTCTTTGAAGGCTCAAAGATTGTTGATAGGCAAAGTACCAATGAAGCTAACAATTGTTGAGTAAAACATGATTAATATTCTGTTCCATGATAATTTTCTTTCTTTAAAGAAAAAGACAGTGTTTCAATCAAATTACAGTTTTGTCCTTCCAAGGGCACAATAAATCACTAATACATTCAGATGTTCACAGAAATCTTTGAGCAAATTTATTCACTTATAAGCATCTGAAACCTCACATGCTGTGCTTTAGGAACTATAATAGATATTCATGCCTGAGTACTTTGTATCATAAATTTTATATAATATTATGTAGTTGTAGGAAACTTTGCAAATTAGTATAACTGCATTTGGATCAATGGAGGATAGATTCTGATAAAATAGGAAGATTCCCTTAACTGTTCTATAATATTAGGAACTGAAAATCTTAACTATTTATTGAAATCTTATCCAAACATACATGTATGTAATAAGTTAGTGGGTCGAGTCTTTGTTGGCACACATGAGCTGAACAGTACTTGAAACTCTGAAACATAAAACATATTGAATTTTCATTAACCATTGATGTTGCTTGTTAATGCTGCATTGAATATGGAATGACTGTACAACATGAATAGGAGGACTAGGTCTTTTAGACTAGAATATGTAAGTATCATGGAACTACTTTGATAGTTTGATATCAAAGTATTATAAGGTATTTTATTCAAAATATTATTAGGTATTTTAGATATTATAAGGTATTTTATTCAAAACTTAGCACAAGTTCAGTATATCTTATCTACTTATGGTAGCAGTAAATTCTAGGATTTTCCTCTGCAATGGGCTTTATTGTATAAAAAGTACACTTAGGAATTAAAATTTTTTATTTTCATAGATTCATAGAATCAGAGAGTCATAGAACCATAGAATCATAGAATGGTTTGGGTTGGAAAGATCATTAAAGATTATGTGCAAATAAAGATGTTATTTGCACAGGCCCATCTCTTGAGCCTGTCAGGATCCCTCTGGATGTCATTCCTCCTCTCCAGCATGTCAACTGCACCACTCATATTAGTGTCATCTTCAAACTTGCCAAAACTTCCCACTGTCCATGTCACCAGCAAAGATGTTAAATAGTGACAGTCCCAATACCAACCCCTTAGGAACACCACTCATATCTGGTCTCTACCTGGAAGTCAAACTGTTGACTGCAACTCTGAGTGCAACCCTACAATTCCTCAGCTACCAAGTGGTCTATCCATCAAAGCCATGTGTCTCCAATTTGGAAACAAGGATGTAAGGATGTCATGTGGGACAGTATCAAATGCTTTACACAATAATTTATTTAGGATTCATGTCAGTAGGTCTGATATCTGCAATGCAAAACATGGAGTAGGTATCAGGAAAAAGCAAAGAAAGAGATTAAACTAATTAAGAAAGGAAGTCTTATTTATGTTTTAATTGGAGGTTATCATTTTCAGTGTCTCTAGAAAACTATTGAGACTTCTATAGTCACTCTTCTAGAATCCTTCAAATGTGCCATTTGCTCATAAAAATTAAGAGGTTAACTACTGTGTAACAGCCTTAAACTGTCTTTAAATTCCAGTTGTAAAAAATTCTTACTCCAGGCATACTCCTTTTATAACTCTATCAGAGCATAAATGAGGGAGCATTAGGAACCTTGCAAAAGGTAGTCTTGCAAAGCCTACAACCCTGATATAGCCATGGCAGTAATAACATATAACACCCAGAGAACCATAACAGAAGTACCAGAACAGCAATTAGAAAGTCAGAATATCAGAAACACATGAATCAGAACTATCAGAATATCAGAAATAGCAGAACAGATATGAATATAGAAAACTGGGACTGCGGAGTAAAATGAACAGGTCGTTTATGTAGATAACAGGAGAAATAAGAGCTGGAGAAATTGTAAAGGGATAGTAAGAAAAGCAACCTGTTGTAACCAGTGAGGCAGCTCTGAACTTCATTACCACAGTCTAATCAAGACAGTAGTAAAAACATTCAGTTACTTACTCTGCTAGTAAAGATTTTATATTCAGAGTATGCTTGAATTTTTCCATGTTTGTTTTGATGATTTGTTTCTCCAATATGCTTTGAACAAGCAGAAATTAGTGTAAAGACAGAAGAGAAGACCTGTGACCATGGTTGGTATTACAGACTTACAAATGTCATGTGCACAATTTCTGCTGAGAAGTTTCTTTATTGTTTCTGTTTCTTTTCTTATGCATTTTCTATGACAATAAATGTATCCTTACAGAAAGTGCTCAGCTCTGCTCATACACCTCTAGTTTGAGGCCTGAATTCTGAAAAATTGCTTTTTTTTTTTTTTTTTTTTATCTAACAACACAGGTGTCTTCAGGTGTCTTATCAAGACCACTGCATTTTCTTTTATTGACCTGACAACCTGGTTTGAATTACTGATGTGACAATTTTGGAACAAAAGCAATAATTGTTGAGGAAAAATTTCTTAAAGGATGATACAACTTGTTGAATGAATAATATCCTTGATCTGTAACACTAAGGCTCTGCTTGCTAGCTGTGACAGGAAAAGAAAGAAGGACTATTGGTTTCAGTTTCCCAAAATAAATAGTGCTTTTTTATAGTAGCTGCAAGAAAAGAACAAAGAAACTAAAGATCATAAGACAGGTCACAGCATACTCTGGGAGAAAAGCTATTAAAAACAATTCTGTCTTTCTGCAGTTTTTCCAGGTCATTTTCACTTCACTCATTATAAGTAGCAACATTTACATGAAAATAGGATCTTGGTTTCTCATGAGTTTATCTGTTCTTGGTAATTATCCTCTTGAAGTCATAATCCTGGTTTCTGTGGTAATTAGGTTTTCCATAAGTTTTCAATGGTTCTTCAAGGTGAGTACAGGCTAGGCTGTAATCCAATACATCCTAGCATCCCAAAACCATCAAGACCAAACTTCAATACTTTCAAGCTTAAAATCATATCTAAGGATATATGAGTCTATTATTATGTCCATATGTAGACAGCAGAAAGATGATATTTTTTAATTGCTGATGTTGAAAACTCATCTGTGTCAGGCTTAGTATTCTTGAAAATCCTGTTATTCCGTTACTTACTAACATTTCTAAATCTAGACTTACTTTTTCTTCTTCTTCTTCTTCTTTTTTAGATTGTGGTGACCTACTTTAAATTAGAGCTGTAGTGTAGCAAGGTGACTCAACTGTGAATGAGTGTCAGAATATAATTGTAGAAATTAATCAATTTAATCAAGAAATATAAATGTAATTCCAAACCTGTTTTGAAAATACAGATATTTTATCTATCATGATATATATATATGTACTTATATATATATATTTTAAAACTGAACACAGAATGTCAACTAATGGAGGCATAATCTTACTGTGTTTTGGTGGTACCTTGTCTTTGCATTTATTCCCGAACAGATGGACTCTATGACTCTACTACCCAATATGAAGTTCATGGGCCACAAAGATATGGCAGAATATCAGCTCAAAAATGGATTTAGAGTTGTTAAATCATATACATGTATTTGAATTTTCTATATTTCTAAATGGAAGCAAACTTTTAATTGGCATAACTAGTAGGAAAAATAGTTCACTATGTTGTTTGTGTCATTTCAAATTCTTGCCTCTGTTACAAACAGTATGAATTCATTGCAAATGTAAACATCTCTTTTATCAAGTACTATCACTTTCTATTCCAAATTCAGAATTTACAGTAGTTGTTACAGGACATTTTGCTGCAGATATAGACCAGTTATGGAAGAAGGGTACTATGCCTTTCCTAGTATACACTTGGTATTCAATAGAGTAGAACACAGCAAAACAAAGAAAAACAAAGAAAAACAAAACAAAAACAAACAAAAAACACAAAAAAAAAAACACAAAAACAAACAAAAAAACAAAAACAAACAAACAAACAAAAACCAACCAACCAACCAAACAAAAAACCAGAAACTGTAAAGGTAACAATACTGTCAGATACATTGTTGACTACTTTTGTACTTTTGCTAGTTTGACTCTACTGCTTGGCATTATCTAGGCTACTCTGAGTCCAAAATGTTGCATTAAAATATTGCTCCAGGACCACAATTCTTCTGAGTTGTCCATTAGCAATGACTTGGCACCAAAATCCATTATATGACAGACCTGGCCAAGATTCGTCGGATGTACAGGAGCTGAATCTGACCTGTAGATTATCTTGGAAAATAATATAATTCTGAGATTTCATCTGTATTTCTACCATGTCATGAGATGTATATAGACACATGACATAAAGAATGTTTTAATGATATTTAAAAATTCTAAAGCCATTGAATCTGATACCAGTTACATGGACAATATATATTTATTTATATATAAGTTCTAAAAAACACTAACACCACTCCTGTAAAGAAAAAAGAAGAGAGAAGCAAATAAGTCTCAGACAAGTCCCCAGTAGATAACCATTATTTAGCATGCTAAATATAAGTAAAGTTAAAATAAAATGAATTGTAAATAGAACAAATAGTGCAAAACTAGTTTAAATAGTTCATTAAAACTATTCAGAAATATAGTTAATTATGTAACACATTTCTTTTTTTTCTAGAATGCATTTGTTGGCTACTTGTTCTTTCCTTAAATACTTGTACGTCTCCTGATCTGTTCTGAAAGTTTACTACATATCTCAGTATATTAACTTTTCAGATTCCTTGAGAATTCTGGTCCACAGTAAAATTTCATTTGATAGGACTTACTTTTCAGTGAAAATTGTAACAGTGCTTAAAATGCATGCCCAAGTGTAATTACTTTTTTTTTTTTTTTTTTTACTGTATACTTTTTATATCTTATTAGGAAATCCAAAGACTAAAAATGAACCAAAGAAAACAATGTTTTTAGCACTAACTTTGAAGTGTTTTTTTTTTTTTTTAATGTTCACCAAATTGCTATCAAATTTTATTTATTTATTTATTTAACTAAGTATTGTTCATATTAATATGATTTGCAATAATTAAGCCAGTTATTTAACTGACACAGTTACTGCAGGCACTTTATAGGTTTGATGTTTTACAAGGTGCTAACAGTCTGGCCTTGAATTAGTTGAGCATCTGCTTAACTTTAACCACATAAGGGATCCCACTGGAAATTTTGCAGAATAAAGCCCTTCATCAACCAATATTTGAGCAAGTTTCCCTGATTTATCTACTGTTTGATATCACTCAAGATATCTTGTTCTGAAATTACATTTTTAACTCTACATATCAATCAAAACCCTCAAAAAGTGAATATTGTCTTCAGTTCCTGATATTGAAGCTTACTGATGGGATCAACCACATGTAATTTGGATTTCTTTATTTCATTTATTTACTTGTTTTTACTGCACTTTCTGGATGAAGGATCCTTAAAAAAACACCAGTACTTTGAATCCCTCACAGGGATTCAGAAAGTAACTTCAGATTGCTGTAACAGAAATTTTACTGTGGTTGTTGTTTGTTTGTTTGTTTGTTTTCCCCAAGCATTAGCCTTACTTATTAAAAAAAAAAAAAAAAAAAAAAAAAAAAAGCAAAATAATATAAGATTTACTGATGAGATTTAGACTTTTAATTTTATTTCTTCTTGTTAAAGTCACACAAGTAATTGGACACAGCTGCACGCAACTTGTCTCTGATTCTGTTAGTTCTTGCACTGTTATGGTGAGGTGTTGAGACCTGTCCCCACGGGTGTTGAGACCCTGTCCCAAGTATTTCCAGGATGGACTGTCCACATGATTTGTATACAATCTAAGAAAAAAATAAAATGGTTTTGGAGAAATATAGGATCTGTACAGGTAGAGTAACGTAAAGGAACAGATTCTGTAATGGTCAGTTAGTCTCTTTTCACCTGTTTTATATTAATAGACCACCATGGCTGCACCACTTTAAATGCTGATACATGAGAGGATCTGTTCATGCTCTGTTTATGAAATAATGATTTTAGGGAGGAAAACCTCACTTTTCCTCAATTTTATTTTATTTATTTATTTTTTCATAGGGTACAGGAACTGTGTTCAATGTGAGAAAAGAGGGATAAAAAAAGTTGTAGGACACAGCTGGGGAATAGAGAATCTCACATTGCCTTTGCTGTTTAATAAAAGTGTTTGCAATAATCACCTGGTTAGTAGCTTAAAGTCATAAATAGGCAAATCTTACCACTGATTCAATGAGCAAAACTGCTTAAACTGGATGATACTCCAGTTTCTGTGATATGTTCCTGTTGGAGAGAGGACAAGTACTTAAGTCTACACATAGAATGATAGAAATGCTGGTTGGAAGAGGCTTCCAAAGATCATCTAGTCCAGCCTCTACTGAAAGCAATACTATGTCCAACACAGGTTAGGACAGATGTGCCTTTCACAGAAAATAATAAAACTCTAGGGATGATCTTCCACCATCTCTCTGATTAACCTGTTTCAGTACTGTACTATTCTATTTGTAAACTGATCATTTTTTTCACAATATCTAACCTAAATGTCTTAAATCATGGTTTGCTGCCATTATCTCTTTCCAAGTCATCTGGCACAACTGAGAAAAGTTTGTTATTTTTTAAGTACCTTTCAAGTTTAAGGTTAACTACTTTTCAAGTTTAAGGTAGATATTAAGATTTTCTGGTAGTCTAATACCAGCTTAAAGTCCACTTGAGATATTTTTTCCCCACAAATCATGTACGCCCCTGATTATGGAATCAACTAGGTTGGAAAAGACCTTCAAGATCAAGTCCAACTCCACCTAATACTACGAGTCCAGCAATAACTATGACAATTATTGTGCTTCTATTTCAACAGTCTCAGGTGAATCTAGTGTAAACAAGTCCAGCTGTTCTACACATCTAAAGGAGTGCTAGAACAGTGGCAGGTTGGTGTTGCAAGTCATGATGAGTCACGGACACAAGGTTATCCTAAAATTATTGGCTTTCCTTATATGTAGATAAAGGTGAGCATTCTTGTACTATTTATAGACTAAGCAGAAAAAAAAATAACTGCGGAATTTTGTGCCTCGTTTTACCAACTTGGCATTTAAATTCTTCAAGTACACTGAATGTAAAATGTAATTGGTGAAACTAATGCAGAACATCTTTTGAATGCAATATGATTCACAGCCTTACAGCAATTTACAGAAGATAGTTCCTAAGACCAGGAGAATCCCTGAAGTTTTCTTGTACTAATCCCTCAAAACCTTCATTTTTATGTTCATCCTTTACAGTTGATCACTTGTTCCTTTTCTCAGTGCTTATCCTTTGGGCTAGAGCCATAGCTAATAAAAATTGAAGTCTCCACTTTGTGCAAATTGAGGATCTGTTCCACAATGTGAACATACAGATATTTTCTGACTAGAAATGATACCTGACTGTGATCAGTAACATTAAAATCATACAGTACTTACTGAAGATCATGCACTACTGCTTACAGAATTTAATATCATATTTTCAAATTAAGTGCCTTTTAATTATGTGAAGTCTTCTCACGATAATGTTGGTGTTATAATATTCTGATAAGGTTTCTATGTCAAAGTGCATATAAACTTCCATATTTCTGCATCTCCCTGCAAGATAAATCTCCAGCTTTCCATGGTGCTGTGGTTTCTTTGCTGTATTATGACATTTTTTATGAAGAAAGCTTCAGTTTCTAAGAGCACAAACAATTCTATTACAGCTAAGTAGGTCTATCATTAGTCAACACAACACAAGAGAGCAAAAAACTGGGAAGGTGAAAATCAGCAAAATTAAACCAAAGGAAAAATATATTTGAGCTCTTTTTCAGGAACTGCAGTTAGCTATCTAAAATTAGAATGGAAGTTGCATTCCTTACCATGCAATGATGATGATGAACAGAAAGGAGCTTGACTGTGCGTTGTTGTGACTAACACACTCCACAATACACACTGCAATAGAGAAGATGGACATAAGCATTGGGCTTGTGAAGCTCATGGAAGGATATAGGGAAAGACCATGTCTGTCTGGAAGAAAATTCAACAGAAAGGGGATCTGAGCTAGCCAGACCACCATGAGTGAAGCATATACATGTCTCAGCCCAATATGGTGTGTAAACTAACAAAGCAAAGTGAGCAACTATCAAAGTCAAGTTTAAAAAGAGCAACGGGCTTGAACTGGCTTCAATCCACACATTTCTTCCCAGTGGTAGGGGATACCTGTTATAGTGATGGTGAACATATGTAGTCTAATAATGGAAATAATGTTTGTATTGTGATACAACTGTATGTTCGAATTAATATATTATAATTTTCTTGTGATTTCAGTATATCGCTGTGTCACTCTGCTAAATCAAAATCCTGTGTAACACCAGTTCAGCTGAGGTGTGAGCTATTCAGACTCCATGTAATGATGTCCTTCTGAACATTCTTCTTAAACTTTGGATATCTATTCCATTGCATGCCTTTGGTGGTGTGCTGAGGGCCAAAGTCCTGTCTGACTATCCAAGGTTTCCTGAAAATTTAACATTCCCTAGCAACTAGCACTGGTCAGTCAATGAATTCAATATAATTTTGTTCTTTGTAGCAACAGGAAAAAAAACAAACTTGCCCAGAACCTGTTTGAGCAGGACGCTCCCTCCTTTCTTTTGCCACCCCATCTTGTCTGATTCAAGACCATTTTGAATTGACAGTATCCAGGATCCAGTATCTGAGAATTTATAAGCATGATGGTAAAGTGCAACAGGAACAATTGTTATTTGGGTACAAAATAGCATTTGTGTTGCAAGGACAATGTACAGAGCTCATTTTCTGATGTTTTTCCTCATAATGACAGAGTCAAACAATGAGTGCTATGATTGGCTTCTGTTTTCCTAGTGCTGGCTTGCTCAGTCCCAAATTACCTGGAAGATGAGAATTGGAAAGAAGGGTTACCCTAAAGTACCTCACTGTTGGGTAGTCCTACCCCTCTGCTCATCTCAGAAACAGTCAGTTGAGATAAGACAGTGCTGAGATGGCACAGTCAAGATTTTGAGGCAAGTGGCACAGAACAGTGTTAACCTACCATGCCAGCCAATTGGAAGCTCTCATGGACTGAACTCACACATCCATGTCTAGAGTAGTAAGTTGCATATATGGAAAATAAACTCCATAGCAAAGATTCAATAGCTAGCACTGGCATTGAGCTATCTGCTGTTGGCACAGTTCACAGTTAATTCTGGAACATGGAGCAATGGGTTTCTTTGTGGGAACCTGTCACTAGAGAAACATTCATCAATTCTGTCTTTCATGTACTTCTCATACAAGAATTGAGGCAAACTAGGTCTTTCTCACTATCAAGCATCTAGCTTCAGAGCTTGCTTCGACCAGCAAGTACTCTCTGAGTGGTGATAGCACTACTAAAAATGCTCTGTAAGCTATGAATACTTGCTGATTGCTCAAAGTCTACATGGAAAAAAAGACAGTGAAGGTTTTATCCTAGGAAATGACAACATTTTCTGGCTCTTACATGAAAATTCATGTTCAAAGAGCACAGTTTGAACTTAGAAAACTATATCCATTTTGAACAACTATCTGCTTCTGTTTGTGCAAAAATCACAGGCAGAAGTGACATAGTTATTCCATAACTTAGAATTTTCTAGGAAAGCTATACTGACTTTATTGCATTCTGTAATCTCTTTGCACCAACATAATTTTCAACAATCTTTTTGGTGGTTTCTGCTGTGAGAATAATTTTGCTGTGTAAAGGGAATATTGCACAGGGACAACTACAGACAAGATTCTGTTTCTAATACCTTTTTATGTTCTGATTATCTTTCCTTGTTTGTCTCTGTTACTGAAATCCAAAGTAGTCTCAGCAGTCCATGCATGCATTATTTCTATTATCTTTTAATTTCAAGTGTAAATCCACATTGTGAGCATGCTGCACCAGCATGCTCCTCTACACTAGTTTCAAAGGAAACCATATGTCTCAGATATGTTTCAGTCTTAGATATCAGCTATGTTGTAGGTTTGTACTAGTGTACTGTTAAGCTAACCTTGTAGGATTACATACAGTGTATTGAATTTCTTAAAGAATAAATTGATCACTGAACATCTTTTACGGTTTGGCAAAGGTTTGAGTTTTTAAAGGTCATGAAAGTTAACATTTGTAGTGACCTTTGTAAACAATACTACAGATGAAACGTTTTGCACAGCTGCCAAACATGTAAAACCAATACAGCTTTAGCTCATTTTCCTTTACCTTGAAAGTTTCTTCTTAATTAGCATGAAACACTGTGTATGACAGTATTAAAAACAATTTAATAGTTTTCCACGGATTAATAAAATCTATCTGGTCTTGTGGTTCAAAGTGTATTGGACTGGTCAAATAGTTGCCTGTATTCCTAAGCAGTTTATGAGACATTAACTTTGTCTTCATTTCTGAAATATGGAAACCTTTATGAGGTGCTTATAAAGTTTTACAGACAAAAATAGAAGCATTCTTTGATTTGAAGTACTGCTGTAGTCAAGTATCCATTAGCAGTGGCACATCTGAATAACTCATTAGGTCTTGGAAGCTTAATTTCTGCTTAAAAATAGAGTAGGCACCCTGGAGACTTGTCTGAATATCAAATTAGATCAACAAGCTGTTAAATCTGTTCTCTTTTTGAAGTATTTCATTGGTCAATTTCCTAATTTATTTCATTTATTTTTCAAATTCAAGAACAGATGCTGATACTCCTACAAACTCTTTTAGTTACCAATGTGAAATCCTACTGAAGGAGAATGAAGTCCGATAGATTCATTGTACAGTATGCATGCATTGTACACAAATGAAAAACTACTTCACCAGTTTACAGAGATGCAGAAAGCAGCATGAAAATTAACTGGAAGAATTTGAAATTCTAAAATTCAAACTATCGTGTGTGAATCAATCATGAATAATTACCATCTTTTGAAAAATACATCTCCCATGAATATCCAAGTGTGAATTATAACTTCAAATTAAAATTCAGTTGTTACATATTGCTATGTTTATACTCAATTCATGGAGATGTCAGAATGAGCAGACAATTATGATCAGCCAGAATTTTCCAGTACTGAATAATATAAGTAGTTCATAACATGGGAGAGCATTAATTTCTCTTGCTCATCATTTTCTATTGGCTTATGCCTGATATTATCACTTCAAAGGCTGCAGTGGAACCAAATGTATGTTAACACAATTCAGTGGAAAAACTATGTTGCACAGGAACAGAACAGAGTTACTTGTTTTCTGAAAGAAAAGGAAGTCCCAGACGTTGGGTCAATAACTCCTATTATGAACTAGAAGTTTGTGATAATTGCCAGTCCAGAATATTTTAGGTAATTGGTGTATATTTTGATGAGAAATATATATAGTGGCATCTTTTTTAAAGGCTTATGCTTGAGTATTTGAGTATCTGGATTCTTATAAAGCTAATATGCAGATAAATAGCAGTCTGTTCTTGCAAATCCCTGGTGTTACCAGAATTTAAATATAAATGTGGAAATAATCTTGAACAAAATGTATGCATACATCCCCGAGTGAATCTGAAGTATTTTTCTCCATATAATAATCAGAAACAACAACAACAAAAATGGGACATGAAACATTTACCATGAAAAATAGAATCAAGACACTTTTCATAGAATCAGAGTGGTTCAGGTTGGAAAGGACCTTAAAGGTCATCTAGTTCCAACCTGCCTGACACTGTCAGTGATATCACCCACTAGATCAGGTTGCCCAGGGCCCTATCCAGCCTGGTCTTGAACACCGCCAGGGATGGGGCAATCCACAACCTCTCTGGGCAACCTGTTCTAGTGCCTCATCAACCTCTGAGTGAAGAATTTCTTTTTTATATCTAATATAAATCACAGAATTATAGAATCAAAGAATCATTGAATCATTAGGGTTGGGAGAGACCTTCAAGATCATCTGGTCTGACCATCACCCTACTACCAATGTCACCCATGTCCCTAAGCACTATGCCCAACCTTTCCTTAAACACCCCCAGGGACAGTAACTCTACCACCTCCCAGGGCAGCTGGTTCCAATGCCTGACTACTCTTTCTGAAAAGAAATGTCTCCTAATTTCTAACATGAATCTCCCCTGGAGCAATGTGAGGACATTCCCTATCACTAGTTACCTGTGAGAAAAGGCTGACCCCCAACTCCCTACACTTTCCTTTCAGGTAGTTATAGAGAGCCATAAGGTCTCAAATGGACAATACCATTAATTTCTTCTTTATCTCTGCAGTCAGTTTTAAACTAGATATTTTTAATATTTTCCTACCATTTACAAACCTTATTTTTTCCCTTTTCCTAGATTATTTATGAGTATGTTGAAAAATTTGTCTGAGAATTCATCCCCGGAGGAATTCCGTGCTTCACTCAATTGAAAAATTACCATTTATTTGTATATTTCTTCCTATTTAATGAGTTACTAATACATAAAAGGATCTCTTTTATCCCACACTGTTTTTATTTCCCTCAGAATGTGACAAGTAATTTTTTTAAAAGTTTTCTGAAATCAAAATGCTAACAAGATCAGCTTTGTGCATAAGCACAATTGTTGACCATTTCAGAGGTTGCTAATAGATTTGAGAAACATAATACTATTAATATATAATAATAATAATAATAAATAAATAAATAAAAGTTGAGTCTTCTTTGCCTGTTAGCTGGACATTCTTATTTATTTATTTTTATTCCATTATTTTGCACTTTTACTTCTATATACATGTATGTATGTGTGTGTGTGTTTTTCTTTCACTATAAAAATCTCAAATTTATTTGACAATGGTTACTATTAAAATGGTAATGGTATTAAAATGGTTTTCAATTTTTCAGATCTTTTGCACTGCTTAGAGCTCACTTAGAAATTTTTCCCCGTCTTATGGTTCCTTTGACTTCTAGATCTGAGAATCAGTAACTTATGATGTCTAAAGAATGTCTTGTTGTACAACATTAACGTCATGTTTTTCCAGATTTAAATATATATATATATATATGTGTATATATATGATTTCATATATTCTTATGCAGAAAGTTTCAGTACTTCCACAGGTGTTTACTTGCCATTACTTATGGCAAGTATCCAGTACTCTTTTTGAATTGTTTCTCTTCTGTGTTCAACCTTTTACACACAGGGACAAACCTAGCCCTAGTGTGTCTCTAATGAAGAAAACAGAGATACACAAGGGATGAATTGGCCAATTATTTGTCTTCATTTGAGAGTTTCCTTTTTTATTTAACTAGTTGTTATTGATTTTTCCATTTAATAGTATCTTCAGTTTAATCTTTTGCCCTTTCAAGGTGAAGGCCCTTTGGCTGAAAGCTTTCCCAGCTGAGTTTAAGAGGACTACTACTGAAAGCAAATGAGATTTTTCAGTGGCTCAATAGGTAAGCCTAGCACTTTCCAGTACTTAGGTCATGAGTTCAGTTCCCTGACAAAACAGATCCATCATGAATAATATCCCTTAGGATACTAAAGCCACTGCAGACTTTGGTATTTTATTTATTTATTTATTTTTGTCATAATTCCTTTAAAAATATCAAATTTATTTATTCATTTACTTGTTTGTTTAATTTGTATATAAACATTCACTTATTCAACATATTAATTATAACATGAACAAATAAGGACCTTTCTTTTTCTCTGGAAAAGTTAAATTAAAAACTTTTTATTGAGTAAAAATGTAAGGTGTTATGAACCTAAATCCTGAAAGCTGTCCTACACTTGCTCAATTTTGTATATTGCATTATATCATCTCTAAGTACTACATTCATTAATCAGCTTATGCTAAATGTCTGTATCAGATTCTTTGCAGGGTAAATTTTTATTTATTTAGTTTGCAAATCACTTAAATTCAACTTTTTTTTTTCTTTTTTTTTTTCTTTTTTTTTTCTCATAAGAAATATCTGTTGAAAAGTCTACAGGAAAGCTGGGGAGGGACTCTTTCTCAGGCATTAGTGAAAGGACAAGGGGTAATGGTTTTAAACTGAAAGAGGGAAGATTTAGATTAGATATAAGGAAGAAATTCTAAACTATGAGGGTAATGAGGCACTGGAACAGGTTGCCCAGAGAAGTTGTGGCTGCCCCACCCCTGGAAGTGTTCAAGGCCAGGTTAAATGGGGCTTTGAACTTCCTGATCTTGTGGGTAGCATCCCTGCGTGGAAGGCGGGTGTGGAACTAGATGATCCTTAAAGTCCCTTTTAATCCAAACCATTCTATGATTCTGTGATTCTATGATTTTACCTTACAATGAGAGTGCACTGCTGGTTTGTGACCAATGCAGCATTTACCATAACTCTTAGTAACATCTCAGACTATGCTGAGTTACATTTTGCTTCAGGTGAGATGGTGCTTTTCCTTTTTGAAAACTATTTCTTAGATTTCAGTTAGCCTAATTCTCAAATTTATCAAAGATTTCCTAGACAGAAGGGTAAGACATTCCCTTTAGCTTTCTTTTCCAGGTCACCAGCTAGACGCTCAGCCATTGATAACTGCTGTTTGAGCTTGACACTCCATTCAAGTCTCAGCTTACTGAACTGGCTCCTCATTCCATGCATACAGTTCCTTTTGATCCAAGCTATTTTATGATTCTACAATTTTAAAATAACATAAAAGAATTAAATTGCAGAAAATATACCCTATCACAGTTGCCATATGTTGTTTACCACAAGTGACCAACTAAGTGATCAAGGAAAATCTTGAGCATGTTGAAACCTACAGGTAAGATTTATAGTTCTTCAGTGTGTATACTTGTTCAAGGTCTCTTTGATTATATTATATATTTAGCCAGATTATGATTACCTTCAGTGCATGGATGCTTGGTCAGCAAACCTTGGTTAATGTTTAGAGTGTAGTGTTGTGTACTCTAATAGCAGTCAGAGGATGGTAAGTGAGGAAGCAAAACCTGATAAATGCTGTCGTCTAATGTGAGGGAGATAAGATTAAGATAAGATAAGACTTGCATTAAGTGGTGTAGCTAATTAGCCATTATAAGTCTGGTTGCGTTCAGGGTACTGAACTATCATGATCATGGATTCACAAATAATGTAGCACGCTCTCACTCTAGTCACATTCCATGAACTACCACAGCCACACTTAAAGAGTTTGGTCGTGTTCAATGAGAACTATCATGGATGGCTAGGATCAATGCAATATAGTGTAATTTATTAAAGCAACATGTGCATGGGTTCTTTGGATTGCCAGCAATAAATTCACTGTCTGCAAAAGCAAACTAGCATGCCAAAAGTACACAAGCAACACAGCCTGGCTATGAATACGTTAAAAGGCACAAAGACTAGAGAGTTCTAAGTTTCCATGGAGACACTGGGTACAAGCAAGTGTTGAAATCTTACCCCAAATTGTCCCAATGGGGGGGGGGGGGATGGAGAGAAAAGCGACTCAGCCTGTTAACTAATCCCAGAAGTCATGATGGCATCTTCCCTCACATCCCTTCTCTCTTAAGCCAATTTATATTTTTTTCTATCTTTTAGGTGGAGCTTGAGTGACTCTAGTCATGCATATCTTGGTTACATTTGGTGAAAAGTTTTTGTGCTTTTGTTTAAAGATATAGTCTCTGAGAAATTCAGAACATAATTCTCAGTGAGAGGTGGTCTCACCTTGGAGGCTTTTGGGATGGAGGTGTGTTTTGATATTATAATGATATTATAATGAGCACAGTTCACTAGAGTTCAGCATGTTGTGAAAAACATGACAGGTTGTTGGCTCAGGGTAGTAAATCTACAGCTAATTGGTCTCAGTGTGCACAAGAACAATCAAATTCCCATCTTGTCACAGAGCCTAGCCATGGTGTCTCCACTCCACTCTACACTCTTTACTGTTCCTTTGAGTCAGCACACCAGGTTTTCGCAGTGCGATAGCATCTAAGGTTGGAGGCCTAGGGAATGCTTAGGTAGTGCAGCTACATTCCACACTGAAAGCTTCTTCAATGCTGTACATTTTCCTTAAAATGTGAATATCAGTTTTATTTCCAAGTCACCTGATGCAATTATACCATGATAAGGTAAGGTAAGGTAAGGTAAGGTAAGGTAAGGTAAGGTAAGGTAAGGTAAGGTAAGGTAAGGTAAGGTAAGATAAGTGAGACCACATGAAGAAAAAAGTTCAGAATGCCTTCTCAGTCTGACCTAAGTGAATATATGCAATTTTGGAAGTAATAGGTAGAAATATATGATGCTCCAACTACTGAATTTATTACTAGATATAGCTGTTTAACAAAACCTTAAGATAAGGAAACAAAAATGAAAGATAATCTGTCTGAAAATTAGCGTTAGTGATTCATCCCTGCATCTGTCTCTACCCTTACAGAGAGCTGCACTAATTACATGTAGATTTTGGCAAAGCATGTAAGTTCAGATATATTGAGTAGAGGTCATCTAACCAAGAGCACGTTTTCAAAGGAGACATCTACATCCATGCTGGTACTCTAGGGTCCCTTTTTAGTCAATAGTGAAAAAAGAAGGTATTTCCAAGGTACTATTGATTTCTCCTAAGATTGATGTTTAGAATAGATCAGTTGAATTGTACCCTGAAAGTGCCTATTTCTCTCCCTTGACTCAAGAGAGAATGACTAGCTCAGGTTTGTCCACTGAAGATGTCTGTATTACAGACACCTAAAGTTTGATTAAATAACTCACATAACTTGTTGTCACTAAACTTTCTAAGAGAAAGCAATTTGTTAACTCTCATTGTCAGGGTCGTTTTCTTCAGATGTTTTTTTAGCCATCTGCAAAGACACTCTGAAAAGAGAACACATTATTTAAAAGCAAAAATCAAGTATTTATTAGCTATCTTACAGAAAAGAAAAGAAAAGAAAAGAAAAGAAAAGAAAAGAAAAGAAAAGAAAAGAAAAGAAAAGAAAAGAAAAGAAAAGAAAAGAAAAGAAAAGAAAAGAAAAGAAAAAAGAAAAAAAATAAAAGAAAAAAGGAAAAAAAAAAAAGTTTTGCTGCCTAGATAGAATCCAGGAATGAATAAAATGGTCATTCTCCATGGCTTTCTGGGACAGAGTCTCAAGTTGAAGAATTGCCATTTTCTATCCAATTCTCCAGAGATTTTTTTTTCTTTACAATTTTATACCTTTTCATGGTAATACTATTCTTCCTTAGTCCTTGAAAAACTAACAATTCCTGCTCCAACAATTGTATCTCTGTAGCTCTTTACCTTTCATATCTTTCATGATATCACTCTGTGAACTTGCTTATTAATTTTTCTCACAGCCTAACAGTTCCCTCAGAGATGTAAACTTAGGATACTCAGTTGGTTCCTGCCAAAACTTGGACCCCTGGACTACAGACAGTGAAATCCATGATATGGAATAAGCGGGGTATGGATTAAGCAACATTCATCTGTTATTTACAGGAAATGTAAATGGTTTACTGACATCTGAAAGCAACACACTCTTCCACACACCTACAAAGACATCAGATGATGGTTTGTCATTATAACTGGCTGTCATTATACCTGCTGTTGTAATTACACCTGCATGAATCACTCACAGATTAATTCTGAAGAAGGGTAGGAGTTTGGGTCATATCTGTGAGACTAGTAGGAGTTAAAGCTATAACCCTATATAAGGCTTGTGACAGCTAAAGAGCCTGTGTAAAGCATACTTGCATCTTACACTGAAATATTTGCCAACTTTTTTGTTAAAATATAAAAGTTGCTATGTATAATCTTATTTTGCTGTCACATGGATATATTCAAGTTATCTAATTGTGAAGTTGTGGTTGTTCAATTATCAATTCAGATGCTTAGAGTTGGCTGCTCATAAATTTCCATTGCTTAAAATAAGAATGCATTAACAGAATGATTTATAGGAATTTTGGTTTCTGTCAGGATTAAGTCTTTAAAGCTTAATCCTGAAAATCTTTGCGGTGATGAGCAGTTTCTTAAAATAGCTGATAATGCAATATTTTATTTAAGGAACATTTTAAAGTAAAACCAAATAAATTATTAGGGAATAAAAGCTCTTTTACAATATCCTCTTCATGAAAGGGTAAAATTAAATCAGTACTAAACCAGATTGGTTTCTTAGTTTGGGTTTTGTGCCTGACCTCATCATGGCTGTGGAGTTTAAAAAAAAAAAAAAAAAAAAAAGTATAATAATAAAGTCATATAAATATTTTCTGTGTGTTTAACGAATATCAAACTATTGTTTTGGCATAATTTCTTGTTTGTCTTAATTTTAATTAAGTGTAGTTTTGAACTGTGACTTTTAACAATCAAGAGTATTGAATCAGAATTACCGAACCATTAAAATCCATCATTCATTGATTTACTATATGTCTAGTTTAAAGCCACATTTAATCTATAGATTATATAGAGAGGCATAAAGGCAAAAACAAAATAATAGAAAATAGTGTACAGGAATATTTTGATTCTAATCTCTAAATGTCAGAGAATCTTGTTGGTTTACTGTTCTTTGGCCTCTCTCTTTACCATGTAGTATAGTGTATATTTAGAAAGAGTGTATATCATGCATATCATGTAGTATATAATGTCATGGAATATATATATATGTATATTCAGAAACATTTTTTGTTGTTGTTTGTTAATGGCATAACATTGAGCTAAGACAGATGCTTTTGTGGATCTTTCTTGACCTACAGTAAAATATATTCTACCTGATTTTGGCCTCCTAAGAGTCAGACAGGTTATGTTAATCATATGTATAGGTAATGAAGAGAAATAAGCCTCTTTAGGAAGCAGGTCTGTCTCTCCATATATTTATGTATATTTATATATATTTATCCACATATTTAGCTAGGTAACTATCTCAGATTTTGGATGGAATATATTTTACCTAACTTTAGGTAAGCAAGTGACACAGGAGCTTAGGTTTCCATTACAATCAGTATTGTTCTAGCAATGGAGTTGAGTTAATCTCTTGTAGAAGATTTTCCATCAGACTTTTTTAATTCAGTGTTGCACTAACTAGAATTTAAAATACTCAAATTTCTGTGTAGCCAAAAATTTAAATAAATTAATGAGTTGCATGTACAGTGAATTATTATATCACTTAGAATATGTATTTGTTTTAGAACAAGTGACAAAAGCAAGAAGAATGTTCGTTAGATTGAGTCTTTGTGGCCCCTGAGGCTAAACAGCAGAGGACTAATTAGGGATTAAATCTGAATGAAATGTTAAAAAACTGAAAGCCAAAGTTACTTCATGCTATATAACATCTAGTTATTGTCAAACTTTCATAACCATCATGAGAAGGAAATCAGTTTACCCCAAGGGTTAGTAAGAGGACAGCGTTACATACCCGTTTGCTTAAACAACCTTCAATATGTACAAATGGAAAAGGAAAAATCATGATATTATTTCGAATAGACTCTGTATTGATGGTTACAGAGATGACATTGAAAACAGTCAAGAGAAAGCTGGTGGGTAGCTCTGTGATACAAAAACAAGAATAGTTTCATTATTGAATTGACGTTATAATTTTATTTATATCTAGCAAAACAATTTTGGTGCTTGTTTGATTTTACAGTGGAAATGCAACTAGGTCACAGGATATAAAACTGCATTTACTTCTATCTTAAATGAGGAACCTGTAGTACATCTACATACATGACAGTACATCTTCCAGAGAGAAATCCAGTTTTGACCTGAAGACATCAAGAGATGAAAATTGTTCCGTTTCTCTTTATTCAAATGAGAAACTATTCTGAGTGCTCACTGAATTTGCCTGGCTTCACTCTTGTTATGTTCTTGTTATGTTCTCTGCTAGGTAAAAGATCCCTTTTGGTACTCGGCTAATGTTTCTTGTGAAGGTGCTTATGACTTTAACTAAAGTCATTCAATATAGTGTTTTTGATAATATAAATAGATAAATTTATTGATACCTATCATCAGATGTTTCCCTAGAAGTCATTTAATATATGTGGGAAAAGATAAACTCTTTGGTGTTCTCAAAACTGTTTTTGTTAAGAATGGAAAAAAAATATATATATGTGTGTGTGACTTCAGTAGTTGTGTCAACTACTGTGTCAACAAAATGCAAACATTACCTTACTTACCCAGTTTATCCCTCTTTGAATGGCATCGGTCCTTTTTGCAAAGAAGTCATGTGGGTAAATCACTTTTTAAAAAATTATTCTCGTTTACAAATGACACAATTTTCCATCCTCTACTTGTCACATTCATTCCTGTCGCTGTGTCTATCAATTTACTTTTAAAAAAATCTGTACTTCTGTGCACACAAACCTCTACCCAACACCATGCTCTTGCTCACCCAGACCCCAGCAAGGGGGACAGAGTGAGAAACAGAGAAGGCCTTGATGTTGTGCAAACACTATTCAATAGTAGCTAAAACACTGCTATGTTATCAAAATTTTTTTGGCCACAAATATAAAGTACAGCCCATCATATGGGTTGCTATGAAGAAAATAAATGCCATACCAACCAGACCCATTACAACCAGCTACTCTCAAAATACTTAAGAATTTAGGTCAATAATGGGGCATTCACTTTTAACGTGGAAATCACTAGTATGATACATGTAGTCTGCCAGTAGATTACTCTCCCCTACGTATTTGCACAATTATAGAAAATACTCCCTCCCCACAGACACCCTCCTTTCAGAAGTGATTTTTTTTTTTTTTTTTTTTTTTTTTTTACAGCTATCTTACAAGAAACAGAAAGCTTGAAAGCTGGGAAACATAGTTCTGTACTGAGTATGATCCACTGTGACATAAAGATTTTATGCAGCATTACATTATGGCTCAGCAAGAATAAGAGAGAGATGTACTACATTTGTAGTGGTTGTCTTTGACTTTAATACAATTTTGTTGAAATACCAGACTATGTTTTTATTGTTGCTGTTGTTTGGACCTTATGTACAAAACAAAACACATTTTTAATGTTTTGAGATTATTTTTTGTTATGTAGAAGATGATTGTTAGGATCTGCCCAATCTCCCTACTACCAAATGGATAGAACAGTTACTTGTTGGACATAACTGTCACACTGTAGTATCATGAATTGAGGAAGAAACACACCATTTGACTTGTTAAGCATCTGGGGGTTTTTGGCATAAGAGAATCAACAGCTTCTTAGGATAATACATGGATTCCTTTAAATTAAAAACAAGTGGCAGAGGAATACATTTTAATATTTACAACATTTGTTTATTTCTTGTCATAATGTTTATTCAGTGTGTTCTTAATAATTTTTACAGTATCTGCCTTCTAGGCCACACACAAACACAGGCATAGGCACTTGGACTGGTGTTTCTTTTAAATTTAAAAGCTTTCAAATTACTTCATTAAGAAGGAAAGGGGCATTTAATCTTAACCTATCCATTTCAATAGTTAATATGAAAGGCTCTGTCATGATAGCATCTGAGTGTCTCACTATCTTTATTGTGATTTTTCTCACAACATGCCTAAGGAAAGAAAAGAAAAAAGGAAAAAAAAAAAAAAAAAAAAGATTGTTTTTATTTTAAAGAGGTGGAACTGACTCAAAAAGATCTAAAGGCCAAAGCAATGAAGAATTAAATGCTGTAGTCTTAAAGACTAGCTTCTTTCTCTGTTGGAATTAAATCTGTATCTCAAAAATGTACCTAAGTGAACCTTCTATAGCCTATTCTTAAAAATGACATAAAAGCAAGGAAGTGCTTTTCCACATTCTTATGTGGAAATGGAAAGACACAGCTGAGTTCATGAATCAATAGTTAGACCTAGGTGTTTATTGTCCTTATCTGGCATAGGGTAAAAGATGCTTGTATGTTCTGAGTACTGTTCCCATACTTTAAATTGCGGTACAAATGGATATAATTCATTTCCTTTTGGTCACTCTTCTAACACTTTTTTTGGAGCAAAATATTTGCATTTTCATAAAATCATGAAATATTGTGAGTTAGAAGGACTGATATGGAATACTGAGTCTAACTCCTGATCACACCAGGCAACCCAAGAGTTAGACCACATATTTAAGAGAATTAACAGCATTGTCCAAACACATCTTGAACACAAGCAGGCTTGGGGCTATGACCCTTTTCTGGGGAGCCTATTTCATTTTTTGACCACCCTGTCAGTGAAGAACTTTTCCCTAATATCCAATCTAAACTTTCCATAACACAGCTTTAAGCTATTCCTTCATGTCTTGTATTAAGTGGAGGTAAATTAGTACTAGAGCTGATTGTAGTGGGTTTACGTGGCAAGGTTTTGGTAGGCATGGCTTCTGTGAGAAGGATCCAGAAGCTGCCCCATGTTTGGTAAGGGCCCCACTGCTGACCAGAGCCGAGCCAATAAGCGAAGTTGTTTTGCACCTCTGTGAGAGCATATTTAAGACAGGGAAAAAAACGCTGCGCCACACAGCAGCTGGGAGAGTGAGAGGAGTGAGGAACAGCCTTGCAGGTGCCAAGGTCAGTGAAGAAGGAGGGGGAGAGGTGCTCCAGGCACCAGAGCAGAAGTCCCCTGCGGCCTGTGGTGAGGACCATGGTGAAGCAGGATGTCCCCCTGCAGCCCATGCAGTACCACGGTGGAGCAGGGTTCCACGCTGCAGCCCGTGGAGGAGACCACAGTGGAGCAGGTGGCCCTGCACCGATGGAGTCTGCCACCTGTGGAAGACCCCTGCCAGAGCAGATTCCGGGCTGGTCCTGTAGCCCGTGGAGAGGAGACCACGCAGGAGCAGGTGACCTGGCAGGAGCTGCTGCCCGCTTGGGAGCCAGGTTAGAGTAATTTGCTCCTGAGGGATGGACCCTATGGTACGGACCCATATCTGGAGCAGTTCTGGCAGAGCTGCTGCCTATGGGAAGCCCACGCTGGATCAGTTCATCAAGGACTGCATCCCGTGGGTGGGAACCCACAGCACAGGGGACAAGAGTGACCAAGAAGGAGCAGCAGAGAAGAAGCGCTATAGACTGACCATAACCCCCATTCCCCCGTTCCCCTGCGCTGCTCGGGGGGAGGAGGTGGAAGAGGGTGGATTTGGGGTGGGGGGGGAAGGTGCCTTTGGTTTCTTTCCTTTGTTTCTCCCTTCTCTAGCTTGTTAGTAATAAGCAATAAATCTTACTATCTCCCTATGCAGAGTCTGTTTTGCCCATTACAATAATTACTGTGTGATCTTCTTGTCCTTATCTCAACCTTTGAGCCTTTTTTGTCATATTTTCTCCCCGTTCCTCTTTGAGGAAGGGGAGTGAGAGAGCAGCTGTGGTGGAGCTTGGCTGCCCACTCGAGCAGAACCACTACATTGATGTGCCCAAAAGATTTCAGATATAGAAGAAATGCATAGTTTTCAACAAGATGCTGAATAATTACCAGGGTTCTAGTCACATTTGCATTCTGTATCTTGAGTAAGCTGGATAAATGAAAGTTTGGAGACATCTAAAGTTTTTGAGCAAATTTATGATCTATGCTGTTGAAGATGGCAATTAGCAGCCTAATAAATATTTTCGTAAGGTAAACTAAATAATAGTGAAAATCAAATTATTTCCTAAATTTTGAAAATGTAGTTAATTCAATAGTCACATATATTATGAAAAAGTAATTTTCTTAAGTCAAGTAGAATTCCAGAAAATAGAAATCATTCATTCCTGGAGAAATTTGGGCTCAACAATTGCCTTGCTCTTCATAAACTGAAGAACTTTGTGGAAAATGAAACCTGAGAACTCTAGTTCCCTAAGATTTATTCAGTAATAATTAACAATAAAAGATAGTTAAAGCAACATTTAGTATGAATAGCTAACAAATAGATATATATATATATATATATTCTAAGTAAATCTCAAAATATTTGGGTTATATTGCACACATCATCCATGTCTGTCCAACTGAGATATTTTATGACATACAAGAAAAGGATTTTCTGAGTATTTAAATCATTGACATAATATGCCTTTCTCTGTTAGAGGTGTTTTAGTGGGATCTCCAAGCAGAAGTGAAAAGTAAGAAAATAATGAGGAAGTGACAATGTGGTGACAAAATTCATACAGGCTACACAAGAATTCTGAGTAGATTCCTGCTTATTTTTTTTAAATTGTGTCAAATCAAAGCAAACTCTACATTCATTACTGAAACTTCAAGGAGTAAAGCATAAAGAAATAATGCACAGGAGAAAGAATACTAATAGGAAGACACTGACATATTATTTTAAAACTTTGTAAAAATATTAGGAGGGTTAATTCTCTGACTTGCTTTTGCTTGAAACATTTTCTGGAGCCTTGTCTACATAGTACTTAATGCAGTGATTAAGTTAGCACTAGCTGGCAATTATTTCTTCATTCTGAACTGGTTGCTTTGGACTAAAAGGAATTAAAACTGATAATTACTAGGATCAGTCTCATTACTTCTTCCATGCTAATGGCAAAAATAGATAGTATAAATATTTCAGAAACTGACTGACTAATAAATGAAAGTCAGCTATTAAGAAATAGTTAAATCCATGTAAATGTCTTCTCCAATTCTACCATCTCTTTCAACATTTGCAAAGGTATGTTATGTTGGAGGAACGAACATGTTGATTGTTTTGGTTAGAATGAGATTTGTCTGGCGTAGATATCTGCCACCAGAATATCAGGTGTTTAGAATTTGGATAACAGCCTACAGGGACAGGTAAGTCCTTCTCAACCTACAAATTCCATATGCTTGTGAGTACAAGGAGCAATGGAAATATGAGAGTCTTCATGCAAGTCAGTCTTCGTAGACTTTTGTCATGAAAGGAATTAAGCACTTCACTCATGAAAAAAAGCAGCCACAATATATTTATTGATGAAAATAATGATTTAGCAGGGGTTAATCATGAATGAGACAGTGGTTTAATGAAGTTCTAGTAGTAAGTGCAACATTAGCAAGTTTTGTTATGGCAAGGTCACTTGATTATTTATTGAATAGAGGATAGGGTAGGATTAAAGGCATTGGGGATACCCTTACTCTGAGTCACGAGGTTCAGAATGGTGTCCCTTTTCTCACTCAAATTCTAAGGAGTCCAGAAGTAAACATCTTCCCACCTTCTTCCTTACCTGGCCCACTGAAAGCTTTTACTGATAAGCTTAGCCTAAAGATCCCCCAACCTCTTGTAGGAGTGGCTTGTGACATGCCTTGTTATGAGGCTAGGATTCTCTCCTGGGATGTGAGATCCTGTTCTGTAATCTTCCATTGGCAGTAGGTAGGTTGAAATTGCATTCATAATAGAGGAGAGACAGTAAATCATGCCTGTATTTGCAGGACTTATGTATTCTACTAGTATGATTGTACATTCCTCACAATCTCTATACACTGTGGATATGTTGGATGACTGAGTCTATCACTGAAAGGATTAATGTGTGTTATATTATATCGCAAATTCATTTATAACCAGTGAAATTTATATGGTGAAAAGCACAGATAAGATCCTAAATTGATTAAAATACAATACAATAAATATAATATAATATAATGTAATGTAATGTAATGTAATGTAATAATACAATTAACAGGATTGAGTCAGTCTGAGTTCATTTTCTTTGATAAAATAAAAAAAGAACTAAACCTTGCTCATAGGAAATAGATACGTATATAATATAACATATAAGTAAATTATATTAATATTTTAATATGTAAAGAACACCTCAGAAAGCTTGATACTACTGCATAATATACACCTCCTTTCCAGTACTGTTCCTGTATTAAGGTGATACTAGTAGGTAGAGACAAGTAGACTTAGTAGGTGGGCTATTACAGTAAGTTCAACGTTTCTGCACTAAAACATTCAAATCTTTTTTTTGTAATTGTAGAAAATCCTTAGGAAAACCTATCAAGGGATTTTCAAGAGCAGTTAAGAAGGTATTTCAGATAATCAGCTGTTTTAAGGCTGATTGAGCTGAAAAGTAAACTTTTCGTTGTTACTAATGAGAGCACAGATAAGCCAACACAGACTGTGAAATCCCAACCTAAATTAATAGCATAGGTTTCTTTCTAGACAAATCTTAAACTGAAAGATAAAATAATATTCACTGCAAGGAAGCAGAGATAGAGAATGTATTTTGCTTGGAAGGGACCTTAAAGATCATCTAGTTCCAACTCCCTGCCACAGGCAGGGACACCTTCAACTAGACCAGGTTGCTCAAAGCCCCATAAAACTTAGTATAAGGTTACAAATCTACTGTAAAAGTGGGGATTCAGTTTAAGTACACATTGTAAAAATTGGAAGAGTAGGAAATAATTCAGTTCAGGTGTATTTAGTATCAGTAGAGGCACAGTGAATTATTATTTTTTTATTTCCATACACAATCCAGAAGACTAGTCTGGCCCCTTATGTTACAAAGAACAAAATATATATATTTTTTAATTTTTTATTTTATTTTTTTCTGAGTCATACCAACTGAATGAAATACTTTTTCAAACCTCTTGACTGTGATGATACGTAAGCTCTTTCTGCTGCAGTTTCTGTAATGTGGGATAATCTTTCTGTCTCCATGCATATCCATTCCATCCAACCCATTTCAAATATCAGACCTTTTTTTTTTTTTTTTTTTTTTTTTTTTTTACTTTTTTATCCCTTTTCTATTTTCTTCTTTTCTCTCCTTCTGCAGAGAGGAATGTAGGTAGGTTGGAGCACTGAGCAATTAGCAATGGCTTAAGTTCAACAAAGTAAATGCTGTGTTCTGCACCTGGAAAAAAGTAATGCCAAGCACAGGTACAAACTGGGAGATGAGCAGCTGGAGGGCAGCTGGATCTGCTGATGTCCAGCTGCCAGATCTGAGGGTTCTGGTTAACAGTAGGCTCAACATATGCCAGCAGGTTTTCTTGGCAGCCAAGAGGGCAAACTGCATTTTGGGATGTATTAAACAGCATAGCCAGCTGGTCAAAAGAGGCGATTCTCACACTATGTTTAGCACAATTTAAAAAAAAATAAAATAAAAATGTTAAGGTCCTTGAAACCATTTAGAGGACAACACAGCTGGTAAAAGGTCTGGAAGGCATGTTCTGTGAGAAGAGGCTGAGGACACTTGGGTTGTCTAGTTTGGAGAGAAGAAAGCTAAGAGGTGACCTCATTGCTCTCTACAGCTTCCTGAGGAGAGGAAGGTGTTGGTCTCTGCTCCCTGGTAACCAATGGCAGGATGCGTGGAAATGGAACAAAGCTGCACCAGGGGAGGTTCAGACCAGACATCAGGAAAAATGTCACTACCATGATGGTGGTCAAATACCAGAATAGGCTTCATAAAGAGGTAGTTGATGCTCCCTGCCTGTCAGTGTTCAAGAGGCAATTGGATAATGCCCTTCAACATTTGGTTAGCCCCAAAGTAGTCAGGCAGTTGAACTATATCAAAAAGCTTTAAATGAATCCCTTCCTTACGAACTATTCTATTCTATTCTATTCTATTCTATTCTATTCTATTCTATTCTATTCTATTCTATTCTATTCTATTCTATTCTATTCTATTCCTACAAAACTGGTGAAGGGTCTGGAACTTTCCTACAAAGCTGGTGAAGGGTCTGGAACATGTTTTATGTGGCTGAGGAAACTGAGGTTCTTTAGTCTGGAAAAGAGGAGGCTCAGAGCAGACCTTATTACTCTCTCCAACTACCTGAAAGGAAGGTATGGGGAGCTGGGGGTCAGCCTCTTCTCACAGGTAAGTGAGAAGTTCCCTTCCTTTGGGCAGGAAGGCTCTGCAGGAGGATCTGGATAGGCTGGACTGATGGGCATAGGTCAACTGTATGAGGTTCAACAAGGACAAGTGACAGGTCCTGCACCTGGGGTGCAACAACCCCAAGTAGAGCTACAGGCTGGGAGATGAGTGGTTGGAGAGCTGCCTGGCAGAGAAGGACCTGGGAATATTGGTTGATAGTCAGCTGAATATGAGCCAGCAGTGTGCTCAGGTGGCTGAGAAGGCAAACAGCATCCTGGCTTGTATAAGAAGCAGTGTGGCCAGCAGGGCTAGGGAAGTGATTGTCCCCCTGTACTCACCTCTGGTGAGGCCGCACCTCGAGTACTGTGTTCAGTTTTGGGCCCCTCGCTACAAGAAAGACATCGAGGTGCTCGAGCAAGTCCAAAGAATGGCAACGAAGCTGGTGAGGGGCCTGGAGAACAAGTCTTACAAGGAGTGGCTGAGAGAGCTGGGCTTGTTCAGCCTGGAGAAAAGGAGGCTCAGGGGCAACCTTATCGCTCTCTATAGGTACCTTAAAGGAGGCTGTAGCGAGGTGGGGGTTGGTCTGTTCTCCCACGTGCCTGGTGACAGGATGAGGGGAAATGGGTTTAAGTTGCACCAGGGGAGGTTTAGGTTGGATATTAGGAAGAACTTCTTTACTGAGAGGGTTGTGAGGCATTGGAATGGGCTGCCCAGGGAAGTGGTGGAGTCACCATCCCTGGAGGTCTTTAAAAGACATTTAGATGTAGAGTTTAGTGATATGGTTTAGTGGAGGACTTGTTAGTGTTAGGTCAGAGGTTGGACTAGGTGATCTTGAGGTCTCTTCCAACCTAGAAATTCTGTGATTCTGTGATTCTGAGAGGTAACTAGTGATAGGACTAGAGAGAATGGCCTCAAGTTGCACCAGGGAAGGTTTAGGTTAAAATTAATAATCTCAGAAGAGCAGTCAAGCATTGGAATGGGTTTCTCAGAGAAGTGGTGGCATCACTGTCCCTGGGAGTGTTCAAGGAAAGGGTTGGACATGGTGCTTAGGGACATGGTTTAGTGGGTGATATGGGTGTTAGGGGGACGGTTGGACCAGATGATGTTGAAGGTCTCTTCCAACCATAATAATTCTATTCTATTCTATTCTATTCTATTCTATTCTATTCTATTCTATTCTATTCTATTCTATTCTATTCTATTCTATTCTATTCCATTCCATTCCATTCCATTCCATTCCATTCCATTCCATCCTATTATCCCGTCCCGTCCCGTCCTATCCTATCCTATCCTATCCTATCCTATCCTATCCTATCCTATCCTATCCTATCCTATCCTTTCTCATTCCATTCCATTCCATTCCATTCCATTCCATTCCATTCCATTCCATTCCATTCCATTCTTTAGTTTTAACTCCTTTAAAATATTTTTTTATGTATTTAACGATCTTACATGTATTTTATTTGGTGGTTGTTTTTAATTGATTTTGGAATAGAAAATTATTGAACTAGTCAGTTAATATTTTATCCAAAAAATCATACATTATATAACCATAAAGTTAAAAACATTTATGTATGTATGTATATATTTATTTATTTATTTTTGCATTTGGGTTGTATTATCTAGGGGGAAAGAAGAGAGGAATTAGAGGAGAAAGAATAAAATACCGTGATGAATAAAGTGTGTTGAGGATGCTGCTGTGAGCAAATTAATTAATTAAATCATAGATGTTTTATTGAAGGAGATGGTTCAGTGAAAATTAACATGCCTGTTTACTGGGCAAACTTCCTGAAGCAGAAGAGAAGAAGGACATCTGGAAACCATGCCTCCACAAAATCTCTATAAAATGGAGTGTACAATAGACATAAAGAAGGTTTTGTTTGTTTGTTTGTTTTCCTTTATTACTCCATCATCTTTACACACCTTCATCCATATTTACATAGCCTTAGAGATCTATATACATTGAAGAAGTGATTTGGTCTGCCAGCAGCTACAGTTGAACCTTCAGCCCACGTGAGCCACTGTCTGGTTGTCTCTCTTTTTGTTTTACTGTAATTCCCTATAAAGTCATCATGCAGAGAAGAGAATTGCTCTGGTCAAAACTGAAGCATTCTGTTCTACCTTACATTGCTCTGGCCCTTTTATGCCATAAAGGAGTCCTGAGAGAGTGAGGATCTCCTTGCTGTTGCATTACTTTTAAGCAAAGATTTTATTTATGGTAAATGAATATATCAACTTACTAACAAGTCTAGTTGTCACTCACAGTGTATGCTTGAAGAGCTAGTGATTGTTTTCTGGAGAGGATTTTCTTTTTCAGAGCAAGCCAATTTTTGATACTTGAACAATGAGTTTCTTTTGGAGATGAAAATAGAGAGTTAAGACTCTTCTTACTATATTCACTAATATCATTTTTAATATGCACAAACTATTAAAACCACTCTTCAGCTATATAATAATCTGCAATTAATAGTACAATACTGGTTGGGTATGAATAAATCACCAAAATTTTTCAACCTCTCTAAAAGGCTTTTCTATCTTTCATTTGTGTAACTAAAGATCCTTTAAAGATTTGAAAGTGTAAAGATATGAAGATTTGAAAAAGGATTTGAAGATCTAAATGTCTTTTAAAAAATAAGAAAGAAAAAAAAAAGGAAAAAAAAAAAGAAAAGAAAAAAGAGGAAGAATTCGTAGAAGACAATATCATGAACAATCAGAATAGAAATGCCTTTTTCTGATTGTTGTATGTTGTTAAAATTTTCATATGGCTTTAGAAAGTATAGTTTCCTTTCACCTAGTGCTCTTAGACATCTGAAAATAACAGAGCCTTGATTTTTTTTATTTTATTTTTTAAAACATATCCCTTACTTCTTCATGCTTTACTGACTTGGTTGGAATACAATGAAGAAAACAAAAATGAAGGCAATTCTATTCCTATTCCATTGTACAAGAGATGTTGGTCATCACAGGCTTTCTCAATGGCAAAAAGGGTAAATTAGAAATATGTACTGGTGGGAAATAAGATACTGTAGACTTTTTGTCAAGCTTCATCAGGTCAATAACTGTCCACAGTGTACATGAACCATCCTACTTCCAGTCTCCTGGTACCAGATTGTTGGACTTGAGAAATACCTACAACAGTGGGTAACTCTGCATGAGTACTTCAATAGGCATGTGATTGGCAAAGTTACCATACTAGCTTTTTAGCTTTTACCTATCAAAGCTTAAATGTTACTTTGCCTGCAGCTTGACATTGCTCTATCTTGTCTAACTAGTGCTGTAAACAAGACACTTGCATGAAAGATACTAAAGAAAAAGCCAGATGGCATGTTGTAGCTGATGAAATGTCATATGAATAACCCACACTTTTTCTGCAGAGTTGATATATGTAGTTATAGTACTGCTCCTAGAACTGAACAATGAGAAGTCTAAGTCAGAATTTGGAACCAACATGAATCTCTAATCTAACAAGAAGCAAACAGTAAAAAACAAAGTTTGTAACTAAGGGACAGGGACCAGTGTGTATCTGTCAGTCTGCTCGCTCTGGTATTGAAATGTTCAACACCATTTTGCAAAGTTCAGCTATTCTTATGTCTCATCCTCAAAAAAAAAAAAAAAAAAAAAAAAAAAAAAAAAGAGCAGAAGCTTTGATATAAAGTTTAAATCATCCTATCACTCTCATCACTCTTCTTTTGTCTTGATGTTCTGAAGCATCTCGAGAGGTATTAGTTAAAGTATTGCTTTTCCTAAGGATTTCTTTGATGCTATTTAACTACCTTGTTTTATCCATAATCTATTTCTAATCTTTTTGACTTTGAATCTAGCTTTTTTCTCCTTTCCTGGAAGAAGTGTTTGTTCCATCTATAGTTTTCCCCTTTTATAACAGTGGCATCATGTAAACAAGGTCCAGCCTATGGAATAATATCACTGCCTTTTGCTGTTAATGGACAACTTGCTTATCTCAGCAATACATTCATTGATGTGATCTTTCACTTTTGGTGGTATATGTTTTATTTTTTGCTTACATTTCTGGATGATAAAGTTCCACTTCTTGTTACCTAAATTTGCAAATAGTGAAACAAATGCTGTATGTATTTTTTCCTGGAAGCTTTGTTTCATAAAAATTAAAAATTTTGTATCAGCCATAGGCCTGCAGTTTCTGCATGCATTGTTGAAAAAATAATTTGCTAGGAAAATTCTGTCTTTTGTACATCTTTTCCTCCCTGCTTTGGGGTAAAAAGCAACTCTACTACTTTTTTTTTTTTATTCTTATTTTTCAATCATGATATTTGTTGTTAACACTCTCATTAACATCACATTCTTCACAATTTCATGTTTAATACCTTAGAAAAATCATCTACAACATAAAGTTCACCTACAAAATAGTTATGAAGACTATTTCTATAATTCAAAGTACCAAATGTCTCTGTGGCTTTTGCATTTTTTTTCTTTGTGGCTTCTATATTGACAGAACACATCTGCCAGAGAATAAATTAGCTTCCAGTAATCTTTGTATGCCCTACATTAGATTTTAGTTCATTTACCTCACACTATTGAAAACCACAAGTAGATTACCTGCTATCACTAAAATTTTCCAGATTTATGTTCTACTTTGTAAATCATACACCTGTAACTGAAAAAAAAAGTCTCCTCATTCTCTCCACTAAGTCCTTTTCCATCATCAACACAAATTCAGGGGGTTTTATGCATGTATTAAGATTATAAATTGTTACACTAAGGTGCCTAACACAGACTTGGCACTTCAAGATTCATTCTGCCTTAAGAACCCAAATCTGAGCAACAGCAAAAGCCATGGAAAGTACTTATTTATATTGAGGTGATTCCTGAAGTATTTGTGTTTTTCCAGAGAAGATCAGAATGCATTTTTTTTAATAGGGGTCCACTAACAAACTTGGGTTTTGCTAGTTCTTTCAAGATGTTTCAGACAGGCTTTAGTTCAGCTGAAAAGAATGTCTGGAGGGTTTGAACCTTGAAGGGCCAATATATTGGAGAATGACTTAACTGGGGTATACAAGTCCTAACCTGTACAGGATACAGGTGAAAATACTTCACTTCTCCTACTCAAACTGGACCATGCTGCCAATTGTACTAAATTACAATCAGTTTTAGAAGTCTTCAGGCTGGTTATTGATTTGCTTGTTTCATTTATTTTCGAAACATATTTCTATTCTGCATATATACATCCATCTCTTTTACCTTCTGTTTCAAAAACACTGCCTTTAATGACTACAGGGTAGGATTTTTCAGTCTTCCGCCTAGACAAGTCAACTTTCACTTATCAATCATAAACACAGATTCCTCTGTAGTTTGGCATCTCCTGACTCAAGTGTGAAGATCAAGAAGAAGGACGTGGGAAAATAAAGGCCAGTAAGACTCACCTCAGCCCCTGAAGTGATAGAGCAAATCATCCTGGAAACTATTTCTAAATATATGAAGCACAAGAAGGTGATGAGGAAATATCAGCTTGGATTTATGAAGGGAAAATTCTGCCTGACCAATTAAATAACCTTGTATGAAACGGCTGGCTCAGCTGAGAGAGCGGTAGATGTTCTTTATATCATCTAGCAAGGGTTTTGTCACTGTCTACCATAACATCCTTAGTGACAAACATATAAAATACAGAGGATAAAAGTAGATGATGAGGCAGACAGAAAAGTAGATAAATTGCTGGTCTTAAAGGCCTGTGATCAGCAGCATGATGACCAGTCACTACTAGTATAAACTTCTTCACTAATGACCTGGATGATGGCACAAGGTGCGCTTTCATCAAATTTGTAAACAAAAGGGTGAGGAATGGCTGATAGACCATATTCTTCCATTCAAAGGATCTGAACAGGCCAGGAAAATAGATGAAAATGAACCTCATCCAGGTCAGCAAAGGTAAGTGCAAAGTCCTGCACTTGAGGAGGAATAACCCCATGCATCAATACAAACTGGGGCTAGATGGCTGGAAAACAGCTCTGCAGGAAAGAATCAAGGACACTAGGAGTTGAAAATGAACCAGAAAGTTGTCTCTATAACAAAGAAAGTCCACCTGTTTATCGGGCTGCAACAGATTGCTAACAGGTTGAGAGAGGCACATTACTAATACACTTTTTGTAAAAATTACATTTTTTATTTTCTTATTTGGCTTCTTAGAAACACTTGTATGAATACATTCCTATGTTATTAACATTTGAAGAACAGGCAATTTATTTTACTTAGCTTCACAAATTGAATGAATTTTCATACTTTTCTTTACAATATTTTCCCAGTTGCGGTCACACTCCAAATTTATATTACTATTTTTCCTAATTGGGAGTCATTGTTTTTGTATGAAATCTGTCCCTACCAATGTCAGCTACTCTAGTTGTTCATCTAGGTCTGGTATGTAAAAATAAGCCTAAAAAGATGTAGCAGGATGAAGAAGTACATATTTATATGTACATATTCATAAGAATGAAAGGAAAAAAATATTTCAAATTAAGACTCTTATGTGTCATATTTCAAGATAAATTGCATTGAACATTGTTATGTCATACAGCTTCTTTTTCATGCCTTCAAGTATTGATAGCATGATTTATCATTCACTGAAGATATGGACTCTGTAGGAAGGAAACTGGAACACAAGAGCTTGAGAATTTGTTTCCTTTTTCCCCTTCCCCTTCCCCTTCCCTTCTCCATCCCCTCCCCCTTCCCCTTCCCCTTCCCCTTCCCCTTCCCCTTCCCCTTCCCCTTCCCCTTCCCCTTCCCCTTCCCCTTCCCCCTTCCTTTTCACCTTTCCCCCTTCCCTTTCCTTTTCCCTTTTCTTCCCCAGCAGTTGTCAAAGACTGAGAAATTTCTTAGGCACTGTGCAAACACTTCTACAAAATTTAGACCTAATATGAGGGCATTTCTATGTTAATGATCAAGAGGCAGCGGAGACTTTGCTTATTACTATAAACTAAGTAAATTTTGACAGTGACAAAAGTTTGGGGATCTATGGGGATCTGAATGATTCCAACTATGGCTTGGGGCAAGTGAGAACTAAAAGAAAGGCTCTGGAGTGTCTGTTGAGCATGACTATGAGTATCAGAAAGGAACAGAGGTTGCAGAGTAAACATAAACAAAATGTTCCTTTGAATCCATTAAAGGGACATCATAGCATTTTCTTTTTTAAACTTCTTGATCTCTTATGCTATGATATGTGTGAACCTGCTGAAAGAAACATTTCTTAAATTTGCTTTAATAGCCTCTACTTAAAGTAAGCTCATCACAACAATTTTGCAAATACAGATCTGTCACAGCTATATTCAAATTTAAAGATAAGAGGTTATTACATTAAGCCAGTCTAAGACTTTGTAGAAAATAAATCCAGTGAACTCATTCAGGACACCATGCTCCATATCAAATGTATTAAAAACATGATTTAAATGTGTGACTCCAATGGCATTATAAGATTAAGATGAATATGTAAGCAGAAGCAGTCATGGTTGTTTAAAGTTTTACACAGACTAAATTGCATGTCCATTTCCATAGTGATACAACCAAAGTTTAAAAAAAAAAAAAAAAAAAAAAAAAGTAGACTTCATTTTTTTCACTTTGTGTCTATGCAACTAGTAAAAATACAGTCAGATATTTCTTATCTTTCACAAGCTAAAAGCAACTCTATGGACTCTTTTAACAAAGGAATAGGGAAAGAATATGATACTTATCTAAAATGTCAAAGTGATTTATAGAGTAAGTTTAGTGGAAACTTTGAGGATTTATTCATTAAAAGTGCCATTTCTCAATATGCAACTTTCATTCTGTGCATCTATTTTGTAAAAAGATATGAGAATCACTTTAGGAAAGCTCCTTGCACAAAAGAAATCTTTTGCAGCACACTATTTCAAAAGCAAAATATACTTACTATGTTGGTGATAAAAAATCAAAGAGATGCTGCTTAAATTGTAGTAAATGTTAAATCATCATATGTTTAGCTAGAAATAATTAACAAAATATACCTATGATTTAGAATATTTAAATTCTATTTTTAAGGTAGATGGAAGAATCTTCTATTCTTCATCCAAAAATGCAGAGGCATATACGTACATTAAGCCCTAGAAAATTCTAATGAAATTGGGAACCATAGTTATATATATTTAACAGATGTTTAAATGGAGAAGATACTTACAAAAAAAAAAATAAAAATCTATTCCTATTTCAAACACACGTTTACAATTAATTTACAACTGTGATCTCTTTTCTGACCGGTTGTGTCACAGCTATTATTGTACACTACCTACAATCTCTTGCATTTTTATATGGAAAAATTAAGTAGCAAGACCGTTGCTTATTTTACTTTTCTTCTGGGGGGGGGGGGGGGGGGGAAAGTTCAGGTCGAACTTTTCCACTCAAATCTCTAAGAAGGATTATAGCTTTAGAACTTTGCTGTCTGCATGAATGGAGAATACTGCGTTGAACCTTTCAAAATTATCCAGACGTTCAGAGGTATAATCTATGACTATGGGCATGTATGAAAATAAAGGCTCTAATGTATGAGGAAGATTTATTTTTGCAATTTAAAAATTGAAACACAATTAAAACATAACTGATTAATGAGTAACAGTGGTACTTAGGTTATACATAAAGAAAAACAACTGGTTGTTCACTACATAGTTAAAGAGCAGGTTAATATTTGCTTATTCAGAAGACAGTACATTATTTTAATTAGGGTTACTTTATTAAAATATTCACCACTATATCATATATGTCTGAAGAAAACTTCAGGTTTAGTATCACAGATAATTTCCTATCTGGCTGTGCATGTAACCTCTGAAATACCTGTTTGCCTCATTCCAATATTGCCTTGATCTATGAAGTCTTCATGACAGTAGATTTCTGGAGCCCAGCTGATCCCCATACCATCTTCTCAAGTCAGAAGCATGTAAATAATCTCCTGCTTGGATAGAATTTGTCCTCTCCCAGAGCATCTGAGAATGACAAACTAAAAGAGGCCTTCAGCTCCTGGATTTTTTGTTCATTTTTCTTTCTTTCTTTTTTATGTCCTTTCAGATGTATCCACTTGAAACCATTTTAATCATGGAAGATTTGAAATTACCAGTTTACAACACATAAAGAGGGAGAGTCCTGAAATATCAGAACTCTCTCTCTTTACGTCTCCCTAAATTGTTTTCACATGACCTATTGCAGATTTAATTCAGTTCAAAGATTTCAGAAGGAAAATTCAGATATCCTAATAACTTCTTGAAAGAATGGCTTCTACAGTCAATAATATATTACCTGGCAATAATTCAGCATGGCTCCGGTATTCCAATGCTATTCACTTATAATTTTGAGCAAGACAATTACAAATGAAAATGTATAGCTGGCAAAATTTAATCCAAATATGTTTGAAGTGAAAGCAGTCTTCATTTTCTTCCAAAGCCCTCATGATTCTTTTTGTGATACCAACACTTTTGGCCCAAACAAGACCTGTCTTTCTTAATTACCACAACAACACAAGAAAGAGATCTGAGACTCCAAGCTCCTTTCAGATTCCCTCTCAAAGATTTCTAATTCCATTTCAATTCTAAATCTAATTATGACTCATAGTCTATTGAAGAAAGAAAGAATAGATCCCTGGCAAGGTTTTCATATCAGTCACTGTGAAGACACAACATGAAGCTTACTAACTTATTTTGAAGAATATGGGAATTCATATTCAGCATGGATTAGCCTACATTTCACTGCAACACGCTTTAGTGACAGCATCATAAGCACAGTATATATATATAAAAAAAAATGCTTCTGAGTTGAGAACTTTCTCTGTACAAAGCCTATATTGCACATTAACAATAGAGAGAAAGACTAGAAAATGATAAATAAATAAATAAATAAATAATCCTTATGCCTGAATTTATGAAGTTTCTCACCATGTCTTCAGTAGCTGTCCTTAACATCACTCATTTCTAGACAAATGTGGCACCTATGTAATACTGATATATTCTACCACTAAGAATATTCATACTCACTCTAAAAACTGTCAATACTGGTATATTAGGCATATCTCCCAACTTCATATCAGAATGTACTAGGTATTAACTTTAGCAAAGGTATCTGAGGTAAGCCAAACTGTTTCTGTGAAGATACGTCCAGAAAAATAGATTGGTAATCTACTTTGTAGCTTAAATTCACTACTTTGTCATCACCATTATTTTCAGAACTAATCATCAACTACCAATGATTTTTCCTTCATAAATTTAATTTCACTTTGGAAAATCTATGTTTCATGATCTAAAAGAAAGTCTGAGTATGATTTAGATGGTTTACAGCATTCAAATCCACATAGTCATATTGCAGCTTTTGAGCACCATTTCCTCTGAACAGATGCTTAAGTAAATTGAGTCTATTAGTCTTCGGTTAAGACAATTCAGGAAGAACATATTCTTCTGGAGCTAAAACATGATTAAATGTACACCTTCATAATATTTTTTTGTTCAACAATATCTTATGAACTTCAAGGTGTGATTGGAAATGTTGTTTGCCTTGTCAAAACTTCATATACTCTGCTGATTTCTTTCAGAGACCTTCATTGTTAGTCCTTACTTGCTGAATGAAGTGGAAAGAGACTTGAAATGGACAAGTAAATCATTCTCAGAGAAGGTCAGAGGTGACTGGCATATGTCTTATATAGCTGAATTTGTAAATTTATTTTTGTTACTTTAATTGTAGATGATGTTTTTGTGACTTAATATCACAGGGGAATATGAAGATATATATTTTCTTATTTTAAGAGAAAATGAAAGGAAATGAAATAAAAATAAACAGTATGTAATAAGATGCAGGGTCAGATGTCTCTTGATGCCAATACATAATTACATTTCAGGACAGTGTACTTCTATATGTTTCATAGGAAGAATAAAACCTAATCTCTATCCTATATCATATTCCTCAAATAAAGAAAAATCTTACTTGCACAAAATCATTGCCAGGGTAAACACTTTCTAAGGAAAAGTCTGCAGCCCTGATTGTTCCACTGTTGTGTACAGTAAATAATACCTACTCTTTGTTCAATTCCATTGGTTAAATTAATTTGATTCGTTCTTTTGTAATTCCTTTCCCTGTTACTCTGTTCCATTTGTAGCATTGCAAAGTGAAAGAGCACTGAACAAGTGTAATATCACTTGCTTAGGATGAGGCTAAGATATTTAGATCCTAATTTTTAAACATGATAAAATAATTCAGTTAATAAACAAATATTTTTATTAATGCCTGGAATAGGTACAAAATATATGTCTCTGCAACAATACATTTTGTCCAGTTCTACTAATGATGTATAGTGAGTTTGCTTAACTAGTCTGTGTGGCTCCATCAATGCTTTCACACTTAAAATGTAGATGGCAGTAGAGCAAACCCATTCCCTTGAATCAATGAATGATAGAAGATGTTTTTGAAAATCTATAGAAAAAGGACATGCCTGCTTATGTTTAAATGATTAAGTAAAGCAGAAAGGCTATCTCTTGTAGAGGTCTTCAAAGGCACCTGTCTCTCATTATTCAGGGAATTAAAGATGATATTTTCACTACCTTCCTAAAATTTAGCCATAAGATACATTCCTAAGTTAAAGAACACACATCTTAAAGTCTGAACAGCAATTGGAGATGCTCAGTTAACTGGTACATGTTACTGAAAAGTGAAATCGATAGATAAAAATTAGGGGTGTGCCTTTTCCTATTCGCACTATAATTTTTGTCATAACAATCCTCGTTCAGCATCCTTTGCACTTTTTTACTTATATGTATGTTGAGGATATTTTCCTTGGGCACTTCATTAGTATTAAGTGCAGTTCTTCAAGCAAATTTACTTTTGTCACATAGCACAGAGCTGGTATCTGTTATTGCCATTTATCTTATAGCTGAAGTAAAAGAATGCTTCGTCTTAGCTCAAACTGTCATATACATACTTCTATTCATTCCTCCAGCTATAGTGTAAAAATATTTTTGTAAGTAGCCCTCAGTTGACAAGGCTGTTGGGACTTAGCATGACTCCTCCCAACTAAAGAACGTTTGCTCAGTCAGATGAGAGCATGAGGGGAAAAGGTTTTAAACTAAAAGAGGGGAAATTTAGATTAGAGGTTATGAAAAAATTCTTCACCAAGGGTGGTGAGGCACTGGAACAAATTGTCCAGAGAGGTTGCAGATGCCTCATGACCAGAGGTGTTCAAGACCAGATTGGATGAAGCCCTAGGCAACCTGATCTAGTAGGTGGCATCCCTGCCCATGTCAGAGGAGTTGGAACTAGGGGAGAAGTAGGGAACTAGGGAAGGGATCTTTAAGATCCCTTCCAATGGAAGCCATTTATAACTTTATAACTAAAGACAATTCGTCAAGTGCAGTTTTATTTATTTATTTATTTATTAGGAATAAACAAGCCCTTTCTTATTGGTCTTAAAGTATTAGCTGACACAGTAATATGTATAGCAAAAAATAAATAAATAAATAAATAAATAAAAAACAAAAAACACAAACAACAACAACAAAAAAAAACAAAACTGCATCTCCTATGCAATAAGCATATGCAATACTCTACTTAAATGTCCTCATTTCATCTACTTGATTTCGAACCACGTACAACATCTCCAAAAGATTCATACTAGCTTAAACTTCAGATAGATTAGTCAGTCCTATTAGATATCATATTGTTATGCCTTTCTTACATCAATGTAGAACTGATTTATGATTTACTTCTATTTGGAAAGCAAGCAGAAATGACCAATCTTAATGTAAGGCCTTTTGGTATTCTAGAATGCATGCCTTCAAGAACTCAATTTTCTTAAGTTGTTTTCTGTCTTACAGACACAGAAAAAACTTCGGAGGATGGACAAACATGTCACCCAGAATTAAGCGATAAGGTAATGAATTGTCTGAAAAAAAATAAAAAGACAATAAATGATGTGCTGAACTCTACACAATTTGTGAAGAGACAACTTCCTTACTTGGAGTGGAAATAAATATGTCTTAAAGACAAATATAACCGTTCTGATTTCATTTCAGTCCCTGAAGTAAAGTTTCAATCAGATCTAGAGGCACAGACTAAGATATCTTCATCAGTGTCAGGTCTGGGTTAGACTAGTGCAATGGTAGGCAAGAGCAGTTACCCTGTTAGCTTGCTCTTCTGTGACTGACTCAATGGCTAGTAGCATGTTTTAACAATTTAGGCACCAGAAGTAATTGAAAACATCCTGTACATTTTCCAGTTCAATCAATAATAAAACTATTCCCTGAAATACAAGTTGCCATATCCTTTTATAATGAAAGTTTAAAGACTAATTTCTTATTTACTTTTTGTATACTATATACTGTTTTCTATAAATTGACTTCCTCTTATTTTTAATATTTCTAAATTAAACGTATCTTGTTCTCAGCTTCTTTATCGTCTGGGGACCTGCTTCTTATCTCCAGTCATGTTTTCAGTCCATCTCTGAATCCCTTCTACAGTGAGCAAGCCACTACATTTTGGCCAAAGACTAGTTTCCAGACAGGGAACATATATAGTCCATATAGAATATGCTGTAGCAATCTAACTTCAAGATTACAAAAGTATGGATGCTAGTTGCAGTACTCAAAGCCAGAAGAAATCTTTGTGCTTTAAAGTGAAGACTGAGTCCTTCTGATTGACTCCTTCTTAGTGTCATGCGTTTCCCTCTCCTGTGTTTGCTCTTTCTTCCTGGGAAGAAACAGGAGGGAAAAGCTGCTGTAGAGCTTAATGATGGGAAAAGTGCTACTCTGAGATAACAGAGCATCCAGGAGGCTTTTTTGTCATTATATTCTACTCTGATCAAGTAAGTGCCTCCTGAGAACAAAGTCAAGAAAAAAAAAAAAAAAAAAGAAAGAAAAAAAAAGAGAGAGAGAGAAATAATAAAAAAAAAAAAAAAAAACAAAGAAACAAAGAAACAAAAAAGAGAGAAACCATCTCAATCTGCCCTTTCTGATGCCAACAGCAAGATTTATATGAGAAATCAAGTGCTAAGAAATCATAGTAATGATAATTATTAAATGATAATTACTAGATGATAATATAGCATAACCTCTCTCACTTCATTAATCTGCTTGTTGTGTAATCTACACTAAAACTGGCAATCACTTTCCACCTCTCAACAAAAATTAAATATTATAGTGTTTTAGTGACAGCTCATATGATTAAACTATCTTCTTTTTTTTTCTTTTTTTTTTTTTTCTGAAAAACACATTACAGTATCAAATTATGAAATATCAAAAGTAGTAGGAATTTAGCTGTCATGTCATATTTTCATGAATTATTCTTGGTACTTCAATTGCTTTTGTTTGTTAATTCAGCAAGCTTCAATATTTCACAGTCTTCCAGACATTCGTTGTCATTAATTAGAGGACATATTATAATAATTGCTATAATCAGTGTACTACTTAACAGACTACAAAATCTAGCATATGCTACTGCTTATGCTGTCTTTGGGGGAAGATTCCAGGTATGTAGTAAAATTAGTCAGATTCTGATCTAGAAATCTTTAGTCTCTCAAGCAGTTCTTATTGAGGTGAACTCTTTTGCTGATGCTACTTCCAGTTCTCCAATCTGTTAACAATCATGAAAATCACCCTGGAGAGGAATTCCCTTTGGACAGATTTAACATCAACCTCAGTACCTGTGAAGAAGTTGTCAAGAAGATGGAGCCAAGCTCTTTAAAATTGTCCATGATGAGAAGATGAGAAAATGATATAGACTGAAACGAGAACTTCCAAGTTAGTATAGGAGAAACGTTTTCACCATGAAGCCAGTCAATCATTGGAAGAGGTTTCCCAGTCTCCTGGATATTTTCAACTGGTTAAATCTGTAAACTGATGAGCATGGCATGAGAAATAAACATGATGTGGGAATAAACATGATGTGTGAAATAAACTGCAGATGTAGGACAGTTGCAGTTGGGATCATGTAGATGTGACAGAATAGCCCATGTAACTGGCATACTGAGATGGAGAGATATGGATACAACATGAATGTGGCTATGGATGTAGCAGAGGTGCTCTGCTGAGCATAATAATTACAAAAGGGAAGAAATTGGAGGAATGTAAAGGTCTGGGGACAGCCTTGGCTGCAGTTACCATGAGATGGTAAAGTTCAGGATCTTCAGAGAACGGAATGAGGTAAATAGTAAGATTACAATTCTGGGTATCAGAGGAACAGACTTTGATATGTTCAGGGGTCTATGTTCAGAAATTATACAGGAGATGGACCTGGAGACAAGATTTTCACACTTACCTCCTTCAAGTTCAAGAATGGTCCATTCCAATAAGCAGAAAATCAAGCTAAGTTGATCAGAGATTGGCATGAATGAACAAGTGGATTCTGACAAAAATCAGACATGAAAGAGACATACAAGAGGAGGGAAATAATGACAGGTCACCTGCAAAGAATATAAAAATACTGCATTATCATCAAGGGGTAAGGTTAGGAATACCAAAACCCACCTGGCGTTGAATCTGGCTAGGGATATGAAGGGTAAGTAAAAGGAAGAGTAAGGATAATTTGTGTCCACTGTTGAATGAAGCAGGGGTTCTGGTGCAGAAAGACACAAAAAAGGTAAGGGTAATCAGTGAACTCTGTCTTGCTCTTTATTCATAGTATTTTCCTTCAGGAATCTCAGGCTCTGAGGATGAGCGGTGAAATGCCAGGCAATGAAGACTTCCTTCAGTGGAAGTTAAGTGGAGTGTCAAGTTAGGGAACATTTAAAAAAAAAAAAAAAAAAAAAAAAAAAAAAAAAAAAAAGTAGAGATACAAGTCCATAAGAACTAAAGATACGGAGCACTGTCAATATCATTGTGAAGCCACTGTTTTTAAGGGTTATCTTTGAGAGATATGGTAATCAGGGAGGATTCTACAGAACTAATAGTAGGAAGAAATAAAATGTCACTTTTATGTTCAAAGAGGGCATAAAGGAGGATTTTGTGAACTACAAGTCAGTCATATGCATCTCAATCCCTGAGAAGGTGGTAGAGAAAATCATTTTGGAAACCATTTCAAAAATATGAAGGACAGGTGACTGGGAGTCTATTGACAACATGGACTTTTGAAAAGCAAAACACAGCCTGACTGATCTGAAAGCCTCTTGCAATGTAATGACTGACTTGGTGGATAAGAGGATATTTATCTTGACTTTAGAAAGGCTTCCATCACTGTCTACTATAATATCACCATTGACAAACTGATGAAGTACAGGCTAAGTAAGTGTACAGTGAGGCAAATTGAAAACTGGTTGTGCTGCTGGGCTCAAAGGGTTGTGAATTAGCAACATGAAGATCATTGGTGTACTGGGGGCAAGCATTGTTTAATGTCTTCTCTAACAATCTGGATAACAGGAAAGACTGCATTTTCAGCAAATTTGCAAACAAAACTGGGAGGAGCAGATGATACACCAGATGTGCTTACTGTCATCCAGAATGCCTTGAACAAGATGAAGAACTGGGTAAAAAGGAACCTCAGAAAGATCCAGAAAAGGGAAATGCCGAATCCTGCGCCTGGGGAGGAATAACCCCACATACCAGTGAACATTGGGGTCCAATCATTTCGAAAGCAGCTCTTCAGAGAGGGACTGGGGGGGCAGGGGGGGGAGCTACATTGACCATGAGCCACCAATGTGCCCTTGTGACAAAGAAGGACAGTAATAATCACTGACTGAAGTAAAGACAAATAATATTTTTAGTTAGTTACGAATAATGAGTATGCCTAACACTTATTACTGGCTATTAAAAATACATGTTAAGCCTATTAATCAAAATAAATTGATGATGAATCTATTAATCAGAGTAAGTTCATAATGACAGAATCATAGAACGCTTTGGGTTGGAAGAGATCTTAAAGATTATCTAATTCAACCAACCCTCCTCCCTCTCCCCTCCACTCCCCCCCCCTCAATGGACAGAGACACCTTCCATGAGACCAGGTTGCTCAAAGCCCCATCCAACCTAGCCTTAAACACTTCCAGGCATCCACAGCTTCTCTGGGCTACCCCTTCCAGTGCCTATGACAATTAAAGTATATCAATTTTTGAGACATTTAGTAGCATACAGCAAAAGCTTTAACAGAATAGAAAAGATTTCATAAAACAACCTCATTCTGTAAAAGCCAATACATTACAAACAAGACCAACACTACTTTAAAAAATAAAATGGCTAAAAAGATCTAACGGATTAACTACTTTTCATCTCTAAACTTTGTTAATTTCAAGCCTTTTACAATTTATTACCACGATGTCATTATCAAGTTTATCAATTATCTTATCTTTTTTAGTTATGCATGCACTTACCACCTTTTCCCTAATAGGGAAACAGCAACAGCAAGTTCCCAACAGCAAGTTCTCAACAGCAAATTAAAATGCTGTCTAATTTCTATGGACAGTCAGCTAACAACTACAGCAAGTTTATGTAAATTTGTGTATTTTTCTGTGTTATTTTGGAATATCGATCCTATTCTTCATGCTGTTCTTTTGTTCACATGAGATGACAGAAGGCCTTAAAATACTGGAAATTTCTAATTATTGGTAGGCCTGCACAATTTTATAGTGCATTCCACAACATGTTCAGATGATACACTACAAAGGAGCAACTGTTAACTTTTCCCTGTTCTTGTTTTGTGTCGTTTAAGATATAAAGTAGCCATGTTTGATAGCTGCTGAAATTATACATAATACTATATGTTCTAAAGGGTTATAATAATAGGTATGTTTCCTAATATTTTAATATCTCTGGGTGTGGTTACAATGTAATCTAATAAAACACAAAAAGCACCATGTGTAACTCTGTCTCAGCTGGAGGAGAAAAGATTCAGTCTGTTTGTAAGAAGACAATAGCTAGGCAAGCTACCTGAGAAGATGATAAATAAGGGCTGGAATGCAAAACAAATAAAGAGAAAGAAAATATATTCTTTGGTTTACTTGGATTTTCAAAATAAATAGATCAATTTAATAAAGCTCAATATATATCATGTACTTTTCATGTTCAATTTTTTGTACCCAAAGGGATTAATCCAGAAGTTCTTCTTTAGTTACCTATCACAGAGCTCACAATTAATTCTATCAATCCAAAATGTTTATTTCTACTTTATCCAGCTAACTAGGAATATAGTACACTCACCTTTCTTTCCTTCTTTCTTTCTTTCTTTCTTTCTTTCTTTCTTTCTTTCTTTCTTTCTTTCTTTCTTTTTCTTTCTTTCTTTCTTTCTTTCTTTCTTTCTTTCTTTCTTTCTTTCTTTCTTTCTTTCTTTCTTTCTTTCTCTTTTTCTTTCTTTCCTTCCTTTCTTCCTTCCTTCCTTCCTTCCTTCCTTCCTTCCTTCCTTCCTTCCTTCCTTCCTTCCTTCCTTCCTTCCTTCCTTCCTTCCTTCCTTCCTTCCTTCCCTTTTCTCAGTTTTATTATCTAAAATTTTATTATCAAAGTTTTCCTGCTTATCTGATTTATCTTTTCACTACTTTGTGTTTCTAATTCAACAGAAAGTACTTAATTTCCATGGCTATTCATCTGTTTGTTTCTAAAAATCTTTTTAAAAATGAGATAGGTTAAGTAATTATCTATAACCTTTTTTTTTTTCAAACTAAGTCACCAACAAACCATTGGTTATGTTAAAAGCTACCACAGTTCTGCAGACTTTGTTCAACAGACTTTGAACTATAGATTGTTCTAGTTATTTTAACATGTTAAGTGGGAAAAAATATATTATTTGGTACATTTTGAGAAAACTTACATTTATTATTATTATTATTATTATTATTATTATTATTATTATTATTATTATTATTATTATTATTATTATTATTATTATTATTATTATTATTATATTTATTATATTATTATATTATATTTATTATATTATATTATTATTATAGGTAAATAGTGAATATATCTCATGAGTTTGCTGTTATCATGATCAACACGTCCTGAGATTATACTACCAGTATGAATACAGAGGTAAAAATATCATTTTCATCTGTTCAACATATTTGCTACAGACATAAATCACATATTATTAAATCACATATTCATTATTTGTTAGCATTTTTGTGCTAACAGTTAGCAGTTACACATAACTTTCTTCTTAGCATAGAGGAAGAGGTACGTAGACTTACAGGATTATTGAATGGTTTGGGTCAGAAGAGACCTTAAAGACCACCTAGTTCCAACCTCCCTGCCATGGGCAGGGTTGTCTTCCACTAGATCAGATTGCTCAAGGACCCGTCCCAGAAACATGCACAACTTCTCTGGGAGACCTATTCCAGTATCTAACCACCCTCATTGTATAAATAAATAAATAAATAAATGATAATAATAATAAATCCTCCTATCTAATCTAAATCTGCTCTCTTTTAGTTTAAAGCTCTTACCCTTTGTCCTATCACTATACAACTTGGAATACACCTTTCTCATAAGCCCCGGTTATGTACATGTACATGTACATGAAGGCCACTTCTCTGTGTTTCCTTGGCACCTCCTCTTCTGTAGGTTAAACACCTCCCTCAACCTCTCTTCACAGGAGAGGTATTCCAGACCCCTGGTCATTTTTTTAGCCCTCCTCTGGAGCTGCTTTAATAGGTCCCTGTGTGTAGTGTAATTCTTCTGCATACATAATGCTAATCAACAGTTTGCTAACTTTCTTTTTCACGAAATGTGTTTTCTTTGAGATTGTTTTCTGTGAAAAGCAGGAACACTATATTCCATGCCAAAATCTCCCCATTTAGTTCTTGCACAATTCAGAACTACTTGATCATTTAACATTTTAATAGGCATATTTATTAAGGAATTGTCATTTAACATTTTTTCTATTGAATTATAACTGCATTGGGACACTTATGAGTATTCAGTCTTTGAGCACTTCATCTTTCCCATAGCCATAACTATGTACAAATTTGAAGTAAGTCTTGTTCTTTGGTGAAAATTGAAAACTGAAATAAAGGATCATGTAATGAACAACACAAATGAAATACTCTCAAATCGATTTTGAACTTTTAAGATCAATATTTTTCTTGGAGTAGCTGAAAAATCTTTCCTTATGAAAAGTCAAACAGAGATACAATAAAGACAGAAAGAAAAATGAAACAAAAACCTTAGAATTTATGACTGATCAAAGTTGACAGTGAACAAAGTCCTTTGTCTGTCACTGAATTTTAGTTGGGTATGAAGGAAATGAAATAAGGATGATATATTCAGCTTCTGAATATAAACTAATTATTGACATTAATCAGATAAAGACATTTTTTTTAAATGTTAAATAAAAAATCCCAAATTATGAGTACTTTGTAGATAATGAAAAAGACAATGACAAAATCTGTATCAGGGTCCAGCCCTATTTTCACTGTAATCAGACAAAATACCCTCCTGACTGAATGAATTGTCAGACTGAATTTCTCTATGTCTCTAAGCCTTGATTTCTTATTATGAATCCAGGTTTGACTTTCTTTCCTGTGTCTTCATTATTATAATTAGAACAAAGAAAAAGAAATTTCTTAAATCTTAAATTTCTGGAAAAAAAAAAAAAAAGTGCATGACAAACTCATTAAAAGAATAAATGAACAATGTTACCAGACAATGTTTCTTACACAAAATTTTAAATGAAAATACCATTCTGAACAGGACTAATTGAGAGATGTAGTTAAAATGATTGTGAAGATATGGTAAAACAAAAGATATGGTAAAAAAAAAAAAAAAAAAAAAAAAAAAAAACATGGGATTTCTACAGTTTTTCATCCTTTCCTTGAGTTGAAGACTAAATGAACAGTTAGCTAAACAATCTTTTGAAAAAAATTTCAGTCAGCAATCAGTGACTAGAATGGTATTTATAAATACAGAAGAAGGGCACAATAAGGTAATCTCCCTGGTTAACTAAACCTATCCCTCACATCCTTGGAATTTAGAATTTTTTAAATCTTCCCCTTGGTGCTTTCCTGTCTCGGTGCAAATGGTCTGATTCTCAGGGTCAGGGTACCTCTATTCGCCATCTGCTGATGGAGAACAGCGCATCTCACAGCAGACAAGCAGCTGAGAACAAACATTGTATGCATCCCTCAGAGCTCACCTGGCCTTGCAGCATAAGATACATTCTTTTGAATCCTATGAAAACCTATAGGAAAATGTTGATTATCTTTTCTGATTGATGAATACCTAGAAACTCCCCACTGCTTTTTTTTTTTTTTTTTTTTTTTTTTTCAATATTACACAGATTTACTAAGCTAGTAGTATGAAGCTATGCTTGTTGCTCTTGTACCATGTTCCAATTATTTTTTTTTCTCTGTTAAATTAAGATTTGACTGGTTCTTGAGTTATGGTATATTTCACACCTTGTGAATTTAACAACACTCAGACTCCAGTGTTGTACCTACTCATGCACAAGGTGTGAATTATAGTTTCATTACTCAGACCATGTCATTTCTCATTGTTTAAACATTATACTGAGGTCAAATAAAAAGATGAATTGATTTTAAGTTTTGTTTTTTGTTTGTCTTTTTTTTTTTTCCTGTCAAGTAAAACTTACTTTGAATGCTTCATACTAATAACTTGTCATCAAAAGAATACATTATTTAAGAACAAACAACTCATAGCAAATTTCATAAGTGCACAACATTTGGCATAAGAAGCCCAGGACTAAAACCTGAATTCATCCTATGGTCAAATAATTGCAATTCTAGCTAGCAAAGACAGGAAAAATTAACACCTCCAATATGCAATTCAGATCTGTTTTAGAAAACTAATATTAAAATAATAATGTCATAATATTCCCTCGAATAAGGAATTATCACAGGTTCTAATTCTCAGTTCTGAAAGAAGCGCAGATCACTTGGAGAAAATATTTGAAGATGTCTGTGATTAGATGTTCTTAATCTTTTGGGTAAACAGTCATTTAAATTGTTTGTTTGTTTGTTTGTTTTCTTCTTCAAATACTGATGTAATAGTATATTTTTATTCTTCATGGGCACTCTTTTCTAGCATCATGACTGAATACAAAATTTCTATGTTTGTTTTCTGCAGCCATTGCAATCTACTTGTTACTATGATATTTTTACTTTTTTTTTTTTTTTAATAAGAAGACCTATTTGTTCAGAAAGGGGGAATTATCAGCCATTCCACTGAATTTGTTTTGATACACAACTGAGAGACATGGAAACTTGACATAAAAATAAGCAGAAATGCTTTAAACATATATGATTTTAAAAACTTTTTTAAAAACATTAATTTCAAGGCTGGAAGAAAGAATGTGTTTCTGATTGTCACAAGGACTTAGTGTCTTCACTCTTCAAAAGAAAAAAAAAGCTATTGCCTCTAATCATTAAGAAAATAAACTCTATGAAAATATTACATTTCCTTAAAAGTATTTTTCAAGATAATTTGATATAGCTTGCAAATGTTTAAAAAATCCTTTGCTAATATATCTTATTTTGCTACACTTTCTTATTGTTAAAAATATATATATATATATAAAATAATATATATATATAATATATATATATTTTTAGTTAGACACTGTATTTTCAAGGGAGTGATATTTTACTTCTCTATTATCTTATTTATTTATTTATTAAAAGCTCTAATTACGGAAATTAAGACATAAAGAAATGAATATCTCCTTAAGGTGTTCCAAGTTTAAAAATCTGGCAACAAATATCACAAATGTCACAGGACCCAGTAGTGTCACATTTTGCCCTAGATGAGCCATGGCTAAAATCATTACACATTCAAACATTTAGCTCCACTGCATGGCTCATCCTGTGCTCAGAAACAAATGTTGATCATTGGATCACTGTAATTTTCTCCTTTGTTTGGGTTCCCCCTGCCTCCATGTCCATGTATGTCCATAGTTTGCCTCAAGTCCAGGGTCTGGACTCTGCTGCTCTCCTTCCTACATCCCTCAGGACCTTGAACTCCACTATTTCATTATCACTACAGCCTAGGCTGCCACTATTCCCAATTGGTTCTTCCTTGTTTGTGAGCAGCACAGGCGAGTACTGATGGGGAAATGATGGAACAGATTTCTTATATAAATAAAAGCAATTTTGCATCATGAGGTTTATCGTGTTCAGTGTAACTATACCTTGTTTGCTGTGAGAACACCAAACTGGAGAACTATACCCCAGCAGCAATTATGTCATTGTTGTGTTGAGAGGTAAAAGTGCTTTTCTGCTTCTCACAATTACCCATTTTATACTTGTGAAGGTTGCATTAGGCCCTTTCACTGCAGTATTGTGCTAAAAGCTCATATTGAGGCGATTAGCTACAATGACCCCTAACCCATCTATGAATCACTGCTTTCCAAGACAAAATGTCATTATGGATTAATAATATTCATACACACTTCCTTGGGGTTAATTTCATATTTACTGCAATACTGGAGCTTCTGTTCAGATTACATTGAAGCTAGCAATTTTATTTGTTTGTTTTTGGTAGTGGTGGTGGTGTTTTTATTTTTAAGTACCTTAAATCCTCCTCTGATTTTATTTGACTTTAATATATAATTCCCTGATTTACAGTCACCAGGCCACATTCTCTGCTGGAGTAAATCAATATGACTTCTTGTTTACCCCAAATAATGATCTATTCCACACACTGCAATTGCTTAAATGAAACACAGAGAAGGCATCTATATAATATGCATGATTGGCTATTTTACACATAATAAATCAATATTAATATTAAACATCGTGGTGAATAGAGTCAAGTCCAGTTGGAGGCCAGTCACTAGTGGCGTCCCCCAGGGCTCGGTGCTGGGGCCGGTCCTCTTTAATATCTTCATCGATGATCTGGACGAGGGCATTGAGTGCACCCTCAGTAAGTTTGCAGATGACACCAAGCTATGCGCATGTGTCGATCTGCTTGAGGGTAGGAAAGCTCTGCAGGAGGATCTGGATAGGCTGCACCGATGGGCTGAGGTCAACTGCATGAAGTTCAACAAGGCCAAGTGCCGGGTCCTGCACCTGGGGCGCAATAACCCCAAGCAGAGCTATAGGCTGGGAGAGGAATGGTTGGAGAGCTGCCAGGCAGAGAAGGACCTGGGAGTGATGGTGGATAGTCGGCTGAATATGAGCCAGCAGTGTGCTCAGGTGGCCAAGAAGGCCAACGGCATCCTGGCTTGTATCAGGAACAGTGTGACCAGCAGGGCTAGGGAGGTGATCGTCCCCCTGTACTCGGTTCTGATGAGGCTGCACCTCGAGTACTGTGTTCAGTTTTGGGCCCCTCGCTACAAGAAAGACATCGAGGTGCTCGAGCAAGTCCAAAGAATGGCAATGAAGCTGGTGAGGGGCCTGGAGAACAAGTCTTACAAGGAGCGGCTGAGGGAGCTGGGCTTGTTCAGCCTGGAGAAGAGGAGGCTCAGGGGCGACCTTATCGCTCTCTATAGGTACCTCAAGGGAGGCTGTAGCGAGGTGGGGGTTGGTTTGTTCTCCCACGTGCCTGGTGACAGGATGAGGGGGAATGGGCTTAAGTTGAGCCAGGGGAGTTTTAGGTTAGATGTTAGGAAGAACTTCTTTACCGAAAGGGTTGTGAGGCATTGGAACAGGCTGCCCAGGGAAGTGATGGAGTCACCATCCCTGGAAGTCTTTAAAAGACGTTTAGATGTAGAGCTTAGGGATATGGTTTAGTGGGGACTGCTAGCGTTAGGTCAGAGGTTGGACTTGATGATCTTGAGGTCCCTTCCAACCTAGAAATTCTGTGATTCTGTGATAAAAAGTGAATACAACTATTTGGAAAAATAGGGAGTCATTTAGATGTGCTAATTACATAGAAATTTAAACACTAAATAATGGAAAGATCAAAGAATTGAATACTTTGAGAGATGACATTGGCTTGAAGTGATTATTCCTTTGAGGCTTTATAGGCTTGAGTGAATCTCTCTTCTTCTCACTACACCCTCCCCTCCATAACTACATACACATGTATTCACTAAGCCTTTATCTTTCTTAGGATAAACGCCTGTGAGTCTTTCATTCTTAGAAGGTGGATCAAGTGCATTTTCCGCAGTATGTAGGAAAAGTTAATGTCTGTACTGTTTGTCAAAATGACTGCATGAATACAATAACCTTTAGAACTTTTTAAAAATAAAATATAGTTTAAGATAAGACTCAGTCTGGTGTGCAAGAGGGTTCCATTTAACCTGCATTATTTTTTCTTTTCTAGAGACATAGAGGCTGTTTGTGAAGCAGCTGTGGACTGAATTAACCTCTTTTCCTCTGCAGACCTGAATCAGAACTGCCTTGTTGCACCATGAAGAGAACAAATGGAAGCAAATCAGGAGGAGGTCTGCAGTATAGCCAGAGCATTGCTGTATTTCTGAAAGAGTAAGAGAATGAGTTGAGATGCAGAGGAAATGTTGATACCATCTTGATACTGTTTATTCCTTGTGCTTGTGGATGGAGTGTGTTGTCAGAGCCTGAAGCTAATACTATACAGAGAATGCAGGCAAGATCACTCCTGTCATCACCTGCTGTTCTAT